>NC_137648.1:2820712-3395712 GCF_963383615.2 Lipophrys pholis
GTGCATTTAGGTTCATGTTGAGCGGGAAGGTGACGTTTCTACTTTTATATCATCACAGGTCATTTCCACTTATAGCATAAACCTTAAAGCTTGGAAATATTCTTTGAAATAGGTTTGGGACGCATCCCGAACCTATTTCAAACCCCCTTCTACTGTTTATTTCAAAATCCCTTCTTCCTTAAAAAAAACCCCAATTGTAAATTGTTTTTTCATTCTGTGCCTCTGAGCACCATCGTGCAACAGAAGTTTTGTTTTGTCATTTTTAAAACTTTGTCATGTAAATGGGGCCTGAAACAACCTTTGGACGGCCCAAACTTCCAGATGAACCACAGTGATGTTGCCATTATTTTGGAAAAAATACAGAATAACGGTCTTATGGTCCTAAAATCTAAATAAATCCAAAGATCCTCATCAATAAAGGACCCCTCCTCCAAATAATACTTTTTTAACACTTGCTCCCTGTGCTCGTTCCGGAGAATCAGGTGTGACTACTGTATTTGAGCAGCAATTTCGCATTTAACCCAGAGCGTGCAAAATCTATCACTTCAACTGTCACCTTTATATCCTCCAGGGAAGCACAGTGTGGATATCCCCCTTAGCTGTGCTGCAGGGGATTACAAAAGTAAACTGCAGCTTTACAGGGACAAGAGAGGTCACCCTAACACCCGCTCACCTTCCCTCCCTCCCTGCCTTCCTCTTCCAGGCATCCTCTACGGTACCTCTACGATTCTTTCAGACTTTCCCCCTTGCTTCATCACTCTATTGCACAAATGCATTCTGCCACTGATGGTGTCACATGGGACTTGTATGTGACCTCCCTCTCATTGTCTCAGTGCGCAAGGACAGAGACGATAAAGTGCAGGCAGCCCTGAGAAAACCGACAATATCTGTCCCGCAGAGGCATGGGAAACATGTTATTGTGGTTGGTCATGGAGGCTGACGTGAGTAGATGAAGCTGATAACCATGTGGAAAGTGAATAGTGATTGGTGTTTGATGAGATATGGGTTTCTTGAGACGATAAAGACACGGGACTGGTCATGGAATATCGGCTATAGGTCAAGGACACAATTGCCATTTGAAATTCTTGTGTCCTTGGAGGAAAGTTGACTATTTGGGGTTGTAGTATATGTAATTACCACTGTGCTGAGAGGCAAGAAGACCAGCAGGCTCTTGTGTCACAAAGGATTAAAAATAGAAGGTATAATGTGAGAAAAGACTTTGGTTCTGCATCAAGGGGGTTCCAGCATATTATCACACCAGTGAGGGGTGGCTGGCCTCGGGCCCAAGGGTCTGTCAGCAGGAAAGAGTTGCTGACCTCAACTGGATAGTAGATTGGCAGTGGAGGGAGCAATCCTGGGACTTCTTGAACTCATTTGCCATGTACTTTGAGGAGGAGACAGAGGCCAAGAGCTGGAGGGAAGACTCACTCATTTTCCTTTGGGAAGCTCATCCACATGGTCAAACTGAGTGTACAGGCGAGGCAGCAGAGGTGGATGGGGTTTGACATAAAAACGCTCAAGGCATTGTTGGACTGTCTTGGTTAACATGTCTTTTAAGTGTCATAGTCCAGCGATGCTGCGTTTAATTAATCAGTGGGAAAATCTGGGTGAAGCAATGGAAAGGCAGGTCTGCCCAGCTGTCAAACCTCATTTGCAAGCAGGTGTTGCAGATCCCAAAGTAGCTGAGAAGAAGTGAACCACCGATAGGATTCTTTTTTTTTTTACAACTCTGATTTTATAATTTCACTTTTTCGGTCATTTGATGTGAGGGTGGGGGGAATATTTTTTGAGGGCCACATGGCCATCATTTCCCTGGTTAAAGGAAGATTTACCTTCGGGAGTATTAGTAGTTCTGTATTTTTACTTAAAACTGATTTAGCAAGCTCAAACAGCTTTACACCATAACCAATAGTTTTGCTTTTGGCTTGATTTCACTCTAAAATTATTCGTTCTGACAGTATTTCATGATTACCAGCATTAGTTTTACATCTTTGTTACTCAAAACTCAAGACTTCATGGTGCAAAACATTATTTGACACAATGCACTATAAATACTTGCTTATCCATGTAACACCGTGACCATCATTACACTTAAATATAGTTTTTTCTTTACTTTTGTACTTCAGTGCATTATACAACCAGTACTTTCTTATTTCTACTTAAAGTGAATTCAGTCCTTCTACTTAAGTGAAAAAAGTTACCACTTTTCCACTCTGGTGTATTTCTACCTGTCTAGTCTGATAGTTGTTCATTGGAATCCTGAAGAAAGTCCATAAAATTCAATACAGACAAAAGTAAAAATGTTACATTTTCTTAAGCTATTGCTTTATTTTTATTATTTCTCCTTAAATTCAAGCCACATTTGGTAATTTCTTCCAAATTCACACTTTAGTCATCGAAATAGTCCCAGCTCATCGACACATGGTTTTATTATATTTTACTTTCAGCTTCAGCGTTGTTTGTGCTCGTTGGATTCCATCAATTTCCGTGTTCCAGTCCCTCACAGATTAGGAGCTCAAGGTGGAATATAGCTTCTTTCATGATTTGGGAATCCGACCAGAAAAACCCCCAACGCCTCCTGAGGGATGTATTCAAGGGCGTGCTACTCTGGTGATGAGGTTGCCAGTCAGTTGCTGTATTATTATACTGCAGGGATTACATATCTCTTGTGGGAATGCTTTGAATTCCCAGGAAGACCTGGAGGAATTGTAGATGAATTGGCTTGGGATTGCAACACCTGGGCGTCTTTCTCAGAAGAATAAAGGAGGAGGAATTCGTTTGTGACTTAGATAAGTAGACAAGGCATATTTCATCTTACATGACAAAGTTGAAAATGGTATGAGAGGGACTACAAGTGGAAAATATTTGCACCTTGAAAATGAGCTGAACGAATGCAAAGAAAACGTATAAAAACGTAACTGTTGAATGAGGGCAGATTCTTGGCTGGTTGTCTGCTGCCAGACTGGACTCAAACCAACGACTCTTATGGCTTTCTATTGTATTTCTTGGCAAGAAACCAAACTGACCTCGGTCAGACTGGAGAAACAGACCACGAACAAATTACAGTAAAGTATCATAGGTTGTTTATTCCCTTTTACTTCTTCCAGGTCATCAAAGCCAAAGTGACTTTAGTTATACCCTTAAGCAGATTTGTTGTGCAGCAACAGGGAAGGACATGTGGGAAAACTCAGACATTTAAAAAGACAAGTACAGAGGAACAAACAGGAGAAAAGAGACACTCACTGATCAGGATTTCTCATCATGGCGCAAGGTAAAGGTTAATAAGAGTACAGTCAAATTAAATATTTAAAATATTGATATGAACGTGCTATAAATGAGATGTCAGGTGCTTGAAAGCAGAATTAAATCAAGACGTAAAAGAATAATAAAATGACAATTAAGGTGCTAATACATATCCTTGTTAGGATCAGGATGCCAGGGACAAAGTGGATCATAGCACCTTCAATAATTATCTGCATGTAAATCATCTTATTTCCCATGTCTTCGGCTGTGAATCAGTTCAGCTCTACAGAGTTTTTGAATTTTTTGACTTCATTTGTGGAGCACCTCCTCGAAATTAAATGATTGGTTAAACACACTGATTGAAAATTCTTATTTAAAAGGCAGGAAGAAACAAGGATCTTACTTTTTGACGTGTCTCACCTCACATTTTCAATTATCCAATGGTCTTCTCCCTTTGTGTGCACATGAGTGTCACCTGTGTCCTCCCTTTCCCATCCATCCATCCATCCATCCAACAATCCATCCATCCTCTTTCCCGCTTTAACTTTAATTGTTTTTGGCCTACATTGTGCAGTCTATATCTTTTGTAAATTATTTCAAGACTGCTGACATACAAACAAGAAAGGTTCAAGTATTTTCTTTTTAAATGAGATGGGTGAAGACTTCCGTTGAACAGAATCTGCTTCTATGAAATAATGGAATGTTTTGACTTACCAGATATTACTTTCACTGTAAATAAGAAAAATAAACTTTAATAATACAAGTTTATTGTATTGAGATGCACATTTATGTTATCAAAACATTTTTCTTGTTTCTATTCGTATTTCATGACTTTTTGATGAAACAATGAAATGTCCTTGGACCCATTTGAAAGTTAATCTTTGAAAGTTTTATTCATGAAAGATACAAAAGATTCAAACCAGATTAAGAAAGTCTGCAGCCTGAAGGACTGCAACAACTTCCAAAAAGTATGTAGCACTACAATACAAAATTAATTCTGTGTTTCACTTTTAAGAAATCACGCTCATAAAATGTTCTATTTCTTAGTCATGTTTTTATCTCTTCATGTCTAGACTTCAGTATTAAGATCTTATGCTTTGCTACCGGTTCCTCCTTTATAACTTCAGAAGGTCATTTTACCTCTTTTATATAAGGACTGAGTTTACATATCAATAAGAACTTTATCATTAATCTCATTTCTTTGCATTCACCTGATTCACATTCAAAAGAACTGCTCGGCCTGATCATGAATTTCTCCTGCTCTATGTGAGATTAAAAAGATTTTGGAGTCCTTACAGGGGAATCAGAGGGAAAGAAACATTGAGAGGAACAGGCTGCGTTAGGGGAAGCGCTCCCCCATGAACAAATATGAATGTGCGACTTTCGCTCGAAGCGCTCAGGTACATAAACCTCTCCCGTCAGATGGAGACGCTTTAAATGTCACAGCGAGGTAAAAGTTCAGCCCGAGGCCATGTGGGTTTCTCTGCTTTTATGCAGTTGTTGTGTTTTTAATGAAGGATGGGCCTCGATTTTAATAGAGTAATGATTTTCTCCTGCAATCTGCTGCTTCACTTCAGGGCACCAGATATCACTGCACACATCTCTACTAATCCAATTATTTCAATTACATTGGCCCATATTCATGATAATAATTAAAGAAAAAAGTATTAGAGAACACAAAAATCTTAAGATAATTTCTTCCAAGATTTATTCTTATTGTAATTAAATTGATTGGTATTTCAAATCCAAATATGATGTTAATAAAAGCTGTTTTATCTCCACTAGTGGTTTAAACCATGGGTCCTGGACCTTCTTGGCGGACTTTAGAGGTCAAAGTGGGGACGAGGCTGCACTGAGTTTGTCAAAATTTGATTTTCTCATGTCAAATAACCCATAATAAGCACTTTCTAGGGTATAAAATTATCCTCTATTTTCGAATGTTTCTGCTTTTGTATCGATCGATCCGTCAAAACTCCCTTGTATAGAGTGATACGATGACCTGCGATTATTGCAAGATCTTTACTGTCTTAAAGACACAATAAAATGAAGCAAAGAAACAGAATGTGAGAACTAAGATTTAGCTTTGCAATACATAAACACTTAAAAATATATAAACACATGAAAGAACAGTAAATAAAAGGATGAAGAATCTTTAGATGGAAGACACAATGGGCGTGTGTGAGTGCTGATAGGAGTCAGACTTCACTGTATGTTTTGGCAGATCAGAGATTGTAAAAGTAGGAATCCACAGCCTCTTTCAGGTCCCGGTTACACCATCATTTTTTCCGTGTGAAAACAGAAAACCTTCGTAGTGTTTTTGGGAGTCCGTTATCACGACAGCGATGCTCGGAGCCACTCAAAAAAAACCTAATTTTGAAAACAGCTCCCGAGGTAGAACTCTTCTAAAACGCTGCAACTGCACATGTGCATCACGATTGGAGTAAACAGTTCATCTGCACATGTGCGAGCAAATAGACAAAAACAATAATGGCAGCCTCCAGGGTGTCATGACTCCAAGTTCATGTTCTCTTGGGGTTTAATGGTTTTATAATTGACAGTTACCGTAATAACAATCCAACTTCGTTGTCAGTCCATACGAATGTCCGTGTTCTACCATTGTTGATGTTTACAGCGTGTTGTCATCTATGTGCTCTTCTCTGTGTGTGTGTGTGTGGCTTCATTCAAAAAGCAAACTTATGACCCTACATGGTGACTACATTGTTTTCAGCTTTTCTGCCATCTGTGTGTACGGACATTGTTTTCGAAACATCGCTGCGCAAATGCAAAAGCAATGCTTTTCCACTTGAAACGTTGTTGAGGTACCCAGAGGATGCTCCATGAAAACAAGGTTTAGAACACTGCTCTACAGGATTTTTCATTTTTCAAAGTTCAGCTAATTGATGTTTAATAGGGAATGATTTCAAAAATGTGCAAATTAAAAACAACCAAGATGTAAATTTTTTTTCCATTCCTGTTTTGGAAAAGACTTTCTAATTATTGATTAACAGCTTTCCTCATAGAAGACAATATAAATACACACCTTACTCCTCAGATTAAGCCTCTTCTGTGTTCTGGGTCGCGACCCCGACTCAGACACGACTTAAGGGATCATAAAACTAGCATGCTTCCAGTGTTGATACAACACAGAGTTTCTCAGCCACTAACAAGTTCAACATTTCTCCTTCCGCACTCATTATAAGAGTCACAAAATAAATGGAGCGTTTTCATGAGCACAAAAAAAAAAGCGGCACAGCCGAGGTCCATGTGGCGTTTACCTGATATCTCATCAACTTGCAAATAACAGATAATGAGTGTTGCCTCGCAGCGATAAAGGTGCAAATAGAGTGAAATGCAAACTGTTGTGCATGTTGGAGTAGTGTTTGACGCTCTCCCTTGGCCCACAAGATACTCAGTCTGAGTCGGAGCTTGGGGGTATTTGTGTAGAAAGTGTGCATGTTCTCCCTGTGCATGCATGCATTTTCTATTGATGCCTCAATTCCAAAGTAAGCACTGGAGGGGATTTGTCCAGTTTCCTTCGTCCATAGTCACTGCGATTGAGTCCAGTGCCACGGATGGTAAATAGACAGATTTTACTTATATAGAACTTTTCTTCCACCTTGACGGCCTCCAAAGTTCTGTATATTGAGACTCACATTCATCCATTCACACACACTCACACAGGGAGGTTGCTTCCATGCAAGGACTTCAGTCCATCCACTGGAAGCAGTTTGGTGTCTTGTTCAAGGACACTGACTTTTTTTTTTGCGTCCATCTTTTCAGGCAAGTGGCTTCATGAGAAATGTCATGTGGTGGTTCTGGATGACATGCCTTTTATCACTGAGGCGTGAACTGCCCGTCACTTTTAACAGCAAAACCAGGGAAACATGTAAAAGCCATGTTATAAAAACCCACTAACCTGAAAGGACTAAAGCAAAAATACATATGAAAACATAAAAGGTATGATGAACTAAACCGGTCCAGGACTGTGACCCAATGCTACACAGCTGGCTCATTGTCAGGGCTTTTCCAAGGTAAAACATAAATTGCCAGCGTCATCCATTCACACTCCTGGTCACCACATGGTGATAAAGCCTCGTGATGTGAGCAGATAACCACAATTGTTGAAGAATCCCAGCATTTGCTTGCGTATCCTGTTTGAGCATTGCCAAACACTGGTATTCAGAATGTTAGATTGAACGTCTTTATATTGAGGACAATGGAAGTAAAAAAAAAAAATACATGTTTGTGTCAGAAGAGCTTTATTTCATATCTATACAGAGCTGTGAAGAGTTTGGGTTTTAAATAAAATTCCACTCCACAAAAGGTTTTCTTAATTTGCAACCCTCCGATAAGGCACAATGTGATTTATATTGCTCGTTCATACAAGTTTAGAGATTGTGTTGTACTTGTCATTTATCTTTAAGACTCTTATGGTTTTGTTGCTCTGATTTAGCTTGCCCCACTTTAAGGCTGATATTAACTAGAGACATATTAATTAATGGGAAATTACTGCCCTGTTTTTTGTGTTTTGTGCCCAGCTCTGACATTCCCAACTGTTTTCTTGAGTGATTCAGTTTTACTGGTGTAAACCTCGGCGACCCCCATCTCCCACCACGCCTTGTGCAACTCCAAAAAAAATAAATTTAAAAAAAGGTTGAAGGAACCCCATGACACACTATATGTGAAATGCAGTTTCTTTGTTGTATTCTGTCACAATGAGTGAAGGATTGTATCACCAAGGACACACTCTTTGGGTTGACACACCATCTCAGGATGTTTGGTGGATTTGTGCTTTTTCAGCTTGTAGTTTCTGACTTTCATTCACCAAATTTTTCACCCAAAAGGATAAATTCTATTTAAGAGTCCATATCCTGTTGGTACAATTGCTTCGTTTTTGACCTGTTCATTTTTCCGGCCATTTTTTCAATTAGAAAGAATTAAAGAATGTAAAGCAGCTACTTTTTGTATTGCAGTAATTGTTTACAAATTACCATAGCCAAGAAAGTCCACACATTCTCTCACCTCGGGAGCCGTTTGAGGATTTTTTATTTTTTTTTAATTCTTTTAATGTCTCATAAAGTCTGTTTTAGAACAACTCCAATCATCTGCTGCTCCAACTCGGTGATTAATCCCGTGGCCTCGAGTTGATCATTAAAAATATAAATTAAGGGGGCCGCTTGTTAACGCTCCCTTTTAAAGTGTGTTTCTCCTGGAACGCCATTTGATGCTCATATTCAAAAGTGTGCGCACTCTGCCAGGGTGTGATGTGTACTGGGGGAAGAGGAGGTTATGGGCAGGGCAGTGACCACGGGTTAAAGGATGTATTGAAATAGAAGCGCTCCTCGCCACTTTCCAGGGACCGGGCCAGCAGTTGGTTAAGCAGACAGCTTGGAGAGCAGAGTGTCGGCTCGTGACTGACTGCACGGGATCCTCCCTCGCTCTGTGCCATGCATCACTCCGTTTGATGTGGAGAACAAGCTCCATTCAGCACTTTGCTTAAATAATTAAGGGTGCATTTCATGTCTCAGCCACCTCCTCCCACTCTTTTCATTGAGCCAGACTGAGAGGCTTTTAAACCCAAACTGGTGATATTATTCTAGTTTATATTAGAACGTAACAAGTCAGTGCAAAATGAAATTGCGGTTTTAATTGCACCGTTGCAATTATTCTTAATTGTTTGTTATTGCAGATGTCAACTACATCCTGATTATGTTTATTTAACAGAAAGAGCTTATGCATTTTAATATTGCATTACAGTGAGTTAAAATCAACTCTGCAGTTTTAGTTTTTCTTGTTATTCTGTGTTTTGATCATTTTGCTTTCGCAGCCTCTGCCTAGCCCGACTGTCTGACGACCACCTGAGTCCCTGTGTTTTGAAGTTATTGACTCGTGTCTCGTACTCTCCCCCCGTGTTTCCTGCTTTATTTTGTGCACCATTATCTTGCCATGTTTATTTGACCTTTTCTTCAAAAGAAAAGCACATTTACGTTCCATCATTGTCTCGTATTTCATTTAAATATCAGTTTTAATTCATTCAAAGTGTTAGGACCATGTTTTTATTTTTTGCAAAGAGTTGTATGTGATACACCCGGCATCTGATATCCTGGTTTTCAAGAGTTTGTTCATAGCAACGATCCACAAGCTCATCCTGATACACTTTAAGAGTTGAACAATTGATTTATTTACGACAAAAATGGGAGGAAGATTGCTAAATATCATCGCTGCAATGGTCCACACCAGTGCTACGAGGTTGATGATGATAGTTTTAAAGCTCATATTTTGAGCTCTGTCAGTACAGGCGTTGGGTACATTTGTCGGACTATTCATAACTCGTTTATTAATGTAAACCAAACACAAAAATCAGACCGCATTTATGCAACGTTTTAACGTTTTTGTTTACCTGCCTTATCACCTCAACCATTATCGAAACAGTGCGACCCCTGGTGGAGGAATTTGAGTTCTCCTGGGGGCTGGATTTGGTCTGCATGTTTGATCTCCCTGATTTATGGTCAATAAATCAATTGAACCAGGTCAACTGGACTTGGATCCATGTCTTTGAAGATGTATCTTCCCTTATCTAAGTGGTGTCATCAGTTTGTGATGTTTCCGTGTCGTTTGATAGTCCAATTGAGTTGCTGCTGGATTTGTTTTGTGGGAGAAAAGAGTGTCTGGAACGCAAAAATTCAACACTGGAAGACCCTACCCGGCTTTTAATGAGTCCAGAAACAGTTTGTGTTCGTCTTGCTGTCTGGCTCCCCGACTCCGTTTGTGCTGTCTTTTATTAAACTTGATTTCTTTGGATTTTATCTTGATGAAAGAGTGCTTTTAGTCTTTCTGAGTGTCTTTCTCTGTGACCCCCTACCTCTGTGTCTGACAGTTTGTCAGTGGCTATAAGTTTGTGTGCTAATAAAGTGCTTAATTTTCCACTTTGAAAGAATAGTTTGACTTCACAAAAGAATAAGCGAGTGTGTTGAATAAAAAAGGATGCATGGCCTGTGGTCAAAGCACCAAGCATTTGTCCCCTTCAGAAATGCACTTCGGAAATCAGTTCAATCAGCGGCTCGGCCATCTATCACAGCAGCCAGTAAACTGATGTAGCCACAACACCGGCTCATTTCAGGGGGTCTGAAGGAAATCAAGTTAGAGACCGCTGGATAGGTGGGCTGAGTGGAGCGCGAGGTTGGAAGTGGATTGGTCGCAAGTTTTGAGGAGAAAGTTTTCTAACTCACACCCACAAAGGACGCTCCTCCGGCTTGTTTATTGGACTGGACAGGCCGAGTTCTCAATTATTACAATGCAGTCGAGATGATGGTTGCCAAATGACTCAAAGGAAGGTGGAAACTTCAGATCTAGTCTGGATTCTGTTTGGTCTCCTGCATTTACCTCTCACATATAATAAGATACAAAGGAGAAAAGGATGGTTCAGGTCAGGGATGTCCAATGTAAGGCTCGTGGACCAAAACCAGTCTGCAAGTCGCTCCAATTTGACCAAACCACCAAGCAAATTGTAAAAATGTCAAACACAGATTCATTTTTATTTATTTTTTCACAGATTAGCAGAGACAACAAACAATGAGACCCAAGCTGAGATATCTGTGATGCTGCCGTGAAAGTTCACTAGCGCATTGCTATCAAACCATGTTGTTACGGTGAGTTTGTAAAAACATGCACAATGCAACAGCTGTAGCTGAGGTTTTTGGGACAATTCGCTGTATTCTGCACCACAAGGTTTCATTAAAGTTGGTTTAATGTTAAGGTTTTAGTAATATTCCAGCAGTACTAGTAGTTGTGAAAATATAGACATTTTCATCATGTATACTCTGCGCCACAACAAAGGAAAAGTTGTGAGTTTGAACTTGAAGGTTATTGTGGCACTATAGTGGTCCCTGAACTGAAATGTGTTTCACACCTCAGATTAAGGTGGTTGTTCCTTTGCAATAGACAGGAATTATGAAAAAGAAGGTAATATATGTGCATTGCATTGCATGAATGCCTTCCTTTAAAGCAGATAGACATCCCCCAAGAAACTCGACACAGGCACCGAAGGTCCATTAAATTTATTGGGTACTTGATTGTAAATCTGCAACACAATATACTTATTATCAAATGTACATTTCAACAGGCTTTAAGCAGTCAAGGTGACATAAGTAGCCCAGCCACAAAGCCAGTATAACGCCAATAACAATAACAATAACAATAGTTAGTCTATGTTAACTTCGCTTGGCAACCCCCATTAGCATTTGACCAAACTTCAACTCTTAAAGTCTGCAGTGGTCACTTTCTATCAAAGGTGGCTCAACCAATGAGGCTCATTGCTGCAGGTGAGAACCAAAGGCTGGTGGTCTGATCCAAAGGACTGCTGCAGGAGTTCATGCTGTTTGCGATAAAAAGCTGTCAGATTACACAGAGCAACAGTTTGTCATGTGTGAGGCTGCAGAGAAGATTGCATCTTGGTCTCATGATATATTTCTTCAACACGTGGTTGGTGAGGTGTGTTTTCGTGACTTACCTAGGGAACACATGCCACCAGGATGCATTATGGGAACAAAGCTGACTGGAATAGAGAGTGAGTTGTTTTGGGTAGCGCTCTGCTGGAAAACAGAGTCCTGCCATCTATGGTACTCTGACACATAGCACCTACTGAAGTATTAATGCAGAACATGTACACACACTATCATGGGAACGGTCATGGAGACTCAGTGTTTCCTGCTGAAAGAAGCAACTGCGATCAAAGGAGAGGGCATAAATATGCCCAGGTCTGAATTAAGCATTTGTGGGATGTTCTTCACATCAAGTTCAATTTTGGGCTCAAAATAGGTGACCTTCACAATATTATGCATGAGGGTATAATGTTAAGTTGAAAACGCTTCTAATCCAAAGATGAGTGAGAAACTAGCTAATAACACCTATTAAATTAGAAACATATTGTTCTACACTTTTTTGCAGATACGTGATAATTGTGGATGGTGAATAATTAATGTTTATTAATAGATCGAGCCATTAAAAAAAAAAAAGAAGAAGTAAGACAAGGGAGGACTTGTTGAAAGCCTGGTGCCTCTCCTGCAGCACATATGGCTTGCATAATGCACTGGGGTAATCTTGTTTAGACAAAGTGTAAAAAGTGACAACCATGAGAGCTGTGAATGCTGTCGCTTCCATCAAAGTGATCTCTGAATTATTCACCCAAATTAATGAAAGTTCATAAAAAATGTAAGTCTTTGACAGGGTGCCAGATTCTTTTTATTTTTTTTATTTTGACAGACGTATCCCAGCAAAATTAAGCATGAAATGCTCCTTTGAAACGGTGAGAGGTCTTTCATTATTAAAGATCTCCAGGGTTTGATCTCTGAAATGAAGAATTACCAAGTCAAAATGAGGGACACATGGAGCCATGTCCTGGTCTCATTCAACACAAATCCAACCTGCTGCAGAATCCACATATTTGGAAACAAGCTCAAAACAAGACATGAATGCTTGTTATTTCTTTTGTCCACACGATGCTTTTAGAATGAGATTCAAATTTCTCCAGATATAAAGTCGGTCTAATATAATGTCATTGCATTCAAGGATTCATTCTCAGTTTTTTTTTCTTCTGCTCTGGAAGCACAGCATGTACTATTTGTATCCTATTTG
This sequence comes from Lipophrys pholis, assembly GCF_963383615.2. NCBI lineage: Eukaryota > Metazoa > Chordata > Actinopteri > Blenniiformes > Blenniidae > Lipophrys > Lipophrys pholis. Next base: position 2,833,589 of record NC_137648.1, read on the forward strand.
TTGGGAGAAGGTAATACTCCATGTTCCGCCCTTTTGCATCCCTTCCTCACAGTGATTAATGCTACTCTGCGAGCAGCTCATAGCAAACATCTAATAAAATAAATATACTCTCACAGCACTCACAGCATGAAACCCATCACATGCAACTTACCTAACTGGTTTTAGTTAGAATCAACCAGGAAGTTTCTTGCTGTGACATGACTGTGTTACTATACCACAAGTCAGTGGCCCCAGGAGGAAACCCTGCGGAACAGAGTACGTATGTATTTGAAATTGAGGCCTCATTTACACACCAATGTTTTAAGTGGAAACACATCGTATTTCCATTTCTGCTTCGGAAAAGTTTCACATTTACACGGCCACATTTTGAAAATGATGTCCGTTTCCGCGGAAACAGCAGTAAAGCTGAAAACAAAGTAGTTAGGATGTTGGGCCACTAGTGGGCGCTGTTGTTTGTCTTTGCAATAAAACCAGCGCTGTTGTCATCTAAATGGAAACCCAAAACACAACTAAAGTTTTCCATTTTCACTTGAAAACATTGTCGTGTAAACTTGTCCTTAGGTGCCCCATCCATCAATCTTAACCCCCCCCCAACCCCCACAAACAAAAATAGCCACAAAAACTCTGGATCTGCCTCTGCAGATGGTGCAAATACTCCCCCATCATTCTCAACTTGTTTTAGTCAGACAACAATGCACAAACAACCCAATGCAATCTGAATGAGTGAAATGGCGAGGCTGGAAACATAATAACTCAAGTCGCTGCAGCAGATCACATACCTGAGGGTGAATTTAAAGAGTACAAATAGAAGTGTTGTCTGTGTTTTGGTGGATGCTTTGAAGGAGTGTCAATAATTAGATCCATGGGAGACACCTTGAGTTTGAAGCAACGTGCTGCGGTACGCTGGACTTACGCTGGTTTCTGTAAAGTTGTTGTTGTTCTGAGCCTGAAAAAGTGTGGCTAGTTAAAAATAATGAGCGACCCTGGTTGCCCTTTTCTCCAGACATCCACTCCTTATAAACAAGCAGCTACAGACGCTATTACCTTTAGCATGTTTGAACAAATCCTCACATGCAGGTTGACCAGTCTGCCGTTTCAGGAGGGGATTTAATAAAGACATTTACAGAAATTTTATAGAAATCCTGAGTAAAGTAAAATTTGTGCAAAAGTTCTTGGATATGTTCAGCTGTGATCCACGGTATTTGATGTATACATCTTCAATACATTGTACTGAGTCTATTGACTGCTGTATAATGAGCGTTTGGCATACGCTTCCAGGGACTGAGAAATTTATGGAGTTAATTTGAATCTGCAGTCGAACCTCTTTGGTACCCTGCTGCGACACAGTGCAGGCCCAATTAAAATGTATAATTATGATGACCAGCATATGGGTTCAGTAGCATGCATATTCACGTGTGGTTTAATAAGGCTGGATGTGTGAACACACATAATTCACAGGCTCTCGGAGAGTCTCGGGGAGCTGCACACCCCGAGGAGATGCAGGTATGGTCTCATTAGCCATGTGCACTGCGCTCCAGCATCCGCTTCTCCTGGAGAATATCAGCAGCAGCTCAACATGTAGCCACCGGTGCCACTCAGTTCATATCATGAAACAACAACTTGTGTTGCACAGCGAGATCAAGTAAGTAAAACCTTTGCATAACTGGACTCTCTTTATGGAGACAGAACCCTCAGTCCACTGTTGTGGTCACAGTTATTTAGCTGTTCACAAAAAATGGTGAATCTGTGTCCTCATTTATATCGAGATTCCGCAAGCTGCAGTGCAGGTTGAAGTGGCGTGACCGAAATAACAACCCCCCCCCCCCCAGACGGCTGGAATTTGTGATTTGGAGTCATTGTTAAAATTTGTCCAAGTCCTTCACAATCAAGTGGTGACAACTCTATTAAAACCTAAGAAACAAAACAGATTTTCAGATAAAAACGATATTGTAATTTATTACAATGTCTCTGTGCAACAGTCCTTGAAACAATCAAGTCTAAAATGAGTCAGAGCCCAGCAACAAGTGTACAGGCCAAGCGTACAATACTAAAAATAAGGGGGTTATAAAAGAGTCTCAATATCGGCTGCTTTTGGTTGCGAAGGCGAGCGTCTCCCATCGGCACACAGCGACTCTGCCTCTCCTGACTTTCCTCTGTAAGTGATTTGATTCGACGGCCGGCTCATCTGGAAATACACGACACAGCGGCATTGGAGAGGCACAATAACAACACAACTCTTACGTGCCAGATTGCTACTAAAGTTAGTTGGGGCTCATGCGGCGAGGCAAAGTTCCCCACACTGTTGCGTCGTAACACTCTGGGCTGTCTTGACTCGGTTGTCGCTCCCCGCACTCCGCTGGCGTCTGGTCAGGAGTCGTTGCAGGAGCTGTCCTCTTTGGCGTTTTACCGTCAACTCTTTGCACTGCTTGCCAGTTCGTTTGCCGTCCTCGTGCTCATCACTTGTCTGCATTGCTCTCTGGCGTCATGCCCGCCCAGTGTGTCTTTCGGAGTCTGAAGTCCCTCTTCCTGATCGCTGATTGGTTGCCAACCACCCAGTTCTCCAACACCATTGACCAACCTATCACAGGTGCATACTATAAACATAATAGCAAATGTCCCGGCAGGAAGTAAAAAAAAAAAAAAAGTACTATAAACGTAACACAAACCATTTCAACTTAAAACCAAACAATAAAATAATATTTAAAAAAAAAATCACTTGTAAAACCCATAAAACTGAATAAAACAGGCAGATAAAAACACTAAGGGAAAACTTGTTCACAATAAATAAATAAAACAAAACAATGAATCCTATACTTCAGCTGTGTGACACAAACTGTTGCAGAAAAAAACCACTAACCTAACAAATAAGATCAAGCATATGATTTACAGCCCTGACCAATGCAAAGCAAAGTATTTTTCCAAAAAGGTTTTCAGAGTAACACAGGTACAAGCTCAGTGATGGGACCCAGAAACGCAGATTCACGCAGGACTGAACATGTGTTTGTGGTTTTATTCCAAAAACAAACAGCAACGCCCACTAGTGGTCAAACATGGTAACTATAACATTCTAAGCATTTTTGCTGTTTCCGTTGTTTTCAAAATGTTGCGGTGAAAACTGGGGCTGAATTGCTCAGTTTTTTTCTCATTTGATCACACTGACGATATCAGACACCTGTTCTCATATTTAAAGCCCCCGGGGCCGTCCATATCAGCACCAACCACATTTCACCGGTTTCCCAGAGACTTCCACATGAAGTAGCCATGTGTTGGCACCTTCTGCATACTCATCTGCAGGACCCACACGCTCCAGCGCAGTCAATTAAATCTGCATGATAATTAAGCTCCTCCACACACATGAAGAGGTTGTTGGGAGATAATCTCCCAGGCTTTTTTTTTTTTTTTTTGCTTTTTTCCCCTGATGTGAAAAACTGCAACTTCTCGAAGCTGTGTTGAGCACAACGGATCCCCTATATGCTACTTTAATGCTGCTTATTAAATCAGAACAAAGCTCACATTAAATTTGTTTTCCCATACATCTCAGACATATCCACATTTTCCTGTAAACGCGGACAAAAGTTTCATTTCTGTACGACTCAACTTAAATTGAGGCCGCTTGTGCAGTGGCCGGCGTTCGACAAAAAACCCTCAGTGAATAATTATTGTCCTTAGTGAGGCGAATTTTAATTTAGTTTTGCTTTGCAAAACAGCTCCAGAGAGATTCCCACTGTTAAATTGGATACTTCACACCTCCGCAAGAATGAGGAAGGTCGAGGAAACAAGGGACCTTTTTTTTTTTTTTTGTAACAGAAACAACAGATATATCGTGTAATTTATTCCACACATAAGCTATTGGAGCCGGTTTCCTGTGGTAAATCTGCTAATTGAAGTTTTAAAAGATCGCGGCCCCTGTTAAGACTGATCTCCTCCTTTCATGGCCTAATTCTATATAACAAGAATGAAACATACCTGGAATGATGCCCCAGAAGTAAAGACAGTCTGTCCTCTCTCTCCCTGGCTTGTTTCAATTTTTAGAAAGTGTGTGGCTCCAACCAGCCAATCAGAAATCAAACCCTGTATAGTGTCATCGGGGGTTTAGCCAATCCCAGTCAAGGTCGGCCCTCCTTTGAGATTGGCATATGAGTCATGAAAACATTTTAAATAAGCAACAAGAGTATTTTCTAAGCAGTATATAAGTATTGATAGATGCAAAACACACACCCACACAGGCACGCACGCACGCACGCACGCACGCACGCACGCACGCACGCACGCACACACACACACACACTGTGTGACACCTTTGTGAAGTGAGACACTTGCATCTGACGTTCCTTCAAGTATAAAAGGACATGAAACGACACTTTGAGTGCAGATAAATCCTAAAAACACTCCCTTGTTATTGACACTCGAGACGCCGGAATAGCAAATATCTGTCAACGCACAAAACGAGTGACAAATCTTCACGACAAGCAACAACGGCAGAGAAGACGAGCCGCTCAAGGAGGTGTGTGGTTCTCCTGCGAAGACTTCAGAGCTCATTAGGGTGCGCCGCTCGCCGTCAGAACATTTCATGGCTCCTCCAGAAACAGTCGCACAAAGTGGCGATTTGCAGCACCGGTGGGAGAATTCGGCCCGGTTCCAAAATCTCATTAGCCGCACGGCGAACATGCTGGCATGATAATAAAATGCAGCATTTCAAATGTAGATTATTTCATGTTTGCAATGATGAGTTCTCACCTGTCTCACATTAGCATCCAATAGCTAAATGGAAATAAGCGCAGTGCATGTATTTCTTCTCTAATATTGGATGGTTGTTGGAGCAATTTCTCAGCTTTTGTTTGTGCACATTTGCATAAATGTAAAACAGCTTTCAATTTATGCATTAAATGAGTCCAGTTGTCGTGATTTTGTGATGATCTGCTTGTTAAAATAAGAGACCATAGCGAGCTTTAATATGTAATGATGGTCAGACATTACGGTAAACAGATGGAGATGACATTCACATTAGCAGTGTGAGCCCTGCTAGTTATTTTATGGTGTTTTTACTAAAGCTGCTTCATGTAAATCCAAATTTAGTAATCATCCTATTCTGTACTGTTCACTATGTGCAAATGGTGTGCTGCAAAAACATCCTGGGGCCTGATGTACTATCTTGCATGAAGTGTGTTAGATTGCATGCCACGAAGTTCCACGTGCAGATTGTTTTTTGTGGGTTATCGCCTTAAAAAATACGACATGACTAAAATCATGCAAAAGTGGTTTTGCATGCTTTAGACGCTGTTTACACCCATTGGCGTTTGCTTGTGTTCATCATAGTGTTATCAAACAGCCAGAACATGCACAGAATGGTGGATGTTGGATGTGTTTGTGGAGGAAGTTACTAAACTTACTGGAGTGTTGAGGTACTTCAAATAAATTATTTTATCATGAAGTCAACAAATAAAAGTTGTGGGCGGGCCAGCTGAGGCAATGGCTCTTACATGCTTAACTGATTTAGTGTCACATTGTATTTTGTACTTAATCTATTGGTATAAACCTTCACGTCTGTCAATCAATATGGACGTTGTTTTGAGATAGCATAACACACCTTCAGAGGTCTGATTGCAGTCCTTATATGAAGGTTGTTTTAGGTACAAAAATGGGGACTGATAATGTTTCTGCTATACATTGCATCATGAAGAGGAAATAAATATACTATAATGCAAGTCTCACTGGTGTAGAAGACAAATGTATTTCTCCATGTCCAGATATAACAGCTCCATGGATCATCGTGGTCATGAAGCTGCTGTTCCAGAATCTTCTGTGAATTTGTTCCTCAGCGTCCTCATAAGAGCTGAAATATCATGGTACAAATCCAGTCGATGCAAAGTTCTCCAAAAAGTGATTAAAAACTCAGTTCTGTATGTATTCAGCTGTGATGCTCTATATATTTTGTTTTGCAGAAATTTTTTTTCCCTCTCCATTATTCAGTGAAAACCTGATTTTGATTGAGTTTTAACATAAAGCAGGAAGCAGGTGTTTCTAATTATAAGCCTTTTTGTTCTGCTGCGGCTTCACTGAAGACAGTATAAAATATGTGACTTTTCTTTCCGAGTCTCTCATTAAATCACGGAGCAGAAGCTGTACACCGCCTCCATTTTTCGCCCGGTGTTGTGTAACGGGGCTCAGGTCGCCCGGCTTTGCGGCCTTCACACCGGGGTCCCGCTGCCCTTGGCTCGCACCTCCATCAACAATTACCCGTCTTTGGGAAAGTGCTGTTTGGCTGTTAATTTCCCCCTGTGTGAGCGGAGTATCAGCGGGTGGTGAAATCCACTGCGATGAGGTGATTTTGCAGACAAGACTAATATCGGGGTTGAGCGGGGTGAAGGTTTAAGAGCGGACAGTGATGACGCAGCAGAAAAACTAAAGAAAAATCAAGTAGCCGGCCTGTAGAGTGAGGGGATCCCTCCTCGACGTCTAAACTTCACCAGCTTCGTAGCGCCATGAGCGAATCCACTACTGCACCATTGCAAGCCGACAGACGAGACAGCAGTGAGAGTATCTCCGCAGCGGATCATTGTTTTTTTTTGTTTTTTTGTTTTTTTTGAGGAGAATGCTGCTCCCTCGCCTGTCTTGTCACTGAAATAGGGCAGCATCAGCGTGAGCTGCTTTGAACACGCTGACATGATTTCAGGAGGCATCTTAGGGGAACAGAAATATAAGGAATTATATCTCAAAGGTGTTGGGAACAAAGACAAAAAAGTTGAGGGCTGCTGAAAGTTTATTGCTCTGGAGCGATGCGGGTCTATTTTCGGCTAACTTGTCAGTGGCTAACTGAGATGTGCAGACCTGCCGCCACCAGCATAAACAGAGCAGGACAGATATCATAGGTAGAGACACAGAGCAGCTGTTGAACTCTCTTAAACTTGAAGTTAAAGTTTAGATGGGTTTTTCTTTTAACCTTTTTCTTATTCACTTGATCCATCTATTGGTATGTGAAAGGTCAAAGGTGACTTTTTTGGAAGATTTTTGTGCAGCAGGAGAGGGCATCTGGCAGTACATACATATCCGTTTAAAAACGCAGGGCGGTAATAAACAGGAGGGACACAAACGTAGACGGGCACTCACAGGCTTAAAAAGTGAATAAATAAATAAATAAATAAAAGATCCACTGAAATACCACGATCAAAAACTTGTTGAAAATATGATAAAAAGGGACAATGAATAGATCAAAAGCAGGTGGAACTCCTTTAAATAACAAGAGCCATAAGTGAAGTGCTTTTAAGACTCATTTGAAAAGAGAAATGGCAGCAGGAACAAAGCTGCTCCTGTAGCGGCTCGTCTTAAGTTTTGAGATTTTAAATCTCCGTCCAGATGGTAGGAGCTGGAACTCTCTGGTTCGGGGATGGGACTCATCTCCGGATATGGAGGTGACGAGTCGCTGTGGCTGCCTGTTATACAGGGACCGTAAGCTCAGCTGTGACTCCCCAATCAGCTGACCAGCCCATTTCATTCACTGATTGAGAGAGTTCTGTTCTTTTAAGGGACGGTTTCCTAACCAAGACACCAGTGAAAAAGATAAAACAGATTATATAAAAGCAAGTAAAAAAAGAAAAATGTCATCAGGGTTTTGTCCAAATTGAAATGGGACAGTTTCCACAGTTTAACTTTGAGTCAACGAGATATTTATACAACACACTTGCTCGATAGTTTGTCCATTGATAATAGTGAACTCAGGCATATTTCTGTTTTCCCTTTTTTTTTTTTTTTTTTTTTTAAAAATTTCTGTTTTCCCAATAGCCATGTCTTTGGTCCTGGATATGTGAAGCTGTAGGTGTGCGTCCTCACACCACTTGACAAAGCATATCAAGGACAGGGTCACGACTAGACAGGAAAACCAACGCGTAAATGCCGTGCGTGACTCCCACTGTTCAGCAGAGGCATCCACCGCTCCTCTTTGGGGCCTGTACGCAAACTGCAATTGATCAATTGCACCCTCAGTGTTTTCCAAGATAACTTAACCTCCTACAACTCTACAGCCTCATATGAAATATTTCACGTTAAGTATTTGCCCTATCAGCTTACATTTTATCTCCAGACGATTGCGCTTTGCATTCCATAAGTTAGAGCAGTGTGACCTTGGACCTCAGGGCTGTCCAACGCCTCAATAAATAAGACCACCTGGTAAACTTCATATTTGATCTTTATTAGAGGACAGAAATGTGTCCTCCTTCATATACACAGAATACATCTGTGAGATAGAACAACCTCTTGCAACAACCTTTCCTCTCATATTTATATTACGACATTATGTTCACATACCTTGATGTATATGCAATGCTTCCTTACGTGTCCAGCGTGTTACTATGTTGCTCAATGTGCACTGAATTGCCCCTCTGGACAAATAAAGTGATAGAGTGTAAGTCAGGTTAGCTTGTGTTCTCCTTGGTGAAGGCCCTGAGAGTAGAACGTTGACAGGATTGGCAGTTTTTGATGAAACCAGGACCATTGGGAAAGACCGTGTCCTCACTGCAGAGTTGAAGCTGTCCCGATAACCCAGCATCATACTCAGAAATGTTGTCCACACACGCTTATAAATTACTGCAAAAATAAAAAATTGCAAATTTTCAATTTTCTCACATTTAGTACATTTTACTTAACCCATGTATACAAATGCACCATACATCTTTACCACACCGATTCTCTTTATTCTGTCATTATAAAAAGCTAATTGCTTCTCAGGTTGCACAAATTCTTTTTTGGCTATTTTATAACTGGTTTCTTCATTTTTGTTTGTCGTCTCCTCTGGGCCACTGTAGATCCTTCTAATTCCAAAACTTGTAGACATCAGCAAGGTATACCAAATAAAAGCTTGGTTCGTAGGTTGTTTTTTTTTTTTTTTTGAGGACTGCAGGAATAAAATCACTGCTTCTTCTACAAAAACCACTTTGCTCTGCTCAGTAATTCAAGCTGCTTTAACTGGTGTTTACTGAAGTGTGCTGCAGCTTTTCTCTTGGGGGGGCACCAAAGGGCTTCAGGTTGGGTGCAACAAGCAGGGAAAATCTGGGCTTTCAGGAGACACCTTGATTTATTTTTGATCAAAAAGTCATGTGGTCTTAAAAATGGAAGAAAGCATGGTCCGAATAAAGTGAAAGCAATGCTATAAGTCCAGGTTTCTTCATCAAATAGGGGTTTATTAAAGAACCTGGAATGAAAACAATCACTGGACCGAAACAAAAGAGGAAGGAGATCTCGGCCAGAAGTAACAAAAGCAGGGAAGAGACTTGGCCAATCAAGCAATCGGTTTGATCTTGAGTCTTTTTTTTAGGTTCAGCTGGAAAGAGTTGGATCTAAAGTCTACTCGGAAAACCAAAGCACAAAAACTACCACAAATCTCAAACTACAACAAACAAACTAAAGACACTTGAGAGGAAAAAGGGCAAAAAAAATAAATAAATAAAGACAAAAAAAAACGTGGCTTCCTCCAGGGAGAGCGAGTCGGAGAGCGCTTCCTCCTGATCTCCACACCTCTTCTTATAACCTCCTGATTGCAGATTGTCTGCCGGCTACAAGCCTGTGAAGAACAGAAGAGGGAGGAGTGGAGAGCGAAGAGAAAACAGCAACCACCACAAAGGTCTCGATCAGGGTCTGCAACACTATTAACCTTCAAAATGAGGCTCACACAGCTCTTAAAATATCATGTATAGTTTTGATGTATGAACAAAAACTGTGTTGCAGTCATGAAGTTTCAATCACAGTTTAGGATGGGAAACATCATTTTATTACATTTTCCGCTGTTTTTGGATCTGATTTTAAAGTCTTCAACCTTCAGCATTTTTTACACAATTTTTTTTAAATCTTTCGGTGTTTTAACCATTTTGGCTCTTTTTTTTAAGTCCTTTTGTGTGGAGGTGAGTATAAATTAAGGAATGTATCGTTTATAGTTTCCACATCTGGTCATTGTTAAAAAGGCAGCTGTCATTTGTTCATCCACTCTTTATACATTTTCTACAATGACTACAAGGGTAATATTCAATTCAATGTGTTGCATGGCTCCATATGCACCAGACTGATTGTTCTAAATAGGAAAAACTAGCAAATATCTGGAATTTCAGGCATATTTTTATCTGCCGATATTTCTAACTATAATCTATTTTACATAATATAAAAATTTTGGTTAAAACAGGTAATAAATAAGGGTATTAGATTTTTCTCGTGTGCCTCTTGTTAAAAGCTACACTCTCGGTGGAAATTAAGCCATAATTATAATCTGGAATGAGCCTCACTCTTCGTTAGGCAAATCACCATCTGCGTACGAATACAATGCCACATAATGATGGAGATGGAATTATGAATGTGTGAATACTGGTAGAGCGGTGCGACCTGCCTTGAAGTCAGCGAGCGAAATAAATAAAATAAAGGCTGCCCGTAAAGTAAGAGACTGGCAGTCATGGATGACCACGCTGATCTCCATATCGTCCAAACACAGCCTGGTTCTCCGGGGTCACCTTGTCTGAACGCTCCGTGGCAGGAGGCTTCATGCATAATCTGCCATTTATTCCCATGCTCTGAAAGAAAGGGGCTTACCCACACACGCCGAGGCTGATTTATGCCGGCAAAGCTTTTGTTCCTGCGCTGATCCACACCTAAAACACCCCCAAGGCCAGTTTAACGATGCGAGCAACACACAAAGATAAAGCTGGAATTACTGATTTACTTAAAAACAGTTGACTTGCATGAATCCTCAGAGTAAACGAGCCTAAATTGATGGATTATCATCGAGCATGGTTGTAATTAATTGTTTTACTAAGTGGTTTAGCATGACCTTATTGTAAATCCGAGCAAAATGACTCCACATGGTATAACTCGCATGCCAACAGGATGCAGAAACTGGAGTGAGTAAACTTGATTTAGTAGAAAATTAGGTTGGAATTCCACAATTTAATGGTATTTAGACTGGTGCATTGTAAATCCATGTCTGTGAACAATTTTGAACATTCTTTGGTGAAAATTGTTATTTTATTGTATCTTGAATTTCAGTTGTCTACTTTGCTCCAACGACACTAAAAGGCACTTGATCGAGTAGAATTGTACAAATTAGCTGCCGAAAACCCATTTCTTGATGTGAACTCGATTTTTGCATGTTCTCCTGTGTCTGCCTGGGATTTCATCTGACTGGCTCCCACATGCTTGCTGGGCTGATTGTGTCTGTCTTTATGTTATTCGTGTGATTGACTGGTGAGACGTCCTAGATGTGTCTGCCCTTCACCAAGTGTCAGCCAATCTAAATCAGCTCCAGAAGATGGATGGATGAATGGCTGGATGGACGGATGGACGGATATCTGAGCATCGCTACAGTACCTTCCTGCTCTCTAAATGCTCCTGTCAGCTGCAGCAGTTGGACTCATTCTCGTGTTCCTTCTGTTTTATGTCCATAATGTGCTCCTGAAACCTGCTGTACTAAGATTTGGAGTAGTTACCCGAGGCCTCCAGCAAAGCCTGGAGCTGTTGAGTTATACTGAGGACTTCTTACTCCTCTCCTTTGGTGTCTCTTCACACACACATGCTCTGCTTGGTTTATTCAGGCTTATACGTCTGTTCGGCAAATCTGCATACCTGCTCTGATGCGTAATGTTTTTCTCAACAGCTAAGTGAGCTATTTTAACCTCTTTTGGGACAATCTTGTGTGAGCGTAGCTTTAGTTTGCAGACATGAAAGCTTCATGGTGTTTTGTGGTGTTAGCTTCTGGTTGTTCTACATTTCTTTCCTAAACGACAGCGTGGTTCGCCTTAAACGTCTTAAATATTGAATAGCAGTCTGTCAAATCCAGAATGAGTGAGGTCATGTCTAATTTTAGTTCTGTCATCCATCTTTCATACTGCTTTATCCAACTTAGGCCCAATTTACATGTTTCAAAAGAAAATACATCACATAAACATTAGCAATGGTGAGCACATGGACATTTGTATGACGAGACGACCAAGTTGGATTGTTATTATGCGTGACTCTCTATGATAACATTGGTAAGTCTCAGGAGAATATAGACTGGGAGTCATGACACTCCACATTCTAGAACCCTTGATAAAACTCTCACAAACTGACGAATTGTAGACCTCTCACTGTATCCAGAGTTCCAGGAGCATCCATCTCAGCCTATTTCCTCCTGCATTCTCCGACTGGCATTAACTTATCAGTGCGAGTTTGGAAGAAACAATTAGAGTTACTAAATGGTCATTTAAATGATAAGGGTTGAAATGAATCTCGTATCAGTGTGTCTGTCATTTTGACAGACGAGATTACAGAAGGCAGATCTTTTCAGTCAAAATGAGTGAAAGTCTTACTCGACCGCTGCATAGCTTGACAGTTTTCAAGCCACAATCAAAGATGCCGCCATATTTACTCATCTTTTGTGGGAGACAGACGCATACAGTGTGGAATAGTCTCCGGATGGAGTTGCTTGACTCCCGGCAAACTCATTTGCTTTTCTAAACAAAGGGGTTTCTTGTTTAAACAGCAGCTTTAGAAAGAGTCCAAAGACAGACTGGACCAAAGGAAAGTCAGCAGGGAGGAGAGTGAAGAGAGGCGACACTAACGCTCACCTTTATGGAATCAGACAGCCAGTCTCCACCAGAATCAAAGACTGCAGCACTGGACACTTCTCATCTTGTCCTGTCAGCACTTGTCGACTTCAAATTTGCCCTCTGAGTTAAGAAAAAGTCCCTTTCACAAGCTTTATTCATCACACACTTTTTTCTCGAGGTAAACTCAAATGTGCAGCATTCATTCTTTTCTTGAGAATCATGAGACCCTTGAATAATCTCTTGATTGAGATGAAATAACACTTTTATCTTAACAACAGGTTTGCGATGTGCTGCTGTTTTAAATCAGCAAGTGTTCCAGCCAAAGCCTGTTTCTTCTTGCAATGCAAGTTTGAACCACAAGATGGTGTATTGAGTCACTCAAAGTAGAAGCAGGAGTAATAAGTAGCAGAATAGTGTAATCTGCCTGATAAATAGGTAAACAGCATTTATAATCTGGACCACTGCAACTACCAAACAGAAAGAGGCATCAAAGAGACACAACTCTAAAAGCCAGGTGACATATGGACTGGAGTTAAAGCGACTCAACACTACCTCCAAATGTGCAACAAAGGCTTGATACTGTCTTCTACCACAATCCTATGGGACTAGTATTCAGCCTTTAATTAAATCAATAGTGGCTTGCAGTATGGAGGGGTTGGATGTCTGACATGACTTGAATTAATTGTCATTTTCCCTCTGAAAACCAGTTTTATCATGAACTATTTACCGCAGAACGTCCAAAGTGGGTAAATACGGCAATTATTTCTAAAGGTGACCAGTGGTGAAGCCCCTGAAAAAAAAACAACAAGAAAACGGAGAGTGGCCTAATTTACACAGCGATGTGTTCAGACACATTTTCGAGTCATCAACATAAAAATGGGAACTGTCCAATTTGAACCCAGCTACCTACACATCGGAGGCAGCAGCTCTCATTTCACTCCTGTAAACACAACCCAACACATATTTTTAGAATTAAAATCCCAAAACATGCGATTATTGATGTTGAATTGAACATATGATCGGAATGTTCCTCATTTTTTTTAGTTTAACCATCTGGTGTCCCAAGAGGTGGCCAAAATACTTACATTTACTTCAAGAGAAGTACTGATCCTTTTAAAAAAAACACCATTAAGAGTGTGATTTAACTTGTTTAGTGAAAAATGTTCATAAATGTTAGAAAATGAACTGCAATGATAAAGAATACCTGTTTTTTTTATTTATCAGTTACCTTGGAGGAGAGGTGACTGAATGTCAAGGAAAACATTTTCTTGCTTAGAAAGTCTGTAAATTATAAGATTTTTGGAAATAATTCATAATGGACTCATTTGTGATCAGCTCCTGCCCACCATAACATAATTTAGCAAAAGTGAAATTTCAAAGTAATTGTGCATTTTGAACAGAACAAGTCAAACGTATGGCTCGACCCTCCACAGCAGTCCTATTCTTCCCAGTCCCATCTACAGTTCATTGCCCACCCTCTGATTTAAACAACATGAATAATAGATGATAACAACTCACAGCTTGGTGTATACCTCCAATCTCACCCCAGCGAATTACAGCCCGGAGAAGTTTCAAACCACAAACAAGGCCCTGTTCACCAGACCACGTTATCAAGTGAAAACTGAAACGTTGCGTTGCGTCAGGCGGAGGGCTTGAGGAGGTGCTAAGGAGTACGTAGTAAGTAAGTAAGTAACACAACACACCTGAGTCCCAGAAGGCACCAAGTACCTTTTTCTCTCAGGCCATGTTTACACGTACCCAGGTATTCTAAAAAAACTGTGATATTTCTGCGAATTTGGGCCTTGCATTTACACATAAACGTAGCTATGAGTCGCCACAAATGATCATTTCTGAAAACTCCAGCCATAGTGGCGATTTAGAAACAAAATCATTGTCTCTGTTTACATCTAGGTAGGCAGAGATTTAGACCACAATTCGTGACGTCAGGTTTTTTTCCAGGATTCTGATTGGCTATCATTGCTTCATGCTTCTCGTTACACTGCCCCCTACAGGTTTACAGGGGAAATATCCATTTTTGTAAAAACCCGCGTATGTGTAAAGGTGGGCTCACAGTAGCGTGCTGGGTTATATAAGGAGGATGATCAACGAGGCGAGAGGGACGAAAGAACGGCCGACACAGAACTGACAGACAAATAAATGAATAGTCAACTCTGAGCTGTCTGTCTCGGAGGACTTACCATACAAGAGTCTCATTATATCGCTGAAAATGCACGTTTTTAAAGATACTCTGTCTTTTTGTAAACGGGGGAATAGGTAACTTTATGAACCATTTCTACTGTGCATTAGTAAACCTACACATGCACAAGTAGATGGACAATTACAACAATGGCGGCCTCCAGAGTGTCAGGACTCCCAGTCCATATTCTCCAGGGACCTGGTAGCTTTATAGTTGAGTCACCCAGAATAGCAACCAAACGTCATCGTCTATCCAATACGAATGTCTGTGTACTCCCATTGTCAATTTTAATAGTGTATTGTTCTCTGGGTGCATATGCGTTTGCTTTCATTACAAAAGCAACCAACAGCCCCAGCCCATGCCCTGGCATGCCAACCACATTGTTGGCTATCATTTCCTTATAAACAGACATCGTTTTCAAAACAGTGCTGTGTGAAGGTGAAACTTTTCTGGAACAAAACATTTTCACTTGAACCGTCAAGTACCAATACTCACTTAATGAAGTAGAAAGTGCAGATATGTGCGTTCAAGGTTAAAAGTTGCCAAAAAGATAAATACTCTACTTCAGGTGTGATTGTCTGTGTGCTGAACATGTGTCTTCAGCGTAGATTCCGGTTACATAAGTTGGTTTTTTTTCTTTTTACACCAGCTTTTTTTCCCCCAGCATTCAAGGACACAGGCTCTCTCTGTGTAATCAGTCTTTTCTGTCTGGTGTATGGGCACTTAGGTGGCATTTTGTCTCTCTCTCTCTCTCTTTTTTTTTTTCTTCTTTATACTGATCAAATTATTGAGCGTTCAGCACTTTATTCCTTTTTCCGAAGCTGGTATATGTGCAGTTTCTCCTGGGAGGGAAGTCACTGTTTGTTTTTGCAGCTGTTCTTTTAAGGCTTAATTATATTTAGAAGCCATAATTAGGGTGCCTATATGTTTTTAAACGTTATAAGCATTTGCATTAAATTGCACTTTGGGATTTATATTCTCAACACAGCGCTCACGACTTCATACAGAACATGAGTTTATATTATACTAAATGAATTTTATGGACCTCCATCTATTTCCTTTCATTTATTTAAATCTTAACATTGATTAAATTCATTCATTCATTACAGTTCTGACCTTGTTCCCACTTTCCACCATTGACTTGCATTATTCATGTTGCCTAGAAACGGCGCCGCCTGGTAGTAGAGCAACATCTAAACTTGACCCTTATTGGTCATATCAGAGGTTGACAAATCTATATTCAGGGTCAAACGTAAAACCACTACACACAAGAAACGTATGCGTGGCTCGTATCTATTTCGGTTTTGAACGCTCCCACTTCAGAAAAGTGTTCTGTGCCGTGTCTTTGTTATTTCAGTGAGTGTGAATCAGATAAAAACTGTTCACTGTTTTAATAAAATCACTCATCTTGAAGTTGATCCTTGATATAGAAAATATTTTAGGGGTGCTGTGGTTGTGTGGTCCACCTCCGAGTCAGGTCCTGCAGGTTTCTTCTAGTTTAAAGGGAGTTTCATGTTTCCCCCATCTCCTCTGCTCGTTCATGTGGAATTGATGGGTTTTTTCTCAGTGCATGTGCCTTGAATGACTGTCCTGTATTTGGTTAAATAGAAATATAATTTAATTGAATCTCGAGGGACCCGTTTTAGAAAGGTCACAACTTGGCTAGTTTTTACACTCGTGCCTGTTTTCGAGCCGAGGTCCTCCTATTTGACAAGGATAAT
The DNA here is from genome assembly GCF_963383615.2 of Lipophrys pholis. Classification (NCBI taxonomy): domain Eukaryota; kingdom Metazoa; phylum Chordata; class Actinopteri; order Blenniiformes; family Blenniidae; genus Lipophrys; species Lipophrys pholis. The sequence goes on from NC_137648.1 coordinate 2,850,067, forward strand.
GCAAATTAAAGCTTGTTTCAGGGACCTCTCTGGGTAAATCACTGACATGCTGACGCTTAAAGACCAAAAAAAAAATCTAAAGAATTACAGCGTTGTGACTCACTGCAAGAAAGAAATGCTGGTGAAGCAGTGACATGGCCGCTCTTTAAGTGGCGCTCGTCGTGAACTCTGGCGCCGTCAAACAATAATCACGAGGCCAACAGTGAAAGCTAAACAAAGCACTCCTAATAGCAATAATTTGTCGGGGAGAGTATCTCTTTAAGGACAGCTTGGACTTGACTTACTAGATTAAAAAAGCAGCTCTGGGACGACACCACAATCCCTCCATAAACATTTGCCTTCTCAGTCTGCTGTGGAGAGCCGAGCTGTTTGCCCAAGTGGGTTTACAGAGTAAATGATCGGGAATGACTTTGATTCTTTTTTTTCTGGTGTGACTGTGATACTTTTTTGCAATAGTCAACACATCTACAACATTGCTGCTGTCTGGCATTGGATTACAGTCACATGATATAAATACCTCCAATCTGGGTGCTAGATTCCAAGCTCAGTTGATTGCGCTTTTTGTTTGCATGCTTTTCTTGGGTGATTGACAAAAAAAATAATGCCATGTACGACATCACCTGCAAGAGTGTTCAAATGTGTTTTAGATCCTGTTTGGCTTCAGGAAACGGTTTCACTTCACTTTTGGCATGAGGAGGAGAAGCCAAGGAGCTTGAATGTAGAGAGTTTGAGACTTCAAGGTTAAACAGGAAACATAAAATTCAAGAAACGTGAAACCATGAAAACAACCAACAGCACCTACTGGTGGCCCAACATGAAAACTACACTGATTTCAGCGTTTTTACCATTTATATGTGAACGTGTTTTCAAAACGTTGCCATGGAAATGCAAAATTGCAAAAATGGTGAGTTTTTACTCTAAACTTTATTGTGTAAAGAGTGTCTAAGTAATGCTGAGGACTCCCTGTCCGGCTGATGATTTGCCAAAACATCCCAGTAAAGCCAAACACTAGTGGACTCACCCATCTCATCAAATCTAATTTCGACAAGCTCAGAGCAGACAAACAGTCCTCTCCACCTGGGTCCTGGACCGCGGGTTCAAAACCATAGATCTGATAGGTTCTTCTCTGGCACCCTCAGGGGGAAGTTCTCCTCACTTTCAAAACAATCGACCTTCAAAATGTTGTCACATTTAAAGAAAAGCTTCCTTTTCATGCCCTGATTGTGGAATCCTTCATAAATAAATTTGAACGTTGATCATGCGGTTGTGATTTTGTTCCTCCTCCAGGATTCCATTTCCAGACAGATCATGAAATAAATTGGTCGCTTTCTGGTGGAATAAAGGGTCAATTGATGAATAAATGGCAGTTGAGTGAAGAGAGCAGCTTCAGGGTGACGGTCTTCTTCCTCCCTTCTCTCTGTGCCACTGGCACTTGTTGAGTTCGCCTGGCGTGCTTCTCATCAGTGAACAACACTGACACGGGTAATGAGTTTCCTCATTTTCTCTTGGCGAGTACCTATTCCAGCAATGGAGGTGCTTTTGGCAAAGCCATTAGAGTTGAACCTGTGTCACTCTGAGCAGGAATTGTCCGCGTCATTGTCTCCAAATTGTTCAGCAAGGCTCAAGTTTAATCATCCCGACTTAAATACTTGTACAAATAGTCATTCTGATGACTGACAGAAACTTGACAGGTGCTTTGCTTTCATATTAATCACATTGATTACATTGAATTTCATTCTTTATACTGGCAGTGTGAGTCAAGCTTTACTTTCAAACACGGACAATAACTGACAAAGAAAGTTTTCTTTTCTTCATTTGTTTTCACTGTTGCCTTCACTTTACTTTATTATTTGTATCTATCTTTTTTTGTAATTGTCTCTGAAATGTCTGTATGATAACTACCACAATACACATAAACTTAAATTGAAATATTAAATTCTTCATTATTACAGAAAATAAAAGTACCAAAATACTTGCCATGGGCCTTGTTTACACAACGTTTCCAAATGAAAATGTAAAACTGCTATGTTGCTATGCTGCTACTGCAGATGCACACCATGGTTGTAGTAATAGTAGCAGGACAACAATACCAACAATGGTACTGGTGCTCCAGAAAAGCATAACTCCCATTTACAAACAGCACCAACTCATGGGCCAGCATGATAACTACATTGTTTTCAGTGTTTGTTTTTTTTCCATTTCCTTGTAAATCATTTTCAAAACGTGTGAAAGCAAAACTTCCCTGAAACAAAAACGCTCTCCCCCCCCAAATTTTTTTTTTGTTGTTGCTATTTTTGGTCCAGTGTGTTCATGCAGTATGTCAGAAAGAATAAATAATTATAGAATCACACAGGTGGGGTTGTGTTTCAAAAATGACGTCAAACATTCAGCTTTAAATTGTAAAATATGAAGGTAAATACAAAAGTAGTCAAAAACCAAAAATTCACCTTCGAAATTAGACATTTTAAATCGGAATCAGTTACTGAAGGAATATCATGGTTTCATCTATTGGTCACGCTAACAGTTTGCCTGTTACCCGCACAGAAACAGTTCTGCAATCCCCTAAATATGACCTTTAATGTCATACTACTTCATGGTGCATTGCCCCCAACACTGAATACAAATATAAATAATACTAAAGAGGGACAACCTGACAAATGCGTTACTTTTATTATCAGCACATTTTACACTGTAAATCATTCCAAGTGAAAGTAAACCCCCACACAGCACGCTCAGAGTGTTATGGCAAACTTTGTTTTCATACTCGAATTAGCTCGATATGGCAGCATAAACTTTGTTTACAGAGCTGAGGGAGATAGTAATGACACAAATGTGAGCAGAGCATTATCATGACTGTCACATACATGACTGTTTCCACCCTCATGGAGGTGTCGGAGCACCTTTTTTATCATTAGGTGGCAACAAACATTTCCAAGTCGAAGATGTTTAAAGCGAGTGATGATACCCAGGTGTATTTTTAAAGTAGATAAAGAGAATTTATGCGAGAGGGGAAGTAAAAATGAAGATTAATGAGCAGATCAACAAAATGATAAAACGGTGAAAAGCAGACAATAGTCGGTGATTGAGGTAGACGCGTACGAATGCAGGAGATAAACAAAGCGTCAAAGACGCCGTCCCTCTGCAGGATTAACAAGACTGAACACAGACTCCAATCTGAAGACTTCACTGTGTCCATCTGAGGCGATGAAGGTCAAAACGGATATTACTTCCACGCAGTATTAAGATGGAATCATGCAGATCAGAATCTTTCATCTTGAGACCTGCTCACCTCACGAGTAACAAAGAGACCCACTTCTGAATGTACGTTGTCTCACAGAGATATGCACAGAAAGTCGAGCGCCGAATGCAAAAGCCACACAATTTCTTTCAGAGAATGCCAGACGGTTGAAGGTGACGGGATCTGGATTACGTGACCGTGAAGAGTAGATTACTCAGATTCGACAGCGTCACATCAACAATATGTTCTTTATCCCTCACATATTGTTGGATCAAAACATACCCATTTAGACAGATCTAAAAGGTTTTCCCTGAAATCAGATGACTTTGGCTGACTTCACTTTGACACTGTGCTTTAATGTGACACCACAGATGTAATTGCAGATGTTTTCCATCAAAAATGCGTTGTGGTAACAAAAACACCTTCAACATCTTCATCCATTAATCAATATCATACTGTTTTTTTATACATTCTAATTAGATATGGATTTTCTTGCCTAGTTTCATGTCTATATTTGTGCTCTTTTGAGATTTTGACTGTTTCGTCTTTCGTTTCAGACTGCTTGGCTTCCCCTCATTGTGTCTGATTGCTGCTACCTGCCCTGATGTGTTTCATCTCTGCTTGGCCGGTGTTTTTTCCTCTCTCACAGCACTGGGTTGATCCACACACTGTTTCCGCTGTTCCTGGGTCGCCCCCACCTCCCTCCACTGGCAGCTTCTTCTTTTTTAAATAAACCTTATTTAAAGTTTACCACTGGCTGCTTCTTTTTTTGCAGACGCACCCTGATGACGTAACGCGTCCGTCCGTGTGTAATTTTTTATTACTTCCCACTGTAAAAATACTCTTGTTGGCAAGTGATAATTCCGAGCTTTTTCATGAAGTTCATTACTTTTTTATCATCGCACCTGTTACACTTAGTTTTTTAGTTAAACTTAAGTGAAATGTGTCTGTATCAGTTGTATCCTCCACCCTTTTGTCTCAAATTTGTCCAAAAAATAAAAATAAAAATACATTTACAGAGAAACTGGATTAAAAAAATATACAATGGCCCTCAAATTGTATTGCAATAGTTACTCAAGAGTTTGCAGTATAAGGAAAGAAAGGTAAAAATAATAAATCCTCCATATGAAATAAGGTAGACCTGCAAACTGCTCCGAGTTGCATTACAAACCTTCAGCCCTGAACCAAGTCTGTAGACAGATGAGTACCATAGATCAGAACCTCTCGGCTCTCTGACAGTGTTGTATCTGAATATTGCTTCTCATATTGTACAAAATGTGAACTTATTTCTACAGGGAGCCACACAGGCCAAGAGGGAAGTAGTGAAGTAATACGCTCCCTCTTTTTCCTGACCTTTTGAGGAGTGTCTGCATCACTCTGAGGCACTTATAGGCAGAAGACTGAGCAGGTGAACTAATCAGTGCCCGGGGCTGTGGAAACATTTAGCACGGCGGGGATTTGGATGCAGCCAGGATGGCAGTCGCGTCGAACAATAGCAGTGCACGGAAATATTAAAATCCCTAAATTACCTGAAGTCCATAATGACCACCTGAGTGCTCAGTGAGGCACTCAGGTGCAGGAAACACATGAATGGATAAATACAGGGGGTGTATCATATAGATTTTAAATGAATCACATAGCTGTTTTTCAGGCCAATTATTTATAAAAAAAAATTTCCTGTAAAGACACAATCGATTGAATATATATAATTGTTATTCTTATGTTTGTACAATCACAGCCCACCACTTCAGTTTCCAGGTAAATCATTGCCTTAGAAACATGGCTATATAAAGTAAAGTGCTTGAGGTTTAATACTATATTTATTTTTTTAAAGGCTGTTACAATTGTTAAAGTTTCCATCAGGAAATCACTTAGGACATTTGTCATATATAAGTAGGGTTGCCAACTCCCTGAAAAGTAAATAAGGGACACCTCACTGGCAGGACCGGTCGGCCCGATTTCTTTCACCCTTCCTGGCATGGTGCTTTTTTTTTTTTTTTTTTTTTTTGCCCTTTTTTCTGAATTTGTATCTATTTGACTTGAACATGAAATGAAGTGTTAATTTTTAGATTTTCTTAAATTTGTCGCCAGTCTTGATGATTGTGCCAAATTTGATGATCTTTTGAGCGTGTTTAGGGGTTGAAAATTGACTGGGCTCAATGACATGTCAGGAGAAGAAGACATAAATAAATAAATCAATAAATAAATAAATAAATAAATAGCATTACAAAAACAATAGGGTCCTTGCCTCCAGGCCAGGCCTCCTTCACCTGGGACTTGGTAGTTTTATGGTTGACAGTCACCCAGAATAGTAATCCAACTTCAACTTTAGTTGCTCGACTACATTTAACTGTTTAATTCATTTTTAGCTGTTAAAGACATTTTTTTTTTTTTTTTTTTTCAGCTTCGGTCAATTCTAAAAAATTTTACAGCATTAGTCGTTTATAGCAGTTTTGTTAGTTTTTTTTCAAGCTGTTTTAAATTTCTTTAGGTCATACTTTCATTCATTATCAACAATGTTTTTGTCATTTTAGCTGTTTAAGGTATCTTAGCCATTTTAGTTACTTCTCTCTTTTTTTTAGTTGTAACTGTAAATAATTTTTTTATAGATATTTACACATTATTAATATTATGGATAATTTTTAGCTGTTTAGGTCATTTTCAGTAGTTTTGCCATCTGAGCTATTTAAACTGTTTTAACTTTTTTTTGGCTGTGTTAGTTTTCTTAAGCAGGTGGTGACTAGTTGTAGCAGATTTTTTTTGTTGTTTTAGGTATTTTGACAGTTTTTCGCTATTTAGAACATTTGTTCTAGTTTTTACTTAAAACATTTTAGTAGTCTGCACAATTTTAGATGTAATTTTTATATTCTTAGCCAATTCGATCTTGCTGTGCACTAATATCTGTCTATATTTTTTTTTTCATTTAAGGGTCATCTTTTCTACTTCAAACTATAAAACTAGACTCTCCTGGAAAAATTGTTTTGATGGCATTCAACTACATTTCAAAAAATCACATACAAATTGTTGAAAACTGCAGGAAGCCACAGCAGCAGGCTGAAGAGCAGCAGGTTGTTCATCTAGACTAGTAGACTAGCTCCGAACAGTCCATTTGGCACTTCTCTGTTTAGGACTGATGATACTAAAGGTTGCATGTGATTATATTTTTAACTGGGAAGATGGAAAGTGTAGGCTGTGATGTTCTCTCAATCTCTTCAGGATTATACTCAATCTGTCTCTGTCATGTTTTATCGAAGTGGCTTTAATAACAACTTTTATTACTTCACATCTTCTATTTCCCTTTTAATCTGCAGGAGGCCTGCTGTTGATTCAAATCAACATCAGAAAAAAAATAAATGAGCCGGGAGGAAAAAGGCTTTTAGAAGTCGAGGGGGGAAAAAAAAGAAAAGCATGTTTGTCTAATAAAAAGCTGAAAACATCATTTTAACCTATTCTGAGGACACAATTTTGAGCACAGTGCATGAGAGTTATTAGAATTACATGATCAGTATATTGAATTTACGGACAATTTTCTCCGAAGTGGTGCACAAATTAAATACAATCCGACTCTCTGCTTGTGTTTTCCACGAGGCTGCAGGTGCATGATTCACCATGTAAGTGCAGGAAAAACACGATTTTTTTGCAGAATCAGATGGTGACAGAGAAAAGACAGAGTATATTCACCCACAAGGTACCTTCAGAAGAGCCACAGTCGAGGTTTTCAAGCAATTTTTAAAGAGAGAGTTTCTGCTGACTGAGTTTGAAAACTTGTTCTATCACCGAGAGAGAGCACATGGGAGAAGAAGTCAGATGGAGATTTCCTGCTTTGCAGTGATAGGATGACAGTTTTTGTGCATCTAGTGTTGGTATGACTCGGTTTTTGTGCACTTTTGTGATTTTTAACTTGCAGACTTGGTATGATTTAATTTTCGAGGCTCCACATATGGAAAAAGTCCAATTTTGATCATTTCCAGGTAGTATAATATAGATTTTGTTTGCTCATTTACCGATAGTGAACTTATTTTTGATGATTTAGACATTGCATGACTAGATTTTTAAGCATGTAGACATATTATAATTTGGCTTTTGAGCCTTTACAGATGGTGTGACGTGATTTATATACATTTAGAGATAGTATGGCTTTTTAGGCACTTAGAGATGGTAAGACTATATCCTCAACACTCATACATGTTATGATGTATTTTTTGAGCATCAAAGATGATAATTCTCCATTGTTATGCTTCTACAGACGGTATCGCTCAGTGTTATGATTTCATCTTTTAACATTTAGAAATGGTATGAGTTGATTTTTGGTATAACTTGTTTGTTTTGGGGTTGTTCTTTTTTTTGGGGGGGGGGGGGGGGTAGCCATGGCAGGATTTGGCTTTTCAGCTTTTACAGATGGTATGACAAGGTTTATATGCATTTAGAGATTGTTTTTGCTAACCCATTTTACCAATGGTAAAACTAACACATAACAACGTTATTTCCTGTAAAAAAGATTATAAACTTTGGTTTTCAGCCAAGGTTTATCACTGAGAGATAAAGCACGTCCATGGATAGAGGTGAAAGAAGAGAATTTGGGATTGGAGGGCCATAGGTTCAATCCCTACAGTCCCTGAGCAAGACCCTTGACCCCAACCAGCTCTCCGGCTCCTGAAATACCTGAAATAATTTCCCAAGAAGTATTGATAAAATATAAAAAAATATAAAACAAATGCATGACCCATGGTATGGTCCCAAAAACATGCACTGGGGGTCCCTGAGCAAGACCCTCAGCCCACCTAGCTCTCCAGGACACACTTGAAAAAGAGATTACTAATCTCAATGTGGTTCTCCTGGCTAAATAAATAAATAGATAAAAAATTGGGAGAAAGATGCAACAAATGAGTTGAGATAGAAACCCACATGCAGACCGCTCTTTTTAAAGTGAAGCTAAACTATATTTAATGCTGCTAATGCTAATCACTGCTACTATGGCTAATTGGCTAATGCTAATGTTGCTTAGTGGGACGCAATTCATCGTTCTGTCGAGGACTGATTAGATTGATAAAATATTTGTCCTCCAGTAAACAAGAGTATAGCGAAATGGTAATCATCAAGACATATAGCGTTAAGCTAACAGTGAGCAGGAACTAGAGAGAGGGGCTCTGCAACTCAGGAGTGTCAAACATAAGGCCCATGGCCCAAAAACCAGCCTGCAAGAGGCTCCAGTCCGGCCCGCTAAACCGCCAAGCAAAGGGTCAAAATTCCAAAGAAAACATAATTTTTTTTTAACGAATTTCTAAAGTGTAGTGGACACAATGCAACGCAACATTGAGTCCCAAAGCTGAGATATTGGTCATGCTGCCATGAAAGTGTTTGGGTTGTTTCACAGTATTTTGCAGGAGACGGTTGCATTAACATTTGCTTCATGTTGAGATTGTAGTCATTTCTGGTTGTAATTGTTTGGTTTTGCCAAATACAGACATTTTCATCACTTATATTCTGCGCCACAGCAGAGAAAAAAAACAAAACATTAAAGTTAAAATCAAAGGCTATTATGGCACTATTTTACTGATCTGGTCCACTCAAAATGAAATTGTTCTGTATGTGGCCCTGAACTAAAATGCGTTTGACACCCCTGATAAAATTATTTTTAGGTTATAGGAAAGTAAGGCGTATCGTTGCAGGGAATGTTTGGGAAGGTTTATCCACAAAAATGGCTTAGAAATAGATGTAATTATTGAATGAAATAACCATCACAACAGTTAACGTTGTTAAAAGCATAACGGAATCGTGAATGCTGACTTGTTTCAAAGCATTGTTTGTTTTTTTTCTTCTGGATGGACGGTTCTCTTCTAAAAATTGGTCTTCCCGTTCAGCTTTAATAAAACATCAGATTTTGAGGGCAGTCTTGGAAGAGGTATGTGGTCTCCGAGTGCTCTCTAGTTTTAATCAGTAATCTGTCTAATTTCACAGATCTGTGGTCAAATCTTTTCAAGGAGTCTGGGTCTTCCACGCATTTACAGTATCAGTGGTGCACAGAAGGACAGCTCCAGGCAGGCATGCTCTGCTACATTCAATACATTTGGAGTTCACTCTCTCAGAAACTGGGTGCCATAGCAAAATAAAAAATAAAAAAGTGAAATACAGATCATTTCTACTTAAATACCACAAGCAGCACTGCAGTTGAAGGAGACTGGAGAAGTAAATTTTAAATCATCTTGGCCCACTTCTCCGGAGACTCCGAGTTGGAATCGTGCAGAGGAGACAGGTCTGAAAAGTTGGAATAAACGGCAGCGAGCATGCAGAATGTGCACTGCCTTACCTTAATCCCATTTCCACACGAGCTATTTCAAGGCTTCACCAAGTCGAGCAACTGTAGCCCCTCCCTCAAAAAAGGCAACCAATACATGTACACTCTGTAAATATGATGACAGCAGACACAGAAAATCCAGCCGGTTAATATTTTTCTTTTAAAATAGATTACATGGTTGCAACTTTGTAGTCGTGAGCTTGGAAATAACACGCACGGCGCACTGGGGAGATTAACCTGCTTTGTATTGGCTTTAAAAATAGCACATGCAAAGTCCCTGTAGGCAGATAGTGGAAGGAAATGGTCTGTGTCTGCCAGTGCTGGTAAAGCAGACCGAAGGAGGAGGAGGAGGAGGAGGAGGGAGTTCAGACGGGGTTTGCTCTTCATGTTAAGTCTGAGCAGAGAGCAGCATAGGCCTAATATGAGAGGGTTCCTCTTCTTAGCAGCTAATGACCTGGCAAAAATAATAAGCGACTAAACCACAGCTATTTCCGGGATTACGTTTCTGGGTTCAGAGCATAAAAAGAGTTGAATCTCTTTTGCTGCAAACTGTCTTGTTTCAAATGTCTCCGAAGTCGGTTTTAGCTTCTTTCTGCTCAATCAAAAACAACCTCAACCCATTCATTCAATCCTTGGATTGTTGTGTTCCCGAACACGAGTGGCAAAGGGAAAGAAAAACACACCTTGAAGAAAATAACATGCCTTATTGTGCTCCATAAGACATGAGCCCGCACTTAGAAGACGTCCTTATTTTCCACATTTTGTGTCAATGCCACATTAAAGCACGACGTCTGAGGAAAGGCTGCAGTCGTATGCTGAGTCACTGGTATTTAATCTTTAATGCATCTGTTTCCACTCTTGCTATTTAGCGCCAAGAGCAGAAATGTCCAGAACCTTCTGAACTACATGGGTACATTCAGTAAGGACTGAGGTTCGGATCAGAAATAAACACAGAAAAAAAATAAGAAATTACAGAAGTTGGTTTAAGTGCCGTATTCCGTAACAGTGCTTTGTAAAAAGTTATAGAAAATTAAGATTTGACTCCAGTGCCTACCTGAATATTTTATAAGTAGTTGCATCACTTTAATGATTACAGAAATTCACAAAAAAGTAAATAACTTAAAGAAGATGCTCTATAATCATATAATTCATGCAGAAATAATGACTATAAGAAGCAACAACACAACTGATGAGATTAACTGCTGAAATTGTTACGGTTTTCAGAACTGGACCCAAATGCACGACACGGAAACAGAGCAAGCAGTCTTAGTACTGATTTAATATAACAAGGGGAGGTGACACTGGTGACAAAGATGAGCGAGAGTCCAAGCTCATAAGTGAGCGGTGAAACATTCCAGGTGACGATCCCAAAAAACCCTTTTCCAGCACGCGTGAGGTGAATCCAGAGAGAGGAACCGTGGACGGGTAGACGAAAGGATACGGGCGCATAGGTAAGTCTTGACGAGGCGCTGACGAGGTGAAGACAATAATCTGGCGCCGACTGCCTGGAGAGGGCCGTCTTAAGTAGTGGAGCTGATGATGATCATCCACACCTGTGAAAGCACCTGCAACCAATCCAGCTCAGGGGGGGGAAGGGGGGACACAGGAGGAGCAGACAGACAGGGAAAACAGACAACAAAACACACGTGGAAAGCACTAAAAAACCCCAGATCATGACAGAAATTGAATTAAGGCTAAAATCACAGCTACTAAGGGTTAGTTGCTCCTTAATGGAACAAACAGTCTTTTCTGTTGCTGTCAAGACGACAAAGTTAGATCATGATAAAATGGCTAAAAATCTTTTAGGCCCCTTTTCAAGTGAAAACGACAACAATGCCGGCCATGTGAGTGTCATGATTCTCAGTCCAAGTCCTCTTGGGATTTGAGAGTTTTATAGGTGACAGTCACTGTAATAACAATACAACTTGGCCGTCTGTCCATAAGAATATCTGTGTACTCTTATTGTTAATGTTTATAAAGTTTTGGTTTTTGCCCGCCAACTCGTGGCCCATCACATTATTTTCAGTATTTTTGTCACTTCAAATGTTGCTGTGGATTTGCAGACCTTTTCTTGAGCTGTGGATTAAGTGGTTGAGAAGATTGATAAATGAATGCAAGGTTGGAAAATGCAAAAAAAACAATGTGTATTGAATGCAATGTAAGTTTTCCGTTTTCACTTGAAAATGAGATTGTGTATGTAAATAGTGACACGAGAAACAACAAGATCGAATAACTCACCGAAACGTCAATAACCACAACTAAACCGCCACTTTTCTTTGAGAGTAATCAGTAACTACCATTTCCCGTCAAATGTAAAGTTGCAGTAATGTAGGAAAGTGAGAAAAAATATTGCATCGGTCTCCTAAAATAGCTTCAGGTACCTCCTCCATTAAAACATTCCGTTTTAATACATTGATAAACTCTCCACGCGTCTGATGTGTTGCATGTCCTTGTTTGTGTTCAGGGGGTTTTTCTTTTCTGTGGAGAATAAAAAGAAAAATGGAGGGAAGCTGCTTTGGTTTGACTTGTTGGGGGATCACGCCGTTTCTGGAAAACAGCGACAAGTTTGAAAATAAAGACACTTCACAGAAGTCGGAGTCTCTCGCACGGGCTTTTGAAATGCGGCCACGGGTTTCAAAAAGTTACTTTGCAGCTTAATTTCGATGTAATACCTTCAAAGGAGGAAAGTGTTTTCTTTCTATTATTCGCTGGCTGACTTCTTCACCCTGTTCTTTTCCACCTTATCTTCAGTGTAAAAACACAGACGCAAATATGACTGGCTCCACCAATGGAGGCAATATGTGGAGAATCACGAGAGGAAACAATTTTCTCTTCCTTTTTAATGGGGTTGATTCATACAGGAACAAACAACTACTAAGCCATCATGTAACAACAAAATCTATATTTTAAGCTTTTATTATTCCATCAAAATGGATGAAATATGAACGTTCTTATACAGAAAGTTGTAATTAAACTCCGTCCTTTTTTTTCTTTTTTTTTTTTTTTAAGATTAATTGAGTTTCAGGACTTTTTTATTTACTCTCACCATATTATTACAACTTTAATATTCACAATAAACTGCTACAATAACTCAACTTTCCATTCTTTATGTAGTTCAAATACAGAATGTTGTGATAAAAGAGCAAGTCGCCAAGAAAAATACGTTAGAAGATATTTAATGATTTCCAACTAGAAGTAATCTCTTCCCAATAAACTGAAAGTTTCAAACATCATCAACAATAATATATTTTTCATGATTCATTAAAGATTTAATTGGGTTATTAAAACCTTTATTCTGAATTGATCATATTGATAAAAATGTTTTAGTTTGACTTATTTTAGTTTGCAAGTTACAGACCAACTGACCATCAACACTGTTGTGATGTGGTGACGAAAAGAATTATAGATGTTTAACCTTTTTTCATGGACTTCGTTTGTTTGTTTTAAACATTTATTCCCGTTAGATTATACAGGACTTGGGTGTACCTAGTAAGCTCATAGCTTCCTGTCACTTTTGTATAACAGATGTGATGTTTCAGAGCTTAAACATTGCTAAACACTTAGTTTTCATGTTTCAGGAGTTTCCTTTCTCAGCAAAACCTCCTTCATGTTAAAATAAAACAAAGAGTCTGGTTTTAATTATTGTGGACGTATGCCATGCTTCAAAAATCTTCAGATGTGCATATGAGCAACGTGTTTTCCAGACTAGAAAGTAATGAAGGAGAGGTCTGGGGAAACGTGTTTACTTACTTCTGTCTGAATTGCTTCAGTGCGTACAACAAAAGACGAGTCGACTCGAAAGGAGCTTTGACAACCTGATGTTGTTGCACACACACAAGCTCAGAAAACTGCAGGCTGCAAACACCTTTCTACACACAAACCGAAAAATGCCCCTGGTGCAGCAATGCCTCGAAAGATTTCGTCACGTCCAAAGTCGCGCTCACATGACAATGTTTTTAAGTGAAAACTGAAAACTTTTGTTGTGTTTTGGGGGTCTGGTTACATGACAACGGTGCTCGGAGCCTCTGAAAATGCAACTGCAATGAAACTACATATGTTTTCCATATTTCTGCCATTTCTGTGGGAATGGACATCATATTATAAAAGCTGCGGTGTAAACGTGGAACCTTTTCTGAAACCAGAATGTAAAAAATGATGCGTTTTCTCTTAAAACGTCATGGAAACGTGGCCTAAGGCAGATCTAGGAGCAGGAGAGTTTGAGTTTATGGACTGGAGTGCTGGCAGGAATAATGAGTGTGAGCAATGAGGCTGGATGGGGGTGCTGAAGGTTGAACTCAGTCCAACACAAACAGTATCAATGCCATCGCTTCTTTTGGCCGTGGCTGGATATAATGGCGAGACACCCCCCCCCCCCCCGAGCCGGTGCAGGGACTGTGCCAGTTGATGTCTCTGTCTACACGAGCCCATAGTATCACCAGACAGGCCGAGCCACAAGTGGTGTGGAAACGGTGCTACTGGAAAATGCAGCAGAAGCAGGGACAGAGAGGAATAATGTGTTTAGTGATCACACACGGATTCATAGATCAATGTCACCGGACTGACCACTCACACATGACTGCAGCGAGCCGATGCCTCCATCTCCTCACCCCCACAGGATTGTTTTTATCCATCCATCCATCTTTTATGCCGCCTCACCCAACCTTGGGGTTAGAGGTTGCTGTAGCCAACTGATCCTCACTGAGTCACAACCACCTGCAGTCGAATTCACTGATACAGGCAATTTGTAGCGACCAATTGACCTCGGATGAATCTTTTTGAGACTGTTTAAAACCCTGTTTACACAACATTTACAGATAAAAAGGGCCAAAAGAACAAAAGACGAGTCAAACTGTTGAAAACTGCTACAGCAGCTAAGAAATGTCCAAAAGTGCTGAAACAGGTTCAACAGCTGAAACTGGTGAAAAATTCTAGAAATGACAGGAACAGCTAAAAACGGCTAAATATGTAGTTCACACAGCAACGTCAGGAAAACGATGTCCATTTACACGGCAACACTAGTGGGCGCTGTTGTTTGTATTTGTAATGAAAGCACACATACATGCACACAGAGAAAAAAAATATGCTATAAACATCAACAATGGCAGAACACAGACATTTGTATGGACAGACGATCAGGTTGGCTTGCTCTCACAGGTGACTCAACTATAAAACTATGGAGTCTCAGGAGAATATGAACTGGGAGTCATGACACTCTGGAGGCAGCCAATATTATTAGTATTTCTACTGGAGGCCTGGAGGCAGGCAATACAAGGGGCGCTTGAGTTTTGGGAGGTTTGTTTTCCCACTATAACCACTATTAGCAAGTCCCTTCATCCCTTGGACCCCACTGCTCCCAGTATGTTTAGGCAATTATGAACAAGGTGTGTTGAATGCTGAGAAAGATTACTTGTCAATCAGCGTCGTCATGACAATTCAAACAATGGAGTCTTAAAGTGAAGCAGAAGACTAAGAAGGACACAAGAAAAATAAATGATAAATCATAACTGGTAAAATTCAAACTGTCTTCAGAAAAACAGGTTTTAATTGAGCCTGTAATGCCAGGTTGTTTTAAAGTGGTACAGGATTGACATTGGAATAGCTCACGCAGATTCTTCAGAGTTTATGACACGTATGAAAATAGCCTTTCAAAGATCTTTTACAGAATATTGTCCCATCAGAAGGCATCTTTCTTTTTGCTATTTAGCATATTAGATATGTTATATGTTATATATTATATATGGATATGTTATTTATATATATACATAAATGATAAAAGATGGACGGCAGAGCATATGGTTATGTTAATTTCAACACGGTGACAAAAAACACATAACAATCACAATCATCATGCAGGAGCGTTTCATTTATGTCTCATTAAACTCATAAACCTGTAATCAAAAGTAAATCCCTAACTAAACATAAACAGAAGGAAATTTCATTACTTTAACAAAAGAATAAACAAAACAATGTTTTATACTAAGACAACAAAATTTTCTGGAGACAACGAATTAAAGATGAAACGGCTACTGTTGGTTGAAAACTGCTGAAGTCGGGTCTGCTTTGAAGACGCTGATCCTCCAGCCAATGAGGAGCCTCGAGCAGGATGCCCCGCCCTCCAACAACACACCTCCACCTGAAATAAGACACAGAGATCCACGCACAGACAAGGGCACTCACTCACACACAGATTTCTCATTCTGAAGCAGGCCGCAACAAAAAAACACAAATACATGCTGGTGGAGGAAAAAAAACTTCTGTCACAGTGTTAAAATGTATATTATAACACTAAAAGTTGTAGTGAGACACGTCCAAATTTCCTTATTAACATATAGTGTGTGTTGTTTTGCACATCTCCCAGACACAATTCCCAATGTGTCATGTCAATAAATCAGCTTTCACATTTCTGTGTACATGCAATATCCCATTTTTATCACATCACGCTAAGCTTTCGGAGATCAGGCCCCATGAGTCAAGCTCAATATGAAAACTAAATGTCACATCAACACACACAAAAAGACAGAGGAAAAAAAAAAAAAAGTAGCTTCACCATCCATCCTCCCTCAAAAGGATGTTAACTTACATCACTGCGGATGCAATTCCAGTTGTCTGCAAGGGTCATAGATTACTTAATGTCTGTTAAAACACACCACTACACACTCACTGAAGCTCTACCTTTTGGTGGACCTGTTGGAAGTGACAGAGGAAGACCGAAATGGAGGGCATTGCCTCACCGCCCCCGCCCCCCCCCCCACCCCACCCCCTCCCGAGGCAGCTCTGCATTGTGTGTCACCGCCCTGGCTTTCTTCCAGACTGTCCATTAGGTCGTCACCAAACCATGGCGAGAAAGCGCCTGAGTCCCTCCATCCACTGACGGGAGAAATTGGCCATTTTGATACCTTTTGCTGAAGCCTCTGTGGGACCTGTAATAATTCTTGTGCCTCGATTGGCTTTTCTATGACTTTCAGAGATTTAGTTGAATCAGGATATATCCACTCACAAAACTAAAAGTAACTTATCCTTTTTTTGTAAAGTCTCCTTGGCTCTGTTGCTCATGGTATCTTTTCAAATATGTATATATAAATACAAGCTAAAAGATACCGTTTCAATGTTATGGAGGTAAGATTGGTAGTAAAATAGTGGAAATCTAATTCTTTCGCCAAAACTAGAGAAATAATGAATAAATGGACATTATACTGATAAAGGGTTAAGAATGAATCTGCCAAAACAATAAATTATGTGCTGAAAAAAACCAACTCTGCAAAACCTCTGCATTATGTTGTTATCAGCGACAGACTTACGAGTGCAATTATATTTTTATCTCGAATGACAGTTTTCAGCCTGACATGTTTCTGTTCTTCATTTAATGGACTAACTTTTGTAAGTAAATAAATAAAAAGAAGTTTTCTGTCCAAGTGTGTTTTATTTAAGAAAACAGTGCTTATTACATGACTGAACTGTAGTATTTAGCCCTAATTTATCTTTTTACATCTCTAGTACAAGTCTATTCACAGGACCCACTTAACGGAAACATACATTTTCATGTGGGCCTCGATTAATTACAAAATTTTTGTGTGTCTCCAGAAAAATAAAAAATACAGACTGATGACTGAGAGATAAATAGATAAATACACACACACACACACGCACACAAAAAAAAAAATCTAATCAAACTCAATCAGCCAATAAATAAATAGAAGAATAAATAACATTCAAAACATCTTTGGCCAAACTCGGGCCACCTCAATGTCCCCCACAGAGTTGGTCTCGGTAGACGCACTGGCCAATCACGCTGACTGGATCGGCTTAAACCTACGGGGTTCTAATAAGAAAAAACATTGGATGCATGGTATGAAATAGCGAGTGAAAGAACAATTATATTGAGGCACTTTAAAGGATGCTCTGGGAAATGGCAGCATTTCCATGTGGATCCCTCCCGAGAGGAAAGAAAATGTAAGACAACATTCAACTGAAAGGAAACCGAATGGCCGTTCATCTCAACCGTAAGTCCTCCTCTTCTTCAATCTGTAAATTTTTTTTATTTATTCTTTTTTTTTTTTTTTTTTTTACAATTTTGGGACTGAGAATGGTAAATGATCGCGTCAAATAGAAAAACGAGTGAGCTGGTGAAAAATGAACAGAGATAACACGGAAAGAAAACGAACCAACCGAAAGAACAAATGTTACATATTTTGCTTGTTGAGTCCGTGAATAACATCAATGTGTGTTCTCGATGGTTGTTGAGTCCGACTGAGTTTCTGACGGCTCCCCGAATATCCCTGCCAGAGTCTTGAAGCGGGGGCCCCAGTCACTGAGGTAATCGTAGTCCTCCTCGAGGTCCATGGCGACCGACTCGATGGAGCTGAGCGACTCGGCCACCGAGCCGTCGCCCTCGTAGGCGTACGTCGCCAGGGAGTCGTAGGGCGGGGCTGAGTTGTCCGTGTCGTGGTCTGTCAGACGCTGGTTGATGAAGTCTCGGATGTCCGCGCTGTCCTGAGAGACAGGCGCCCTGGGGCCTCGCTTCATCTCGGGCTTCACGTCCCTGCGGTACAGGTTCTCCTTCACCACCTTGGGGTTGCGGAGCGTCCCCATGTCGAAGGCGTGCGTATCCTCCTCGCCACCTCCTTCGTCATCGTAGTGGATCACGTTGTCCCGGATGTCCTCTTTGGATGACATGAGGGTTTCCTTTTTTTTCTGCCGTCTCAAGCCCACGTAGAGAACCACAATAACTGAGGAAACAAAGCGAGACGGTATAGTGTTAGAGAAAAAAAAAACCCTCGATGACTCATCATGGCGGAGAAGTGTGTTGAAAGAATCAGGCAGTAAACTCACATAGACAATAATCAGTTCTAGAAGAACAAATGATTTCATGAGACTAAATAGAACAGGACAATCAATGTCTGTGGCTCACTGGGTAGAGGGGGTTACTCCTCTGTATTTGACCCGTCCTAGTCTACTAAGAGCAGTTGGTGACCAGTGTTGTTACTGCTACTTCCTAAATCATCCCAGGGATTAAACCAGCTAGATTATGGGAGCAAGATTTCTTCTCTGCCCTCTTGACAACCACTGAGCTAACCAGTGTGTCCACAAGTGTGTTTTGACAAATCAGAGACTCAACAGGGGCTCCAGTAAAAAGGTTGGCAACCACCGGTTGAGATCAGTGATATTCAAAGTGTGTAGCAGGGGGGCCTCCCCTGAAGGGTCCAGATGAACTTTAGGGGGGGGGGGGGGCGCACCCCAGCAGCTCATTGGAAGCGAAAGAACTGGAAAAAAATAAAATAAAATGAATTAGACCTTTAGCACTCAATCTGCCAAGAGAAGAAACTGACAAATGGAATCATGGGGTTTATTCTTTGTGATTGTGTGTAAAGTCCAGAATATTGTTTTTCACAAACTTCTCTGACGGTGACTCATCTACCTAAAGGTGAAAAGCCCTGGCTTCCATCCATGTTACTGGACCTTCAATATTCTACATTGCAACATGTTTTTGTGTGATTTCAAAAGTATCTTGAATCGATGGAGCAAGGTATCTATCAACAGCAGCTCCACCACTTTAGTCGAGCCTGGAATGTTTCGGTAAATCCTCCTCGGATGCTGAATCCTGATGGGTATGTGCTTCCCCAGACTTTCTTTACAGCGCCAGTTTGATCTGGTCCAGCTGCTACTTGAGTTTTTGATAAAGTACCTGCAAATGGATCCAATTCCCATCAGCACTTATACACTAATTAGCTGGCTTTAGCGCACTACACACGCCGAGCTAAGATGGCGAGCGCTACCTGCTAGCGGTGAGCATTAGTGTAGTCATTATGAGCATGTTAGTGTGCTGACATTAGCAATTATCTCTAAGCTCCCCGGTACAGCCTTGCAGAGCTGCTAACATGACTGTGGACTCTTCATCCGGCCCAGACATCTGGGTCATAAGTTAGCCATTATTACAATGGCATAGTTAGCGCTGGCTAGGCACTTACGAAGAGCGCTAAAGCAACATTTATACACAACCTGGATGAAAATACAACATCGATTCAAGCCTGTTCTCATCTACATGTCTGACCTGCAAATCAGCGGAAATTATACTCCGTTGGTTGGTGAAGGAATAAAGAGTGTGATACACTTAAAGTGAATTCTAACCACTGGTGGAGGTTAAACTGCACCAATTTGCACACCCAAGAGGAACAGGTAATTGGTTGGTCATCCAGTCAGTTGCTACTAATCATAAGTTTGACCAACCAATGCAGTCAATCAGAAAATCTGCTATTTTTCTTCCTTTCTAGCCACTGTTTCTTGTCTACCTCCCACCTCTGTGTCTATTCATTGAAAAGCGCAGTGTGTCCTTTGAGTCGTTCACAAGTTGCATTTAAGAGGCCAGAATATAACTGAAATCCCTCATATGAAAGACTGTGGATATGAATGCATTGGGACTGAGAAAAAGCCCTAAGTAGGTCTCTTCCTTTCAACCTCTCTGTATCTGACTTCTCTTCTCCTCAGCCAAGTGATTTTTATCTCCCCTTGCGCGGTGTGCCAGCTCCCCCCAGTGGCTTCTTTCTGGATTTCCACCGCAGCGAGGTTATTATAGGGCAACTCTGGTTCAACACAGCTCGCAATTAGGTGCGGCCAGTCCACGTGGGCTTGAGAGAAATAGTGATGCAGATGAATGTCGGGGCGGCGGTTTGTTTAATTTACCTCCTCATTCCTCCTCACAGGACAACTGGGTCATCCTGACAAATCCTCAGCACCAACTAAGTGGCTCTATGGAAATGTTCTCAGTGTGAGTTCTGATTTACTCTGCCACTTTCCCTGCTCAGGGACAGCATGACAGTTTGGCGTCAGCCTCAGCCTTGGGGGTGAGTCGGCTTAGAGCTTTGAAGACATTCCTTCCGTATAAAGGAGGAGGGCTGGGGGGGGGGGGGGGGGGGGGGGGGGGGTACACCGACACAGCTCAGCAGCACACCAACACAGTCATCTGTGAGCTTTTATGTTCAATCAACTATGAAACTATGACACTGAAGCTGAGGGGGAATGAAGAAGGATTAATTAGAGGATGTTGCAGTGGCGTCTCCTAAATCAGAAGGACGCAGAGAAAAGTAAATACAGATGAATTCAGAGGTCGCAGCCGCCGTATGACTTCTTGAGCGGAACGTGAACTTCTTTAACAACCGGCCATCCCTCGTTCATAATTCAGAAAACGACGCCATAAACCCACATTTACTTCCTCCCCGCTATGCAGATGAGTCTCGGACATTAACAGCAGAGGATTAAGGAGGAGTTTTACAACCATGACCTTGTGGAGGAATCTCAAAGCTCGTAGCTCGGTAAAGCGGCCACAGTGCGGGGGGATTGGGTTTGGTTTATAGAGCCAAGCGTTCCCTCCCTCCAATCTTTAACGTCTCATTGAATGATAAAACTCAAACGGGTGTTGTAATTAACTGCGGACACTCCTGGAAAGACAACAGCTCAACTCTGATAGTCAGATCAGTAGTGGGTTTAATCAAAAATCAGGGAGTGAAAAGTTGGATTCCCGCCAAAGCAAAGTACATCTGATGAGTTGGTGCCTAAACTGTTTCCTGGCACGGATTGAACTGCTGTGTAAACCTAAAGTGTCTTTCAAAATAAGAGTTATTTTTAAAGAAACAAGTAAAAAAAAAAAAAGTGACCATATTTAGTATTGGGTCCCATAAAAGCTTAACCACTGCTGTCAATTCCCAGTGAACCAGCGAAACCTTTGTGAAGATCTAAATACGTAAATGTCTTGATTTGAGATGTTATAGATTTCCTAATACCAGTTCAGCACACAGAAAAAAAATCCCAAAGCTTCAGACAGCTCAGATCACAAATTGTGGGAGAATCGTTGTGTGACAGAAACGTCAATGGTTTGACATTTTACAAAATGTCATCTCCTGTCTTTTTGTCAAGATTAGGACGAGAAGATCGATACCACTGTGCACTAACGAAGAGTCGCTGCCACCACACCCAGGTGAGAAGATGTCAGACCTAACAACCAGGATAAAACTTTAAAAAAACTTTAACTTCCATACAGGTGAAAGAAATGAGATCCAAGCAGGCAGCGCCTTCGGTTTCCACTCATAGTTTTGTCTAACTATCTGCCCTCAGTTGTTATACAGAACTAATTTCACCATTTGTTATCACGCATCAACAGAATTTCCTGCAAGTGCATTAGCAGCAAAATCTGCTTATGTTTTATCTCTTGAACCTTATCTACAAAGTGCAGTTCATCATCAATGATCCAGTGAGCCGTTGTTACACTCTGGAGCTAGAAAAGGATGCAGAATCAAATCCGAATAAAGGTGAAAACCCTTATATTTTTAGGCATTTAACGAGATGTACACGCTAGGTTTACACTATGATGATAAGGCGAGTTTATCGGTGCAAAATCAAGGGAGCAGTTCTCTGTTGTTTTCAGTTTCTATGCAAAGCTAAAGCCCCATGTACACGACAGCAGTTTCACATTTTTCACATTTACACAGCAATGTCTGTTTAAATGGGAAAGGCAGAAATGCTGAAAATCATGTAGTTTAAATGCCAGGCCACTTGATGGCGCTGTTGGTTGATTTACACAGAATCTGTGTTTTTCAAGTTCAATCTTGGTAGGCGTTGTACCAAAAGCTGCATTATTACTGACTCTGAGCACCGTTTTCACTTGAACATGTTGTGTAAACGGTACCTAAATATGACTCTTTCTGAAAATGATCTACAAAAGTCTCTGCATAATTTATCACTTAAACCTTTAAGCTCTAATTAACAGTTGAGCAAACTTGTTTGTTGTGGAAAGCTGAAGTTAAAAGACATGTGGAATCCAGAGTGGAGCCACCAGAGAGAAAATGTAGCATGTTCAAAACACAATTTTCCAAACTGTGATGAATATTTCCTGTTTAGGGAGCAGATCTCACCTAAAAGGATGACGATACACAGAAGGATAGCAATCAGAGCTCCCGTGCTGAGACCCACGGGGAGGAAGATGGCTTCGGCGCTGCAGGTGAGCAGCGACCCATCCGACTCGCAGCCGCACACGCGGATGGTCAACGTGCCCGTGCTGCTCTTGGGCGGGTAGCCGTTGTCGTCGATGACTACGGGGAGGAGGTAGATCTCCTGGAGACGCCGTCTGAAGCCGCCCCGCTTCGTCACGATCCCGGCTGTGTTATCTATGACAACGGAAACAAGGGAGATTTTGGACGTTTTGCAAACACCCGTCAAACAAATCAAAGAAATCTTCACAGTGTTCTGACCAAAGCGCGAGAACCTGGAACATCAATCGAATGATCCTCTGAGCTCCTCTGGAGGTGCAAGTCGGAGAAAGATGAAACTTTTCAACGTCTAATAACGCTTTGTTTGATATCGAATCCTCTAGAAAAGTGCCTGACTGACTCCGATGAGGAACGTATCAAAGACTTGTCTTATCAAAGCTCCCCACATTTTACAGAGCTTACTTTAAAAGCTGTTTGAGGTGAACCACACCCAGTACATTGCTGCCTGCATTGCTGCACTGTGTTTTCTGCCTGCAATGTTAAGGCTGGTGGGAGCTTTCGTTTTGTAATGTAAGAATAACAATGCTAAAACGCAGCACAGAAAAGAGGGAACAATCATCTGTATTAGGATTTTCCTTGATGCAATGAGCTCTGGTGTTCATCCCACAAAAGCAGTTTCCTCAAAAGTATGGAAGTATTTCACACTTATAAACATGGAATCGCTAAAAGCTAAGCAGCAGTAGCAGGTCAAACCTCTGAAAACCTGAAACTATGCTAAAAGGGCTCACCTGGCGCAACTGATTAAAGACAGGTACGACATTTAAAACAACAGTTAAAATTGGTGAAGTAGAAAAACGCAGCCAAACCAGCTAAAAACAAGTTTATCATTTGTCAACAGCTAATATGATTAAAGTAATTTAAGAATGCTAAAAATAGGGTAAAAATTGCTCAAATGGCTAAAACAGTTGAAACGGCTACAACCTGGAAACAAACAGTAAATCTGCTAAACGGGTTAAAACAGCTTAAACTGCTAAACATAGATACAATTGTTAAAATAAGTGAAACTGCTAAAATGGCTAAAAATATATATTAAATAACTCAAAACTGTATAAAGACTTTTCTTTTTGAAGGCTGAGACATGAATCCCTCCCAACAATACTAATCCCCTTACCGGAACCAGGGTTTGAACCCCTCCCCACAATCTGCTTGTCCTCTCCCTTTCTTCCTCCTGTCCCCTCACCGGAACAGCAGAAAGTCTCCAGAAAGTCGGGTTCTGCAGGTTTGTTCCCTTTCCTCCTCTGCTTGCTCGAGCGGAATTGTTGATTTTTTTTCTCTGTAAAAGTGCCTTGAGATGACTGTGTAGTGTTTGGCGCCGTTTAAGTAAAACTGAAATGACTTTTCTGCCATGTGTGACGTTTAAAGTGGAAATAGGAGCGCACAAACAGAGGTGGAGATGTTGGTGTGAGGAGAGCTGGACGAGGGAGGACGTTGTGTCCAATGGGCGAGGGAGCGTGTCAGGTTGGACCTGCCTGCCGCCGACTGTCTGACCCCTGTCGCAGTGGGTTTGTCCCCCGCACAGAGCCTGGCACTTCTTCCTGACAGCAGGGTCGGGTGTTTTGGAGCATGTTGTGTGCAGGTTTCTGTTTGTGCCCGCCCCCCTCTCGTCTCTCTCTGCCTATTGGATCTGGATCGACCTGGACGCTGCAGCACAGGTGGAAGTGGATCTCAGGTTCAGGAGGATGGTGAATGCATTGGATTCCCCTGGCCTCATCCCACCGTGTCCCACTTCTCATCATTCTGGGGGGACTTCAAAGAGTCCGGGCCAGCAGAGTGTCATGTGTGGCCTTATCAGTGCGAGTGCTTCAGTTATTTATAGCACTGCATCTCTGCTCAAGCACCAACAGCACAAAACTGCTCAACATCCAGAGAAACTGAACTACAGCTACTTTAACGGGAAATAAAACACATCATGTGTTGTTTGGACTTTGAATTTAGAAATTTAACTTGGGAAAGAGTGACAACAAAAGCTGAAAACTTGATCTTAATGGTTCAAAAACAATAATAAATAAATGTATACGATCTAACGTTAAGTCTTCAGATGCAGCCTGCAACTGTCATACCTCTTAAAGTTCTGTATTATTAGCATCGTCATTTATTTTATTTTATTATTTAATTTCTTTGTTAATATACTCATTTATTCATTTTGTTCATGGAGTCATTCAACCGTATAAACTTTTGTATATTGACTTACTTAACGTGATAGTGCTATTATAAACAAGAATAACTATAATACACTTTCCTTTCTACTTATTTCTTTGTAAATGTATTAATTTATCTACATGACTGATTTTAATGAAGCTTCAAAGGGTCTTTTATTCATTATAGCAACATTTAAATGCTATTTATATAGTGGGTAAAATAATACTGAATACATCACCATTTTCTCAGTAAATATATTACTGCTATTGGCATGCAATTTTCATCAGATCTTGGTAACAACCCATATAAGTCACACATGCAAAGAAATCAAACAATATATGTGTATAAATTAAGTTATGTGAAGAAAAGGAAGTAGAAAAAAATATAGAAAGGCAAGAGATCAGCTGAAATCAACCAGTCATTAGAGCAATCCTGCCCCTTGTCAGTGCAGATTCATATCTGCTGGTGAACTCCCAACTGATGGCCTATAAGAAGGTGTCTCATTACCGAGGTGTCACAAGAAACATCTCATGATGGGTAAACGCAAAGTGATCCCTCAGGATCTTCACAACCTTATTGTTGCAAAACATACTGATTTCATTGGTTACAGAAGGATTTCTAAACTTCTGGATGTTCCAGGTGAGCACTATTGGGGCCATGATCCGCAAAAGGAAAGAACATCATTTCACCACAAACACGAACAGGGGTTCCTCACAAGATTTCTGACAGATGAGTGAAAAGAATGATCAGAAGAGTTGTCCAAAAGCCAAGGATCCCATGTGGAAAGCTTTCAGAAAGATATGGAATTAGCAAATTCAATTAATTCAAAGAAAACAATGAGTAATGCATTCAACCACCATGGCCTGTTTGCATGATCGGCATGCAAGACTCCATTACTGAAGAAAAAACCTGTGAAAAACTGGGAGAATATAGTATAGCCAGATGAGACCAAGATTGAACTCACTACAAGTCATGCAACTTCTATTAAGAATCTCCTTCTATATCAAAATATGTGGTATATACCGTCTGGGACCACGAGGTGTCACTGTAGGACAACAAAATGCTGCAACAGTTGAAATCAGCAGTAGCACAAAGTCATTTCCTCAGCTGGCAATGACTTTTGCTTGCACACTTTATGATATTTTATGTATTTTGCACAACTCAAAGTTTCTACTTTGTGACAGATCATTTAGTAGATTACATCATTTTATTGTCATGCCCAGATTTTATTTGCTGTAGGACTCCAAATTGCTCAATAACCTCCTCCACCAACATGTCCAACTCGATTGTGCTGGAGGGGCTCATTGCTCCAACCAGTCACTCCACGGAGAGCAAAAACAAACCAAGGCAGAAGCAATACAATTCCCAGCACATCTCTGTAATGTTAATATGATGTAAAGCACGTAAACCTTCACTTAAATAATTCTCTTTGCATGTGATGTCACGCATCGTGTTATTCCCGATATTTCAGTTTGAAAATGTTTTTTCAAGGAGTAATTACTGTATTTTCCAGACTATAAGTCACACTTTCTTTTTGTTGTTTGGCTGCTCATGTGACTTATATATTAAAATACAGCTGTACATACCATCTGCGACCACTAGATGTCACTGTCTGACAAATGAATGCTGTTACAGCACCACAGAAAAACCTCCATTACTAATGCAATTGACTGACAGAGCAAGAACAATGTCACCAAATAGACATTTTGTTTTCTTAGACTGCAGACAAATAGGAAAACTTACTTCCAAAGTCCCGAATGGTGAAATTCTTGTTTTTGAAATCATCTTTGGGCGATCTGAAGGAGAATTGTTGTCCAGCACTGGGCAGGTCCTGATCTTTAGCACTGAAGGTTTGAATCACCTGGGAGAAGAAAAAAACCCATTAAAATAACGATTCATATCTCATCTTTGAGAAGTATTTTACCACATCAAGGAATTTGAAATGCGGGGCCCCTCCTCTGTTCCAGGACCATAAAGAGTGAAAACTTTCCCGAGTTCCCTGAGCCATGTGAACACATGGTGTGATTAACTTCATCCAAGACTGCTTTGTTTACCGGTCATGAACGGAGAGCAGCTGCTCCCACGCTGTACCGATATTACCACACATCTGCTGCCAGCAACGCGGGGAAAAAAAACCACACAATATGATCAACTCTGGTTTTACCTCCTGCAAACATAATTATTCGCAAATGAAAGTGTCCAAAAGAGTTAAGCGCGACAACACCCGGCGAAGCAACCGCTTCATTCCCGACCACTTCCAGCACTTTAAAGGCAGACTGATGAGCCTTCGGTTTGAGACCTGTCCTGCCTGGATCCCCTCGACACCACCACACAGGAGATAATCAGCCATGCTGCATCAGCCTGACTGCGCTGCTGTGTCTCTTCTCCTGCTCTCTCGCAGCATTGAGATAAACCTCCCTGCAGGGGAGTGAACCTGACACCAGGTGTGATGACTGCTCTGTTGTGGGCTCCCCGCAGCAGATGTACAGTTCACACTATTGATTCCCTGCAACCAAATTAGCTTTGTGATGAATACATTGGGTTCACTGTTTTTTCCATTAGTGTTTAATTAGCCATTTCTATTCCAGTAAACCATCTATCCATCTCCTACAGCACTTTATCCAACTTAGGGGGCCGCTGGAGTCGATCCAAGCTGACTTTAGGTGGATATGGCAGGTTGGCAGTTTATCAGAGGGTAAACACAACTACCCACCCACACTCTGTTTAGAGACACCACTTCAAGAAAACACGCACAGGGAGAACATGCAAATATGGAGCATTGAGTCGAAATGATCAATGTTGACTTTGGACAGGAAACATCAAATGCAGAAAAATTTCCACAAAGCAACCAACAAAAGTAACATAAGTTTACCTAATAAATTAACTTAAACCAACTTAGCCTCATTCAACCTAACCTAACCTAAACTGAAGTAACTATAGTGAACTTAACTTAACCAAAGTGAATTTTTAACCTTACCACACTTGATCTAGTTAATCTGCTTTATGTCTTAACCTGAGCTCACCTAAACAAACTCATATTTACACTAACCTAACCTTTAACCTAATGTAGCCTGACCTAGCTTTACTTAGCTCACCAAACCTAACATTTATACTAACTTAATCTATAAAGTAACCCAACCTTTACATTATCCTAACCCAACCCAACCCTCACCTTTACTTTAACCCAACCTTGAAAACTAATTAATCTAACCTAATTTCTTAATGCCTAATCTTAGGTTAAAGGTTCGATTTGATGGAGTAAGGTAACCCTAACCTAACCTAACCTAACCTAACCTAACCTAGCTTAACTTTGGCTCCATTTACCTTTTCCTGTGAAAACACAGTGTTTTAGCATATTCTTTTCAGAAAAGTTTCGCGTTTAAAAAATGCTGAAAACAAGGTCGCTTGCAATCACACACATATAAGCGCAGAGCGCAATATGCTATAAACATTAGCAACAGAGAGTATATGGACATTGATATTGACGGACGGTGTTATTACCGTGACTCTCAACCACAGAATGACCAAGTCATGTGCACAAAGAAGACCATTCTTTGTGAGAAACAAAGCCATATGATACGATACTAAATATATATGGACATATACTAGATATATGCAAAATATATAAAATATCAATTAGAAATAATATGTAAAACTACATTGTACAGGATTTATTTTCTCTTAAAAATTCTGAAATCTCATCAGTGGACGAGTTGTCCGGGGTTGCAGTTTTGTGGATGAGCTCCACACAGCCCCTCTGGTAATCCAGCTGTTTGGAAAATAAATACTTAAATGTAAATATTTTCATTCTTTAAAGTAGTAATATCAGGTTGGTGTTTGAATACTGGCACATTTATCTTTTCTTTGTACACTTTTCAAGAACACTTTAACTAAAAATTGACACTCCAAGGAAACACCGACTTCACAACCCTTTTGTATTTATGTTAACAGCTCTTCAAAATGAGAAGATGCTGCTGTATTGACAACACTGACTGGAATCCATCGTGCTGTAACCCTGCATTTCTTCCTTTGGGTTGTGATTCCCTCGTCCTCCTCTTCCTCCTCTCCATCAGGAGTGCAGCTGCGGCAGCAGCGACTGCTCATTACTCCGCACATGCTATTGTGTATGTTAAATGGCTTCGAGTGCATCCTGCCTCGGCTCTCAGCCGCCGTGTGAGTCAGGTCAGATAAGAGCGCCAGCTAAATGCTGTAAATGTAAATGTAATTATCCCTGCATAACAAACCGATTCACTAGGTTTGCATTTCAATATAGCATTAGGAAAAGCAAGGCAAATCACTTGAGGTGGCAGGGACACATTAGGGCTCCTCCGAGTAGATCTACGACTGGGAGCTCCACAGTGGGAAAATGAGGACTTTTATGTCGCCTTTGTGGCGGCTTTTTCTCATTTCACACTTGACCAGTTGACTCCGAGTATTGTAAATCATCAAATGAAGAAACGTCCTGTGTCATCTTGCCTCGTCTCCTTTATTTGCAAATTTGAGTTTAAGTTTCCTCTCTTTCTGGCTCTGCTACAGAACTCACCAATTCTATTTAAGTATAACTACAGTTGGTGCTCCTTTAAAAAGTGAGAAAGTCTTGGTTCTAATTTCAACTTAACCTTTGACTTAAAGCTCCCATATCACGCAAAATTCACTTCATAACGGTTTTATAAAAGTAATATGTGCCCTCATAGCCTGTGTATTATGTAGGCCTTAGAAGTGGAAAAAAAAAGTCTGTTGTCTCCCTGAGTTGCTCCACATTTTAACCAAAGTGTGGTTATACAGGTGATTTTGAAATGTTCCCTTCATGACATCATGTGGGGAAATAACCACTCCCTCTGGTAGTGGGTACTCACTTTGACCCTCCTACAAGTAGACAAAAACTTACAAAGATTACTGATATACGGAATAAATTCATTGTAATATGAAAAGCCATAACAGTAACCCTTAAAGTTAGCAGGAGTTAGCGTTAGCTACTTGGTGGTAACTGTAACAACACATACGACTAAACTAAGTAACATATTCAGACAAACAATATTTTTAACTAACAATTCCAAATCGTCCAGCTGCAGCTGCAGAGTCTAAACTTGTTCAGGAGCTTCTCCTTCTTGGTCAGATTCTGGTTCAAACTGGTATGGTTTAAAAACTGCGTTTCTTCGAGCCATAATGATAAATCCACCGTAAACATTAAGGCATGGTCCCGGAAAGCTGCGTCTTTTCCAGGGTTGCCAGATGTGACTCACTATTTCCAGCCCAAACTCAATGTAAAACCCGCCCACCTCAATAAAAACCAGCTCAAATCTCAACCTTTATAGAAACACATGTTAAAACCATAAAACTATTGCGCAACAAAGAACACATCATAAGCACACAACTGCACATATTTAACAAATTCCCAAAACAGGCTCCCCAAGAAGCCAAATGGGGGGAAACATGCCAAAGCACCAGTAGTTTTCTCCCTGAGAGTGGCGTGGAGTATGTATGGACAGACACAGCTCATTAGCATTTAAAGGTACAGGCACAGAAACCACCTGTTCTTCATTAGAGTTCACTAGAGGGACTTTTAGACTGGCTGAAATTCATAACCAAAGCTGGATATGGGGAAATATACTTTGAATACAATGTTGTTGGACTTCTGACAGCGATGTGAATTTGTTGAAAACTGTATGAGACCTCAAAATTATGTAATTGTAACTCATTTAACTAAACTTAAATTCAAATTGGTTTGAATTATGCCCCCATTATGCAAATATTTACATTTGTGATTCTATAAATGTATTTTTTTTAAGAAAAAAAAAAAAAATATATATATATATATATATATAGTTTAGACAGTGATTTATTTTGGTGGGTTAATATATTTAAACGTGTCTCAATTCTTGTCATACTAAGCTTCTCTGTATAGATTATTATTGTAAATAAATACAACAGGACTTTATGCTTTTTAATACTTTTACATGCATAAATATTACTTA
This sequence comes from Lipophrys pholis, assembly GCF_963383615.2. Lineage (NCBI taxonomy): Eukaryota > Metazoa > Chordata > Actinopteri > Blenniiformes > Blenniidae > Lipophrys > Lipophrys pholis. The sequence goes on from NC_137648.1 coordinate 2,880,751, forward strand.
AATTAAATATATTTTGTATTATTTCCTTGTGTATTCAATTCTTCAAACTATATATTCAACTTTTATAATTTACACCTAAAAATTCAGCATATATCTTGTATTTAATTTTACTGTATTATATTTTATGTTTATTTTTCACTCATATCTCTGTAGATAGAAGTAAAAACTAATATACACAAAAAAATCTGTTTGTTTCCAGTATTTGTACTGGGTAACTTCCCACCTCCGTCTGAATAATCACTTTCCCTTCTCAGTGTTTCACCTCGGTCATGGATTATTTTCATTCGCAGTGTGAGACGATCTGAAACAAGCTGTTTGTGTGTTCCCCAGATAATCATCAAAGGAAACGCGTGATGGATTTCACATGAGAGAACGTGTGATTCTTTATCGGGGCCCAGCTGTGTGCAACACCTGGTGGACTCATGCTGAGGAGAGAGTGTGTATTCTGCATGGAGCGTGGGTTCTGCAGAAAGTGTGCAGAACGGTGCACAAGCAACTCATCCACTGACAGCTCGTCCACAAAACTGCAATCCAGGACAACTCGTCCATGTGGTTCCACACATGTCGCCCAAGACAAATTTTTGCAGCATCATTGATTTGAAGGATTTCAAAGTACATTTGACACGTTTGGAAGGATTATTAAGTATATTTGACACAAAAACATGACATTTATTCTTCATTATGAAGCGGTCTTTAGGGTTAAGGTTAGAGCCGAGGCGTGACCAGGCCAGTGTAAGTGTGATGAGCTAAATTTGAGCAATTCTCAAGAGAAACAAAGCCATATGATACTATACTACATATATATGGACATATACTAGATATGTAAAACACATTTACTTGAGTTTGTTACTTGTTCCCCAAATGTACTGACTTGCTTACTCACTCATTTATTTATTTGTTTGTTTGTTGACATATGTTTTCTAACATATTGATTCATTTATACACTTAAATTTGATGAATCAATATCATTATTTATAATGAATACATTCATCACCGCCTCTACCCCCCCCTACCTGAACCAGGGTGTGCTTCTTGCCCCCGACCCAAAGCAAGGTTTGTTCCAGTGTGTTCTAAAACAGTTTTCAGTCCGTCTGCAGGTCGGACAGAACTTGGTGGATGTTCTCAGATCGGGATCAGACCGGACCGTGACGTCTTCAGACAGAGGTCATAGCCTCGGTTCTGATTGCAACCGGCCAGAGGACAAGTTGAGACACAAACGAGACGAGTGGTCTTCGGTGATTTGATCGACTGCCAAAGAAGCTGCTCCCTCACGACGGCGGCTGAATACCGATGCTGGTTAATGGGCTAATTTACAGGCGCAGGTGGTCCGCAGTGCGCACGGGCAAACTCTGCACCGCATCCCGAATATATCATGTGAAATGTACTCCAGGTTGCCGATATGCAAAGTGCTGCTGTGCTTTATGGCTGGCTCGCCTGCTGCATCCGAATCCACCACACAATCAGTTTCAGGATTTTGATTCACGCTCTGAAGGTGCTGGAAGCTGAGAAATCAAAGGTCTGATCCAAGTGACCTTGAGGAAAACACTGAGAACCAACTCATAGAAAGATCCAACGCCAGAGTTCAACATGTGCATTTACCCACGTTAAAACTACTGACAGTTATAATGTAGGAAGAAGTATAGTAAAAAAAAAAAAAGAGATTAAAATTAAGAAGGAATTCATATTATTTACTTCAGTAAAAAAAAAGAAAAGCACAGGCGATGGATTGTACTCAAGTAACGTTTTGACTTTATTGATTCACAATGAGAATGATTTTCTAAGATCCTTTATAAAGTGAGCAACATCCTCAATGACATTTACATTTTTTTAATAAATTAAAACATTTTAAAGTGATCTTGAGTGTCCTGGAAGATGCTTATGTTTGGGAGACATCTGTAGTTTGTTTGTATCTCAGCCTGTTTCTTTTCCGTTAGTTAGTGAGTTAGTTAGTTAGTGTAAACATTTTAAATTCCATTAGATTTTTTTATATTAGTATTACTTTTATTTTGTAAACAGAATCAGGAAGTCTTGACATCCAGCTCTGTAACTCTGAATCGTCCTCATAGAAATTAAAATGAGAACAAGATCCAGTTTGACTAGTGAAATGAAAGGAACCTGCTGATATTTGTCTTCAAATGTGGGGAAGAAACTTAACTTAATACTCAATTATTGAGACGCCTGAATGAAGTAACAAGCAACACATATGAACTGTTACTTAATTCCCACCAAAGTATAAACAATGACGCTCCGCCACTGTTAATGTACACCCACCAGCCTCGTGTTCAATCTCACACCTTCGGAGGCCTTTTAGCTCAAACAGCTGTCGTCTGGCTGAGAAAATCATCAGCCCAAGTGTGTGTGTGTGTGTGTGTGTGTGTGTGTGTGTGTGTGTGTGTCTGTGTGTGTCTACCTGTCCCACTTTGGCGTTCTCACACACAAAGGTCTCGTAAGGACTGGCCAGCTCGGGCAGAAACTCATTGATGTCCAGCACATGGACGGTGACGGCCACCCGGCTGGTCAGAACCGGGCTGTCTGAGAGGAGAAACAGAGAGAGAGATTAAAAACAAAAAGTGTGTTTTCAGTTCCTCACAGCACTGACATCATGTGGAAACCTTCAGTACTACGCCTCCAGTCATCCATCGACTGCCCAGCTTCGTCACACCGAGGCGAGCAAGGAAGAGTCCACACACCGTGCAGATCATCTGGCCACCACAACAGACTCACATTCACGACTACAGACAATTCATAGTCACAAGTTATCCTGTAACGCAAGTTTTAGTAAATTCACACACAGGAAGAACCTGCAACCCTTAACCAGGAAGCACTCCAAGCAAAGATTGAAACCAGGGTATTCAGATTTATATGTGCACAGAAGTTAGTGACTTCAAAAATCTTCAAATGCACGTCATTGGACTGTGTGAGGAAACTTGTGCCTTACTGTTCTTCTACTTGTTCTTTTTATCACTTATAGATGGGGTCATTGGTCTACAGGTGGTCTGTGGGTGGAGTGTTGTGTTTATTGTAAAAGTGCTGGAAACATTCTGGAAAAACTGACAATACCATATATATTCAATATAGAATATCTAAATAACAAGCTTACAGTTACATAAATATGGTCCAATATCACAATTCATGGATTTAAAATGTCAAATTTCACTCATTTTTCATCAATTTAACTCATTAATCTACCAGAGATCGGTTAGAGGAAACAGGAAGTGGCTATATATGGTCGCTTACAGCTTTTTAGTCTCTTTGAAGGTGTTAATAACAAACACAGAACAACAGAATATAAGGGTCCGTATGTACAACAATGTTTTCAAATCAAAACACGAAAGATAAGATGTGTTTTGGTGATCTGTCTCCATGACAACAGTTCCAATGACATATAAATTCTTTTTTTATTTTTTGATTATTTAAACAGTCACAAACATTGAAAAAGTAGGTCATCTCCATTCCCTCATACATTAATGTGTGAATGGTTAAAGAGGGATGAAGATGCAGTCTTGTCCTTGAGGGGATTCCTGGCTGCCCACCTCTGTGTTTAAGAGCTGTTGGAGGAGTAAACCCCCCCGTCTGGAGCATTAACTGCCCCCCGGATCCTGCTGTTTTATGACGCTTTTGATTGACGGTGACAAGGTGAATTAAATAAATACACATCGTAAATTCATCCCACCGATAAAGCAGGCCTCGCATTTGGGAGGCTTTCCTTCTTTAACACAACACATTTTAATTATAGCGCCAAAGCCCCCCCTTGAGTGGCACTAACATGTTTGTTACTGTGTTTCCTCTCCACAGGGTCTCGATGGGGAAATGTTTTAGTGGGGAGAGGTAAACTTTATGGATCTGATGAGGGGAAAAGGAAGGAGGCTTGTTTGCTCGAGAGTCGGTGCAGAGGCGGTGGAGAGCGCTGCAGGGGGGGGGGGTCGGGGGTAGGTGGAGGAGAGGTGGACTCATGGGGGGCATCGGCTCGGTTAGTAACCCGTCCCTGACCTTGATGGAAAAAGCAATCTTCCCAGCGAGGTAAAAATGACACCGAGCCCGGGATTTGCCGCTTCGCCTCGGCTGAACCGTCAACATTTTCCAAAATAGAAGAAGAAGAAATTCTTATATTTGTCGAACACGGAGAGATTTTCATCCTCTGATTCAAAGCCACCCTGAAGGAGCAGAGGGGAGCATGGTTCAGCGTCTGGGGAGCATTCAGGGGTCCACAATGGGGCTGTGGGGGTCAAGAGTTCCCTTTCTGTACTGAAATATCCTGGTGGCCCACGATTTTAACAGCAACCTACCCCGACCTGCCAACTCTGACTCCCTGGGCCAAATGTGACCGTGTAGTTCCACAAGTGAGATATATAAGAAATATGGCTATTAATCTAAATAAATAAATAAATGATTAGAAGAAATGAGTAAGGAAAGAAACAAACTATAGGGGTCAAGATTGAAGAAATCCAATATAACTTAAATAAATAGTGAATTAAATTTTTATTAGATTTTTTTTCTTCAAAACAGTAAAAAAGAATAGAAGCCAGTAAGTCTAGAAATTACTAAATAAATGACCAAGATTGGACAACTGCATAAATAAATGAACTTGTCAATAAATAATAATGTAATTGACATTTCCCATATCAGGAACTTTATTTCAGTAATTCATTTTGAACGTGCTTTAATAATAATAATAAAAATATTATGTATTACAGAATAAATATCTATATCATGACTCTAAAACTCAAAAAAGTAATCTAGAAGTCTCACACACACACAATGAACATGATATATTTGACCGCTGAATAATTGTTTTGATAAAATAAATATCACAAAGCTTTTAAAACCAAGGGATCGCCACAAGGTCCACTTTGTTATTTTCTATAAATTCATATTTTTCTTCTGCTTCTGTTTTTATAGATCCGTGTTTTCAAGGCCACTGGATACTCTGAAAAACATTTAAAGTCTCCTCTGTAGGGACTGATAAAAAAACATTTTAAGAGGTGAATTCCAAATGTGAAACATTGAAGTATATATATGTAATAAAAAAGCTGAATGTTGCCTGGTGAAAATGATCACAGTAAGGAGGGGCTTTGTTTTATCATCTCTTAGAGGTCACAGTCAGTTGATGAGAAATAAAACGTTTGGCCACAAATGGTAAAACAAGAGGGCCACAGATAGTCCACAGGCCACCAGTTGTTCTTGTCTGCCTTACAGGCTCTGCCTCTTACTTTAGGTAATTAAAATCCACAATACTGTGATTTGCAGTTGAACATGCTCCTCTGTACAACTGCAGTGACTTTGAGTGATACATCATGGACTCCACTAGATGGCACAATGGTATAGTGGGATCCATCCAAAACGGAGCAGCCTCAGCATTTCAGTACAATCATGGTTTTGTTTTTCTTTCCTATTTTAAACATTTCATCTGAATACTCAAGTTGTCTGTTTCATTTTTTTTACTGCCTCTACTTTATATTTCTAGTTAAGCTCATTTCATTTGTCAAGAATAATAATAATCTGTGCAGGCAGTCAACAATAAGTCTATCAAACAATGGTGCAGGGGAGAGACAGAAAGATTCCCTCTGCATGAGGATTCCGCTAAAAACTCAATGAAAAAAGTGTCAAACTGAGCTAATTTCGTGTAAATACACACAGATTGTGCCTGCTAATTGCTTCCTGCCAAGGTTATTATTGCATTTAATAGCTCTGACTCCTAAAAATTGCCCAGTGGCTTTAAACGTTAATCGAACCCCCCACCGCAGCCCACCCCACCCCTCCCGCTCCCTCCATCTTTTGTTGGAGCGTGCCTCCTGCTCGGTCTTGGGGGAGCTGGGGAGCAGCGCTCGGCTTTTTTTGCTGCATGACTGCAGTGTCTGGAGATGACCGCGCACATCACCGAGGTGTGCGAAGTGGAAGACAGAAGTGTTGTGGTCAGGCGTCGGAGCACCGCGAGGGTGAAGGAATCTTTCAGGCGGGGAGAATGCGGTCCGGCGGCCCTCGTCGCCACTCAGTCATTGTAGTGGAGGGGAAAAAAAAGAAAAAAAAAAAGTGTGGGCGGTAGAAAGAGCTCCAGCAGCAAGGACACGGGGCAGATGTGTAGACAAGCCTTATAAAAAGCTTCAGCAATAACTGGATGTTTATTGAAAGTTGCTGAGCGGTGCCAGCTGAGGTTATCTGACACTGTCGTCAGACACCGTGGAGCCACTTAGTACTTGATTACAGATGCTTGTCACATTTCTTCACAACTTTCCCAGGTTAAAAAGAAACGAGGAACTGTGAAGTGATGGCAGTAAAGCAGTGCTTATGACCTTTCAATGTGTCCATTGTTCAGTACAGTCACCGAAAGAATCTTTGCCTCAGTTTTTTTTATTGTTGTTCTTCATGGTCTGAAACCCATATAACACACAACCTCCCCATCAATGACAGTAGAGAGCAGCCCAGAGGAGCTGTAACAGCCGTCCAATACCCAGAACACAAAGTTCTGCCAAATCTCAGTGAAGGTCAAAAACAGATCTGAACTCAAGCTGGGACACAAACTCGCGGGTGCGGGGTTTCATCTTTATTCTCACCGCGTCACTCCCACTATTATTTTGAAACTCCGGCTCTAGATGTGGCTTTTTTTTTTTCTTTTTTCGTGGCTGTTTGTTTGTTTGTTTGTTTGTCTTTCTTTGCTGTCAGTGAGTAAAACGTGTCTACGGTCTTCTGAGAGGTGACGACTGAGAGGGCAGAGGGCGGAAGGGGATCAGAAAGGAGTGAAACGTTGATGGTTGAGGGGCGAGTGCAGCAGATACTCCCTCATTCCCGCTTCAAATATGACAGAATGAACATGCAACAGCCTTGTAAATCTTTCACCTCGCTCCTCCTCCTCCTCCTCCTCCTCCTCCTCCTCCTCCTCCTCCTCCTCTTCCATCCACACTGTATCTTTTCAGTCTACCTCCGGTTGCTTGGCACTTACATGAAAACACACACACACACACACACACACAAAAACTAAATTAGCGCCTCACTGCCATGACCTTGAGGGGAAGTGAGTAATATCAGTTTTCAAGGCGACAATGACTCAAGTTTTAACAGCCCATATTTCACAGTCTGTCCTAATGAATATACAGCGTGTGTAATTTTGATTGAGCACCAGGCTGCCTCGGGGATAATGACTTTGACGGTTCTTAGCAGATTTGATGACTTGATGACGATGGATTTGCTTATTTATCCGGAAATTTGCTCCACTTCCTTCATGAAAACATAATTATCTCGATGGCATGTCTTAAAGCCACAGCGCCGTCTCTTCCCGGGGGGGCCGAGGTTCTGGAAGCGTCCAATGTTTAGTGGAAGACGACTCGTGCTCGATTCCAAAGCCGTCAGAGAGGCATTTAAAAAGGAAAACTGGGCTGTGGCAGGTTCGCTAGAGGGGATGACGTCCCGGAGATACGTCCCTCCGGGTGAGCCATCGCGGTTTATGGTCCCCTATAAACCCTTCCAGGAAAATGGGATTGAGTATCGACTTAAGTAAAAGTGTGTTAAATCCTTCACACAGATTATGGTAGAAGGCAAGGACAATGGCACCTGCGTGAATGCCGATTAATCGCATCATCATACTTACTTAGCTTAGTGGCTACGACCGAGATGTTGTGCTGGGAGATGCTTTCTCGGTCCAGGAGCTCGTTGGTGGAAATGGTTCCCTCCACCGGATCGATGTCAAAGTAGCTGTCCAGGTCGCTCTTCCAGTCGATGGAATACCTGAAGGAAAATGTTTGTTTAAAAAGGGCAGCTCATTTCCAGCATAAATCCAGGAATTAAACCGCACTGATGTTCCCCCTTCAGGCTCATGTATATGAGCTAGATGTAATGTGATGTTGGCGTAGCCTTCATTACTCATTCTGAATGGTCATTTCCAGCAAATGTGCTGAGGATTGCATATACATTCCAATCCAGTAATGGGGCCCACGTACTTCAGCCGTGCTGAGCTCACGCTTTTTTTTTTTTTTGAATGGATTTCAGGCACCACTGAAAGCATATCAATCTCTCACTCCAATGAGCAACAAAGACGTTAAATGTTAATTTGGTGGGTAACAGTGGTAAACTCATTTTATGGAGTTTCTCACTGACTTGATCAGTGTTGGGTCAGTTTGGTTGTTGTTGTTTGGTCTCTGCGGATTCAAGGATTCTAGTGAAATGTTTCAATGTTTGATATATTCAACAGATTAAGAACAATCAACAATTCTCAGTCAAAAAAATCTGAAAAGTTTCGGGTTCTGTGGAAATTGATTCCAGGTTGGTGTTTAGAAAAAGAGAAAGCTGTTTTTTTTCTAATTCTGTACAAAACTGAGTGAACACAGCAACAATATTTGAGTCATTGTACTGCCGTATTTAACATTGACTGGATCTAAACAACTGAATCATCTGAGGGTTGAGTGTTTCTGGAGAGTTGGTCAACGTCACTCAGTGAACCGATTGAACTGAATCATCTGAACCATCATTGTTATAGTGAATTGGCCAACTCAAAATAGTGAATCGTTAAAAGCAAGTCAATTCAGTCTGAGGTGTTTCCAATGAGTTGGCGAACTCAAGTTGGCGAACGGATTCAAAAGAATCATCTGACTCCATGGTGTTTTCAATGAGTCTCCCAATTAAAGTTATCAAACGGATTCGACTGAATCATTGCAGCCGTCTGTGTTACTAGTGAGTCTGCGAACCCGAATCAGTGAACTGATTCACCTGAACTAGTGAATGGTTTTAAATGAATCACTTGAGTCTGTTGGGTTTGAAGTGAGTTGGTTACCTCGAGTCGGTGAACCAATTCATCTAAATGACCTGATCATCTATTCTGCGGATACATTAAAATGCATCCAATACGATCAATGAAGTACCTTTGATGTTAACACAAGTCATTGAACCGATTCAACAGAATCGTCTGAGTCGACTGTCTCCCGGGTCTAGGAGGCCTAAGACTACTGATTCAGTCAGAAGATTCGTGCCATTAACCGAGGCGATTCAGGAACCGACGCTCTTTTTGTCGCGGGAGATCAGAACTCAAGTCGTCGTCTCCGCGAAAATGCACGTTTTCCTGTTGTTCTAAATGCAGACTGTGAAAACACCGAGGAGATCTGAAACCAACGAGCGCACCACTGACAGCACCATTCATCATCTCATGCTGTTTCATCCTCAAAGGCCATTTTTCATTAATAACTTTGTGACTGTTAAAGAGGAGAAAGGCGTCATTCTATTCACCCTCTACTGGCAGGTTGGAGGTCGGAGACTCGCTGCCTTGCTCACGGGCACGTCCAATAGACCGATGCTTAATTTCTCATGGGGTTGTGCCGGGATGCTTCACAGGAAGGACAGTCTCTCTCGTGCTCTCTCTCTCTGTGTCTGTGTGCCACCACTCCGGCGTTATTTCTTCTTCTCATGGCGAGCTATTTGATCTTAAAAGGCGATTTCTCATGAATATTTATCGTGCTTGTTTTCTACACCAGAGAGCCTCAAACTGGACTTGACTCAGTCATTAAGAGAAACGGGCCGAGCGCATTATTCAGAACCCCTCGAGTCTTTTACTGTAATGAGCGTGATGACAAAACCACTTGAGCTTTAAAAAAAAAAAAAAAAAGAGTAATAATTAAAAAAAAAAAAAAACGAAGCATTAGTTCAATCACACTTCGGGTTTCAGCTGTCATCCGTCCGTTCTTTAACGCCGCGTTGTGTGCAGCCTTGAAGTGAACACGATGGCGTCCAAATAGTTTAATGTGAGTCCCTTTGATGAGTATTACAGCCAAACACCCATCAAGAGTTCAAAAGATCAGTGCTTTGAGATCTCACCTCGGGGTAAAATGTCTTTTTCGGTTTGAGCTTCTGAAGCATTCGGTTCACTTTACAGCGCAGCCAGAACCACTTCGATACATGAATACTCCAGGTTAAAGCGCTGAAATACAGTTTCACATTACCCAGCGAGGAAGATCGCATTAGTGTATGACAAATATTTACTAAAACTGCTTGGATGCAATCTCTACGTAGTCAACACTGTACAAAACTGTGGGGATTAAAGTATCGTACGTCCCATTCAAACAACCTTTCACGTGTTTCTTATCGAGAAAATATGTTTTTTGGCCAAAATTGACCCTCAGGCAAGCCGGTTTGGCCTGAACTGATGTACTGAATTAAAATCTAGTATCTAAAACATGATTATTTGTAAATGTTCTGCTAATTGCTGCTCCCTGCCCTGATGTGTTTCAGCTGAGTGTGGGATTGTCTTCACCTGGTGGCTGTGGTATGTATTGGCCCTCCTCCCTGTGTTCTGGTTGTTGGTTTGTCTGTGTTCTGCGTAGGTTGCATTCCAGTGTTTCAGTGGATTTTGTGCTTTTGGAATTTTGCTCCCTCTGGTTTTTCGTGTGTCCAGAAAAAAGAGCTCCACTTCCACCAATAACGGAGTCTGGCGTCTTCAGTCCACCTTCCAGCAAGCCGTGGCTGGTTTCTCTTCAACACTGCAGCTTTTACACAACAACGTTTCAAGTGAAACGCGTCCTTTTTACGCTTTCGTTTCAGTAAAGTTCAACACATACAGTGTCGTTAGCGTGCCAGGCCACGAGTTGGTAAAACTACCAAGTCCCAGGAGGATCTGGACTTGGAGTCATGCTGCTCCGGAGGCCGCCATTGTTCTCTCGCATGTGCAGAATGACTATTAATTACTGCGGTGGCGTGCATGCGTAGCATTTTAGCAAAGTTGCGTTTTCCCTATCTATAAGGAGACGAATTCAAGTGTTTTTGAAAACTGCACGCAAGGTGAAACTTGTCAAAATGTTCAGTTTTCAGTGGCTTCAAGTGTAACAGGACTTTTTTCTTTTTCACTATTTTAATATTGAGATATGTTTACACGAGTTTCTCAGATGTCAGCGTTGTGTTATATCCTCTCACTGAAAAATAGTTGTCTAGACTGAATAAATTTCAAAATATCAGCCACTTTCTATTTTAGAAAAATATTGTTTGGGGCCAAAACTGACCCACGCAGGAGGGTTTCTTGCCCAAAGACCTGACAACTGATGTCAAACATCTAGTATTTATTACAGAGTAAAATCCTGAATCTAGCACGAAACAATTAATTGTAACTCTTCTGCTGATTTTATCAGCCCCTTACAGAAGTCTTACAGTATCACATTACTTTATAGTAAGGTGGTGAGACGTGATTTTATGAGTTTCGTCATTGAAGGTTAAAAGTTTGCTGTGTAAAAGTCATTCAAACTTTGCGAGGTTATTCGGAATGGACCATCGATGCAGTATTCATGTTGGCCTTTTGTTTCCAGTGCTGCAGATAACGTGACACCGTGTGGCTAAAGAGGGGAGTCTGCAGTCTAAAAGCATAATTCCCTATGCATGACGGGTCATTGGGTCTATTGTTGTGAAGAAGAGGCAGCTGAAGAAGAAGAAGAATGGCTCTCCGAAGGCGCACAAATGAACAATGTCAGCCGTGCTGCTGATGAATATTTAAAGTGCTTGAGGAGGAGAAGAAGTGGAGAGCGTTGGCTTTCTGTTGTACAAATCAGTGCTTCTGCTCGTCTTTTGTTTTCCTTCTGAATTAAATATTCATAATAAAACAACCACTGCCCACGCAACAGGTATCTCCCTTTTTTCCTCTCTCTGCGCACCGCTCGAATGATTCATCTTCGAAGAATCGCGAGCGTGAAGCAATCTGCAGGAGTAAAAGTAGCTAATAGATTTTAAAAAGCTGAAAAAGGGGGCCTCATGCATTTTTAAGGCACGCACTTTCTTTTGTCTTTTGCAGAGGACGCTATATTGTTATCTCCCACTGAAGTATCAGAGGGGAAACCAGGGTAGATATGAAATGATTTTACCTTAATATTGACGACAAATCAGAAAGTTTGAGGACAACGTGATGGATTTATAAACTTTGAAAAAGGACATCAACCCAACCCCCCCTTTAAAGAGAATCGTCCCCGTGCACTGAACATCACTTTCATTTGGTGTCCAGATGAATTAACTGGATTCATTATCATATCGTCAGATAATATCTGTACGCTCGTAATGAGACTTCTAATATCGCCCCCGTTCTCACACAGACACCTATCAGGTTTTCATCTGCGTAACGAGGCGGGGTAATAAAGTTTTTTTTCGTTTTTTTTTTGGCCTCAGAGAGATTTCACACGACAGAGTCGGATGTTGGACGTGGATTGATTAGCCGTCGCTCCTGATGCAGAAAACCTGACAAAAACTCTCAGGATTAAAGCCGCGATGACAGTGATGAATGCAGACCGGAGGAATTGATGAATGTATTAAGAGATGTGAAACCTTCAATCAGCAGCTGCTGTATGGCAGGAGTTCAGGCTTCTTTCATCCATCAGGAAATAAATACGACACCTATTATTTAACCTTGTGAGGCCTTTTTATTTAACCTTTCAATGGAAACATTCTACGCTATCATGTCACTGAAATGATTTCAGAATTGATAATATCCTGCTAATGCCACCAAAGTCATATATGGATCACATTTCATCAGGATTTGTTCAAGAAAATAACGTTCTTGGTAAAGGCATCCTACTAAAGCCAACTCTGGAGTTCTCTGGTGACCCTTTAAGAAGAGGCCCACCACACACTTTAAGTCACTGCAGTGCAACAGTTAAATAAAAGATTATTGTGTCTAAGAAGACAAAAAAAAATAAATCATTGCTCTGACCTTCTTTAATTCCAAAATATGAAAAGGCCAAAAATGTTCGGAGCCCCTAATGGGACATGACGGGGGGAAATAAAAGATGTCGAGCAAAATAAAAAAACCAACACGTTTTTCCTGCTCATGCGAATGGGATACTAGGATACTCTCATGCGAATGGGATACTAGGCTTCTGATAGGAAGACATTCACAGATGACATCATCAATACACAATCAACACTTCTTTCTCTTAGGAGTGAGGTGGGCAATATGCTATAAGGGACCGTCTGCAAATTCACGAACGTCACCAACAATGATACTATCTTGATAGAGATAGTTACTCGTTCAGACAAGAAACTTGCGAAACATGTCCCTGTAAAAATGTGTGGTTTTTTAAAATTAATTGAATTTAGATTACTTGTTATATTTTATTTTATTTTTTTTTGTATTAGAATTATTTTCTCCTGAAATTTGTTTTAACCGCCTTAGTCCAAACTAATAAACTTACATAGATAATATTTGTAATTATTTATTTTCTACAGTTTTAATTCTTTCAAATCACAGTATAAAAACTTGCAGTATAAAAAATGGCAAGTCACCAAGATTTTAATAGATCCAGAAAAGACACTATTAAATCAAATAAATAAACTCCTTCTATGTTCAACCTTTCTGATGTCCGATTGAATCTATCTATAGTTTTCAATTTTCTGATGCTATCACAACCAAACCAAGAGTTCCAAGTAACATCTGTTTCACTTCACGTACCTACACTTACATACTGTACATGCATTTCTGGCTTTGCGTTCACGTCCTCCACTTTGCCTATGAGCCCGATGAAGACAACCACTGAAAGCACTGTGGTATAACCGCCCCCCCCGGTGTCGGTGTGCAGACTCTATTGTTTCAGACAGAAGACTTTTACCTGACGGGACTACTGCTGGCATCTAAATCCTGAGCCGTCACCGCGCCGATGATGGTGCCCGCGGGCGTGTCCTCGTACACATCCATCACATAGGAGGGCTTATTGAACACTGGGGGCTCATCCACATCCAGCACGTTAATCTTGACTGTTGCTGTGTCTTTGAAGGCCCCAAAGCTCTGAAACCGTGGATCCAGATGAGCATTGGAAGCGTCTACCTTGAAGGTGTAAGCCTTCTTGCTTTCATAGTCCAGGGGCTGCAAAAAACAAAAAGAAGGAAATAAGATTTCATTTCATACATTAGCACTCCTGCTCTAATTTCTTGTCTCGGTCGTGTTCACAAGAGCTCTTAAAACTAAAAGGTGCTGTAACTCAACAAGAGCATCGGTGTTGACATCAGTTTGCCCTGGGTTCATTTTTGTTATTCCACTATTTTCACGCTCGAGTAAGTATCGGATGTCAACACCGTTCAGCTCGTAGCCGACAGATTCCAGTGTTTGGGTGATTGCAGTGTTTATGCTGTCGCGCACAGAAAAACACATACGAATGGGATTGTTCTCACCTGAACGAGAAGCAGAACAACACGACGCTGGTGAAAACATCTCCTCATGTGCCATTACAAATAATGGCTGTAGGTATTGGTGGTGTTTAAATGAACATTAGAGGGGGGGGGGGGGGGGGCACTTTCACTTAGAAGGGTAAATCCAGGCATGGACTGCCTAATGTGGTCCATTCTGTGTAAAAGTGGACTAATATTTATTTTTACTATCTCATTTGCTCGGTAAACTCTCCTACACCATAAAACAAAGTGAAAGTCTTCGCCATAAAAATCGAATTAATGCAGTTCTCACCTCCTCTACCTCCACACACGCCAATGTATGTATATGTGTATACATTCACACTCGTAAATGTGTATAACGTATACATTATTATTGATAATTATATTTTACTATATGAAATTGTCTTCCGGTTATTTTATTACATTAATTAGATTTTTTTTAAATATTTTTCTACTAATTTGATTTTGCCTTATTTCAGATTTTGTGATGAATGCATCTATTGTTTTGTTAGTATTCAAATGTGTTAATCCATTTAAATTGTGTTCTTAATAATATTTTTGCCCATTTTGTTATTCTGTTCTTCCATTGTTAAATGCTATGTGATTTTTAAGATTTTATTTTTCATTTTGTTTGAGGTACCTTAGTTATCCTGGTTGCAATCTGGAGCCTTTTTGTGGAGTTTTGCATGTTCTCCCTGTGGGGATGTTGAGTTTCCGGCAGGTTTTTTGTTTTTCTGAGGATAATTGGTGACTTTAAAGTGCCTGACGGAGTCAGGGTGAAGATGTGAGGCTGCTTGTATGTGTTTAACCCGTGATAGACGGGTGAACTGCCCAGGTGTGGACGGATGGACAGAGCGACTGACCCAGAAACGGCAACACCAGTTAATATTTCACCTCTCTCCTGTTTTCAGGAGTCCTTTGAGCTCAAAGGTTTGTGTGCTCTCGCAGCCTCCGACACGTCAGCTCAGGGTCAATTAGTCAACGCAAGGGGAGGAATCAGCATCCTCAGCATGTCTGAGGCTGAGGCGCGCACATCCGACAGCCACACCACCCACCTCCCAACCTTCACGCCTGCCCGTCCGTCTCCTGCCCTCTCATGTGTGACCGGCCGTGCTCGGCGAGCCGGTCACGCTCTGCCGGCCCGGAGTCACATGAGAGACATTCCCTTTCTGTGTATTTCAAATTGACTAACATGTAACCCGGTGTGGCAGCAGCGGCGCTATCTGCCCGCCCCAGGACCGGGAGGGGGGGGCTTTTCCTGCACCTTGTTTGAGGAGAGGAAGCAGCTGCTAACAGCTGTGCAGAAAACAATGCGAGAGAGGAGACGCAGCAAAAGATGTAAGATCCAATCAAGTGAAGGAAAATGGAAAACCTTTCCTGCATTTTGAACGTCTCTTTACAAGACAACGATGCTCAGTGCCACAGAAAATGCAACTTTTTGAAATGGCTCCCAAGGTCAATGAAGTTCACCTGAATAGTACTTGTGCGCCACTCCAGCAGTCCTCAAAGTGCTTTACACTGTTAATCACATTTACACACACACACACACATCCCAATGGGGGCAGCTGCCTTGTAAAGGCGTTCAATCCATCAACCCATTCGCGAGAAATTGGGGAGATGGAGAATTGAACTTACAACCTTCCGAACGATACGTTTTCACTTGAAACATTGGCCTAAAAGCATATAAATTAGAACTAATGAGTGGTGATTTCACAGTGTCAGCACATGCCCCTGCAGCCCCGTCTCCCCTCTATCTCCATGGTTTTCACAGTCTTGTAGCTGCAGCAGGTGTCCGTAAAAAGAAAGGAGGGGGAGAAAAAAAAAAAAAAAAAAAGCCATGTGAAGGCAAGCCAATCTGAAAGCAATCATTGACCATCAACCGCCGTGATTGGTTTGATTACAGTGCAGCAGATGCAACTGGCTGGGCCCCGCTGTAGGATCCTTTAACAGGAAATACACTCTGTCCCTTTCAATCACTCTCAAGAGGTGACAACACCAGGAGAAGCTCCCCCGAAGCAACAGTCCTACACATTTAACAGGTAAGAAAAAGAAACATGAAATGATAATGGGTGCCATTCAAATGCCACCGTACCTGCAGAAAGCGGTCTCGTTATTTCAGTTTTCCGAGCGTCCTGCTGCTTTACCGCAAATTCCCCGAGAATCAGCTTGAAATGGAGCGACTTTGTTTCTCTAACAACTGCATCAATAAGGCAATCAGAGGGGGAAATGAAAGCTCTCATTATGTGGAGTTTATTTCATTTCAAAGCAGCGTGAGAAAAAAAAAGCCAAACAAAGAACATACAAACACTTAAATACATAATGATGATGAGCTGGAGGAGGAGGAGGAGGAGGATGAGAAGGAAGAGGAGGAGGAAGAAGAGAAGGAATAGATTGAGGATAAGAAGGAGGAAGAGGAAGCATGAAAGATTGAGGATGACGAGGAGGATGAGGAAGAGGAGGAGGAGAGGTGTAACAAGAAGTGGGGGATGAGATTGATGAGGAAGCTGAGGAAGAGGATAATGATGATGAGGAAGCTGAGGAAGAGGAGAGGAAGAAGAGAAAGGTGGATGCTGATGATGAGGAAGATGGGGCTGAGGAATAGAAAGAGGAAGAGGAGGAGAAGACGATAGCGATGATGAGAATGAGAATGATAAGGATGAGGAGGAGGAGCAGGTAGAAAAGGAAGTGGAGGAAGAGAAGGAGGCGGAAGAGGAAGAGCAGAAGCTCAATTGGGGGGGGGGGGGGGGGGGGGTGTCTCGGACCCCCGGCTATTTTACATGAAGCCTGGAAACAAGCGGGGGGGAACTGTTCAGGTGGATTAGAAACTGTTCCAAACAAAACAGTGATTACAGGTTTTAAAAGAATAACTTTACACACACACACAGAACGGTGGAAAGGTGGATTAGTCTTCCTTATTAAACTCAAAGCTGGAAGTTATTTTATTTAATCCATCTGCCTCGACACTGAATCTAAAAGAAAATCTACCTGACACAGTATAGAAATAATTGTTTTCTGGCCTTAAAGTAGAAATATTGATCTTAATTGAATTCTAACTGTTACCTCTTTTTTTTCTTTTACTTATTTATTTAAAATTTCACTTTAATATTTTGCCGTATTTTGACTTTATGAAAGTTACACCTTATTTCTTTATACCTTGGGAGATATTTTCAAAAAGTTGTGTTTTCAGTGGCCCCGTGCTCTGTTGACTTGTGAGTGGACAACCCACAATGCTTCAAGGTTTCAGTTCTCACTTGAAAACATCGTCACGTAAACGAGGCCCTAGTATCAACTTTACCTCATTTATAACACTCAGCTTTTATATGGTTGCTCAGGATTTGTCCCTAAATCTTAGTTTCACCTGCCAGTGTGTTTAATAAGTCAAGCAAATTCAGCAAACGTGACGTGAATTTGAGCAACTGATAGGCCTTTATTAATAAACAGACAATCCTTTCCCTTTCCCAGCTGCTTCCAGAGTGAGACGAATGCTAAATGACTTTGAAATATCAGTCAGATTTACAAAATATTCTTGTACCATCATGTAATTCCTTTCTGTCCATCTGGTCAATATGTTTTATAACCCAAAAAACCTGACGAAATCAGTAATCTTATTTGGTATTAATTAGTGTTTCTTTTCTCCTGTTTCTTCAAAACTGAAAATAAGAAATGAATGAAAACTTCCAATCATCATGTAAAACACTGACATTTCTGGAATTTGTGGAATTATACTAATCTATGTCAGGTTATACTTCACTTTTTTTTATAAACATCTAATTTTATTCGGATTTTTGATTGGCTTATGTTTTACATGATATTATACTTTTCTGATAAAGTTACAACTACTTTGATTTTGCTTATTTTTGTTTTGCATTTTGTACAAAATGCATATATTTTATATATATATATATATATATATATATATATACTGTATATATATTTATAAATATTTCCCAAAGTTCTTTCATTTAACTTTTACAATATGTTATTCGCTATAATTTTTTTGTACATTCTTTTAAATATTTTGTTAATTTATATTTTAAGAAATATTTAAGGATTTTTTAAAAATCCTTATTAAAGTTTGAGACGGTCATGTTTTTTATTATTTTACTGAAATGTGTCAGGGTTTTTTTTTGGATGGATTCAAAAGTGATTTTGATTGTCCTCTCTCTCTCTCTCATCCATCCATCCATCCATCCATCCATCCAATGTAAATGCGTTTATAACATTTATTGGTGGAAGTGAGCACTGATCTGGTGTTTCATGGAGATGGAAAGCTTTTGATGGTTAAACTGGAGGGATGAGGGATGTCACAGGGACATTTCTTGAACAAACGGAGGCGGGAGATGAAACAAAGCCCCGTGATTAACTGTCAACCAAATCCCACACGGTAATTTATGGTTTGGACACGGAAAAAGAAAACGACAGAAGAGCTTTTTTTTTTAAAACGGTCAAAGTTTGTCTGGGATGTGTGCTGTTAAAATTGGGATAAAAAGAGGAGCAGGAGGGGGTAATGAGAAGCTCTGAGCTAATGAGAAGACATGCTAATGTGTCAACGCTTGACTCGGGGAGAATTAAATCAGATCTGCAAGCCATAGGGGAAATTTCCCAAGGAGTGAGGAATAAAAAAAAAGAAAAAAAAAAAGCGAACCATTCATTTTCAGACTTCATGTATCATCTCTATTTTTTTTTTTTCCTTCCCTTTCTTGGAAGTTGACCTACTTATGAGCTCCCAACCAGCCCTGCATGACTGAGTGTTCCCCGGTATCCACACACACATTATCCTTAAACAAGTTGCATATGGCCGCCACGTGTTCGATTACGTTTGAAGTGTCTCATTACGGCTGCGGTTGTTATACAGGTTTTCATAGGCTACTGCGGACACAACGAGGAAGCGTATCAATGGTGGAATTTGTAAGGAGGACAGACCGAGTTCCTCTCATGTCAGCGCCGCTGCTCTTCAACATCACAACAGAACACACTTGAAATTCAAGACGTGGCGCTTCGCCCTTTGATATGTAAATGTGCACCTTCATTGCACTGCCAGTGATACTGAATGAAGGAACTTTTTTTTTTTTTAAGCCAATTGAACCTGTTATGTTCCAGGGGAATTTGTTAATTCAGAGCCGGGGACTAATCGAGGCATCACCGTCTCACAGGTAGGGCATAAAGATAAAAAAAAAAGATTAATGCGGATGCTACTGAGATACTTTAAAAGTACAAGATGTGAGTTTTTTTTGCTTGAAACATATGAAAAACAAGAAAAAAGTGGGACAACACCTTGAAGATGCCTCTTTATTATGCTGCAGAGATTTAAAATTGACATTAGCAATTTATCCAGGTTATCCTTGCAATACCAGTTTCCACCACAACGTGATACAGCGAGTCGCTCGAGAACAGGAGCCAGAAATCTTTTGGAAATCTGAGCAACTTCAATGAGTATCGAGTAATTCAAACAATTAATTTTAAAGGAATAATGTGTTCAATCTTTTTTTTTTTTTTTTTTGCTTTAAGCATTACAATAACCTCAAATCTGATGCAATGTTTCAGTTTTGATCCAAGTATTCAATTTGTCTAATACCACTTTATACCACAAGATGACGTAATGAGTCAAAAATCATGTGTCATGAATCTTTTTAAATATACATTTTTTTGGCTTCAACTATTAAAACAATATGACAAATCATCGATTGAGGAGAGGCTTTAGTGTATTGTGATGCAGGTATTTAACACTGAAGTAAGCAAGATAACAAAGCACCAGGTGGCCCAGTCTTGCAGTACCACTTCCTGCCACAAGATGTAGTGATTCACTTTAGGACATTGGTCCTCAATCTTTTCGAGATCCTTCAACATTACAGAGTCACAGAAGGGCTTCTGTTAAGGGAGCAATAAGTGAGGTTTTTGCTTAAAGCTGAAATATATCAACTTAAAATGATGATCCGATGAAATAAATTATAATTTTGAAGAACTGTCTTTCCTTGTGATGACTTATATGGTCGAATGATAAAGGTTGGAACAGAAAAAAAGGCTAATTTCAGCTTGTGTGTAATGAATCTAAAACGTATGGAATTTGAATTAAATTATGTAAGAAGTTAACTTTTCCATTGTATTCTAATTCAAGGAAATGTGCTTGCAGGGAAATGGTACATGTGGCTACTACTACTGAGCAACAACTAATTAAAAATGGATAAAACTGTGAGCGGTACTGAAATGGATAGACCTTGCATGACAGTAATCTCACACACTGCACCTTTAAGACCAAGAAACTGCAGCCTGCATCTCGCTCTGGTACCTGTTCCAGGTCCCTCTCTGTCGTGGCTTTTTCAATGTGTAAAGTGTTTGCTGCAGCTATTTTGTGTCCCGGCTTGGTGGTTATTTTTGGGGGGGATAGGAGAAACGAGATGATATGCATATTTAATAGCTCCTCGGCTTGTTTGTGTGTTCAGTTTCAGTATTACAATAGCAGAGTTCGATACTGTGCTCCAAACCTCAGCTGTACCGCTCACCCACAAATACTGAGGCAGGGATCTTCTTCTGCCAATAACCGTGATTGCCTTCAGTCCCTTCCCCTCTTTGAAGAATCACACAGCCAGTCATTAAAGCCCCGGTTTCATGCGTTTGCGCTTAATGTGTGCATTACCTAAAGAGGCAGCTGATTAAAAAGGTGAAAAGGATGCTGCAGTATTGTTTAATCTGTGATATGCGGGGCGGCTTTAAATCCGTTTATCCACAGTATTATATATTTACAATATCACTTATGAATCATTCACACACTCCTCTTTCCACGATTTATCCTCCGAGAGCAAATCAAAGGAAAAGCAAACATGACTAGAATATCACACATTTGTAATTGCAGCAGCGCGAGCCAACATATTTCCACATCATGACAATGTTTGGGTGCATTTTCTCTTCAGAGGACGAAACCTTCTGATCGCTTGGAGCAGCTCCAACCATCCATCTTCTACATCCAAATCCGAAACTGGAGCCGGTACCGGCAAGGAGCTCATTTGTACTTCCATCTGTACCGTGCAAGCATTTTGTACGTATTTTTGTTAGCCTCCTGGAAATTGAATGATATGGATCAACGCTGCAGTACCTCCACGAACCATGTTGGGCAGCATTGAGATCATAAGCGATATAACAAATGTCGGAAGGGTTCGAAAAGTAGTTGTGTGACACTTCCTAATGGCCTCAAAAAAATGGCCATTACGAAAATTTTAAATCAGTGACATTTATCCTGTTGTATGTGTACGGAGTGAAGTTTTGCTTAAAGGCCCAAATACGCTTGATGCTAAATACTCAGAGGGATACAGATTGAGCCTTCCTTCTTCTGTATATTACACTTGTAATTTGGTTCCTTTCCAGCAAACTTAAAGTAATACCACTGATGACCTGTGGGGGCAGTGTTGAGCAGTATCGCTCATGTGCAACCAGCAAATAGAACAAGGAAGACAAGAGAAATAATAATACAGTGGAGGATGCACTGTACGGATGTGTAGATATAAATAATTCTACTATTCTACAATTCTATATCTCACCTGAACATCCGGACAAAAAAGCTTCAGATGACAAACTTGAAAACTGAATGCAATAATTTATCTCCCCAGAACAAATTATAAATACTTCTGGGGATACAATTCTTTATTTTAACCGTTTTGAATCAGTTTCATTGAAACATGGTCACACATGAAACCAACAATGTGTACTGCCCTCTACTGGATCTGCTGATTAACAACCACGTGAACGTAAAGGACACATAAGGTTTGAAAGGCCCGTAGAAATTTAGCTCAGCAAAGGAAGCAAGTTTGGGCCTTTACCAATGTCTCTATACTTGATGACCAGTGTTTGGAATAATCAATACATGGAATAAATGTTACCGTAACTCCAATATTTTGGGCAGCAACATGCTGGGAAAAGTTTACCATGTTAAAAAAAGAGACAACTTTTTGTTTTAAAGATGTGAAACAACCCAGACATAGACAGAAATAAAACTGAAAGACAAGATGAGGTTCAAAGCCTCATCTTCATGCAGCGACCGACAGTACTAACCAGTTCTCCACAATGCCACTCAGACAAAAGACTATACATTCCTCTTATTGTTGTATCTTATGTGATAAACATATAAAGCCATTTACAAACCCAGCACGTAGGCCATATTGGAATGAAAATACATTAAATTATTTCTCAAAGAGCCATACAGTTTTAGCCCACAATAAAAACAACAAAAGAAAGCACAGGTATATAGATGCAAATTCCACACAGAAAGGCTTCCAGCCTGGATTCAAACTGGTTTTTTTTTCATAGTGACATAACAATGCAAACCACTATACCACTTTACAGCCCTCATTTAGTAGTATTTTCAAATAAATTTTTTTTAAACAAAAATTGCAGCTGAGGGTCGAACTCATGTCTTCATGCGGCGATGCAACAGTGCAAACCACTTTCTCACGATGACACCAAGGAAGAAGGCCTATATTACAATAAAACATCCAGGTCTTGCCATGAGTTTGCTCTGGAAGAGCTTCAAATAAAACTCCAAAGGCCTGGAATCAATCCAGGTTCCCCTCGGTGGGGTGCAAGCATGCTGCCCACTGCACCAGCATTGCAGTGCTTCATACACGAAGAAGTCTTTGTCTTTGAGAGTTGATGCTGCAGAGACACGCTGAAACTAATCTATTGATTACAGAGCTGAATGTTCCAGTGGGAGGTGAAATGAGTTATTTTCGGCAGCGGTGTGAAAGGAGCCGTGTGTGTGTGTGTGTGGGGGGGGCACAATACCCCGGGACAGCGGGAGGTGCAGGTGCTCGGCGAGGGGGCGGATGGTCAGACGGGGAGGGGGGAGCTTATATGTGGATCGTCTACGTATGCAGCATGTCAGTGTGTGTGTGAGTGTGTGAGAAAGGAGAGCGACAAAGAGGTGTCCGAGGCGTCGATGAGGAGCCGGGGGAGGCGTGGGTGAGATAGATTAAACCTGTGTCTGGGGGCTCCACCGGTGGCTCACCCCGTCCGATGAAGAGTGGCAGTCTCGCTGTTGCTCCACTCCACCGCTGGCACATGGCACCACACTGGTGTGGGGTGGGGGGGGGGGCATGGGGGGGGGGGGGGGGGGGTGGAGACGCCTCCAGGCAGCCAAGGACACAAACCGATGTGACTGATGGCAGCACAATAAAGTGAGCATCCCTCCTCCACAGTGTGAGGACCCCCTGGTATTCACGCGGGCAGGAAATGGCTCTCTGGGGCATGTACGCTCTTTTTTTTTTTTTTTCCTTTCTGCCCCGCTCTGTCTCTCTCTCTCTCTCTCTCTCTCTCTCTCTCTCTCTCTCTCTCTCTCTCACTGATGAGCAGTGCTTTGTGCTCTCTGTTCACTGGGCTGCTGATGACACAATGGTAGCTGGAGGACGTCGCTATTCTTCTGCGCGGCGGAGTTTCACCGCATTGACCTCATGGAGGAGTCGCTGGAAACAGAGACGTCACGGTGGGCTCAGACCAAACAGTCACCGTCGCCATGAGGACGGTTTGACGCCAACTGTAAACCTACAGATAATGCTTGACTTCATTCTACTTTTGTAGTTGCACATCAACCCTCCTAAATTGAGCCAAACTGAGGAAAACTTGCGATGATGCGCACATCCTCATATAAAGATTTCAATCAATTAACTTGTTCGTTTGGTTTTTTCTGCAGTGAAGCGGATGGCACTGTTGCCTCATTGCAGGTAACATGGGTTTGAACCTCTGCAGGAGGATTTCCATGTGTAGTTTACAAGTTTTTGCTCTGCATGCATGAATTTATTTATTTTTTTTAGGTATTGAGCAATTCAAACACATGTCATGGTTCATGTTTTCTTTTTGAGATTCTGACTGTCTCTGCTTTCGGATTCCTTGACTCCTTGTGTCTGATTGCTCTTCCTGCCCTGATGTGTTTCACCAGTGCCTGACTGTGTCATTGTCTCCACCTGATGGCTCTGGTAAATACGGTAGTGGGCGTCTTCTGTGTGTTCTGGTCGTTGGTTCATTTGGGTTCTGTGTGTCTGGGCTTTTCCCGTGCCTCGTCATTATCTCTTGTGATCTCGAGAAGTTCGTGATTTTGTTTTTTGTTTTTATTTTTTCTGTTGCTGCCAATAAAATGTACTCCTGCTCCACCAACGACGGTGTTTAGGTAAACCCCGAACACAAGCACGTTGGGTTTATATTGGAGTGTTCAGGTTCTGGGGGCTGAACAGTGGTGTAGTGGCACTCTTGCCTCACAGTTGTATGACTCCGGTCTGAATCCAGATTTTAGAACTTTTACTGTAGAGTCTGCAAGGTTTTACTTCTTCAAAGGTACAATTACTCTTCCCACCAAGGTAAATACTGTATACTTGGTCAATTTTTCTGTTGAAAGATTCAGTTTTTTAAGTATTATTGGCATTTTCTCTGGTGCAGAGGCCACTGGAGTTAAGTCTGTATGGATGTTTTCGTGTGAATCACAAGCTATTGAAGCTATTTAGGAGAGAAATATGAACAATTTCTTTCACTATTATAAGATGTATGGCCACAAAGAGTTTATTACCACAAAGATGTACTTAGTTCATATAAAAATGTAAACTATTTTCCAAGATGAGAACATCCAGAGGAACAGTGTCTGAGCTGTAAACTTTATTCCCCCACAGTCTGCTGAGTTCTTTATTATTCAGTCAGCATTCTTCACTGTTTTCTGGCCTTCACACAAGTTAGCAGTTTGTTCATTACTTTTGTCATTTAACCACTGCTTTTTTCCCCCCTTTCTTTTCCTGCCCGCTGGTATCTCAGAAAGATTGAAAGGCCGGCGCAGCGTTGGCACTCCGAAATGATTTACTGTTCAAATAGCCCAGTAATGACATGTCTGATAGAGAAATTAGACTGCAGTCACTTTATGGCTTTAGTGAAATTAAGTCCTTAATTGATGGCAGGGAGGATGAGAAAGTCGTCTTGTCTCAGTACCGTCAATTGACTTTGGGGGAGGAAGTCTAAATTTAGACATTTTGGGCGGAGACAATCCAGATTGTTACAGGATTTGTTTTTGTAGATATCAGTTCTGCACGCAGTCGGTGGGAAACTCTTAAATGCCATTCCCCACTGTCAAATTAATCAACATGTCGGTGTTTGGAAGTCCCCTCATGCAAACTGTGAGACTCATTACTTCTTGTCATGTAACCAGTTTATTACAGAATTTTAAAAGGAATACTTGTGCAGTGGCAATCTGCGTTAAAACCTTAAATCACAGAGCTCGTTCAGAGCCGCTGTGCGGGGTTTGAATGCTGCTCGAACATTCAAGCCTGTTTCTGGCTGTAACGAGTCCTCTGCTCTCCGATTCACTGCTCCCCGCGTGTCCATATACTGCATTTTATCGTGTGCAGTAAACCTCAGATCCCTCGCAAGACGATGTGTCTACATCTGTAAATGTAACACTATACATGTTACATCTCTTATTGTATGCTCTACTTTAAGCTAATTTGCACACATGCAGCAATACAGAAGAATTTGTTTTACAATTAAAGGTATTTTTTTTTTAAAAATACTGTGCAGTGCTACTTTATGATGGGTAGTCATGTAAACGGGGTAATTACCGTATTTTCCAGACTACAAGTCACAACTATGAATAAACGTGATAAATAATTTAAAAATAACATATATGAAACACATTTATTGCTTCATATCCAGATATAACTGCAGCATTGATAGTCCTGGCCCAACAGCTTTTCTTTTAGAAACTTCTGTGAATTTGCTCCTGAGCACTTGCAGTCCTGCTTTAAGCCCACGATTCTTCATTTTCTTCATCGCGGTAACAACTTCTCTGATTGTTTTTTCCCCAGTCCCTTCCCCAGTGAGTTTCTCACACACTCTAAACTCGTCTGATGTGCCGTTCCTGTTTTCTGCTGTACATAAGTGTAAACATTATAACTGTTGCAGGCTGTATATGAATGAATAATAGGAATTTATTTCCAACCAAAGTTAAAACAAATCTTCTAAAACAGAAACTAAACAGAAAATTTAAAAAAAATATATATATTCAGAATGAAGCACAAAGTTGTGAAACTTGTATATTTGTACCCATTATTTACTGTTTGAGTTACTGTTACACATAAATATATAACATTTAACCTTGTTTTTTGCATCCCAAAGTTAATATTTATATTACAATATTAAGCTATTCACAATCCGATATTGCAGCTATTCAAATACCAGCAACAACAGCTTTTCCTCTTTCCAGAACATGTTAAGTGTTTTTACAAACATAAACCACAGAAATGCTTTTTGGTAGTTCAAAACTAGTAATATTTTGACAAACAGGAAATACAGCATTCAATCCAATATCATTTCTTAGCATCACATTAGAAGAATATGCAGTTTTAGAGGGAGGTTGGGGTTGAATAAAAGTGCTATAGAGCTCTTCCCTCCTGTTGCACAACCCTGAACACAGCATTAAATCCTACTTTCAGGGCTGATACAATATGCCTTCTCCCTTCTCCCATTCACACCTTCATGCTGCAAAAGTGCAAAGTGTCAAAGTCTCGCAGGGTCAGTCTAGCAATTAAAGTGGCTGCTCTACTGTATGAGTTAGAGTCCGTCCATGGACATGGGAAAATCCATAGCAACTCCTGTGATTAATGTAGTAACTAGCAACAGCACCTTAGCTACACAGCACCTCAGACACAACACCCGTCAAGTCGGTTCACATCTGTGAAACCTCATATTCAGTCCATAAGAAAAGTTTTTCATTATGTAGGATACAATTAAGGTTGTTATATATATATATAGAAGGCTTTTTTGAACTCAGCACACCCCAATTTGATCTTAACAGAACTGGATGGGTAGAATATGTGAAATGCCAACAAGTCCCAATGCAATCCTCAAAATTTGCTGATGACACTACGACAATAGGACTGATCTCTAACAATGAAAAAGACGAGAGAGAGGAAATTCAATGCTTGGCGAGAAAGTGCTCTGACAAAAACCTGGACAGCAACCACAAGGAGTGAGGAAATGGCAGTACACTTCAGAAGCACACTGATGCTTTGATGCTTTTTCATTTCAAAGTTTTCATGTTCGCCCAGTGTATGCTTTCTCCAGGTACTCCAACATGTGTCTGAGGTTAACAGCTCTTCTTGACTCCACCACCCTGCTTTATTAAAGCTTTAAAAAAATGCTTTAGAAGATGGATGGAAGGATGGTAGGACTATATTGTCTTAAATGGACTTCACCAAAACAGCATATTTTCACTACTTCAAGGAATTTAAGTAAGGACTGCCATTCAAAGATGCTTCAATCAGGTGACAATTTTTTGGATCACTATCTTCTCAAAAGACAATTCCACACATGGACAGAGGGAGATTAAGGGATTGAACCTACGACCGTGTCATGGAAAAAATTACTCACACCACAAACTGTGCCACAGCTGCTCCACGGCACAGTTTTACCACCTCAAGCATGCCATTGTTATTTACATTCATCCATTCACACACCAACAGTGACGACTGCCATTCAAATTGGCCCGACCGCCATCAACAGTGATTCAGACGTGAGTATCTTCCCAACTTTGACATGCCACGCCATGTCATGGACGAGGCAAGATGGGGGATCAAACTGCCAACTTTGGGACTGGAAGACAGAAACAGGGCTGTTGTTCCTACTTTTCCCCCCAAACCATTAAAACATAGTATAGCCACAACCTTGTTTCATTCTGTAAAGGTTTTTTTTTTTTTTTTTTTTTTAATGAAATATCAGTTTTACTCCTTTTTTTTTGTGTTTACCTCTTGAAAATTAAAGGAATAAATAATGTTGAGCCTGTTCTGCTCTTGCAGCTCTGTGGCCTGCCCCATACTTTGAAAATCTCTTTCTGAACACCTATATAGCTTGAAAGTGGATATGGTAAAAGTGGCTGTCATGTGCTGATACCTGAGAACCATAAAGAGATGGATGAAACATTGGGTTTGACGTAAAAGCCTAGAAGTGCTAAATTACACGCTCACGTTAATAGATTGCACTTTCAGTTTGTGTTTTGGAGGTGATCTACTAACAATTCAAACAAGAGTTTGGCTTGGTTCAGACATTGTGCATCACTGCCTACATACTCATGGGTCCCTCACATTGGTGTGGTTATTAATCAACACACCCATTAGAGGACAGTGTACGTCGACGAGGGAAGTTTCTAATCCAAACGTCAATGAAACAGCAAACCAAATTTTGCACATAATGAATGCAAAAGGCGGCTGGAAGCCTCTGACAGTATCGATATTTAGCGTAGGCCGCTTTTAAGACAAATAATTCTTAATGTGGAGATAAAAAGAAAACAAAGCAAACAGACAGAAAATATCAAAAAATAGTCGAAGGGAGCCAGCTGAACAAATTCCATAGCGCTACAAACAGCAGCATTCATAAATGGCGCAAGGTTTTGAGATGCGAATCACATTCCGTCTTAAAAATATAAGAACCCATGTCTGATGTTCAATACCATGTTTTTCACACTCAATAAATGTAATCTTCTGCTACCACTGGTCGACAAGGTTTTGCGTTTCTCAAGAATTCCACAAGATTTTTCTTTTTCCTTTCACCTCCATTACAGATTTTTAATTCTTTCAGCCTCTTCATCCTGACGTTGACAAAAGGCTGCAGTGATGCTTTGCCACCCAAATCTGTCCGAAGCTTTGGTATGCGCTTCAACCATAGAACCATCTTATTCGGCTCTTTGTTAACAGTTCTTAGGTTGTTGGCCCACCTATTTTCCCTTTTCCAGTTGGAGTCAATCTCATGGCAACTTGGGGTAACGTGTCATTGGGCATCCTTTGGCCATGACCAAGCCATCGCAGCCTGTGATTCCTAATTTCAAGAGCCAAATTCAGACTGTCCGTGTCCATCACAATCAGTTAACCACTGGTGTTGTGTTGCCCAGCGCATCATATGCTGCTGCATTTCAACTGTTTGTTGTATAGCTCTGCAGTGTAATGAGTCCAACGTTGTGAAATTCCTGATACTGTCAGAAATGTATTGCAAGGATATGGTCGTGCACGACTTTTAAGCTGTGACGACCAGTATCATCACGATTGTCCGTCTTCTGTCCGATACGGCTGGAATCGCAAAGTGTGTAGTTGCTTTAAGATGACCAAAAAAACACAGATTTTAGCCGCCTTAAGTCACCTGCACTTCTCCACAGTGTGCTTGAAGCCCTCTGACACTCTGGGCGATGGATTTGGAAGCGGTGCCAGAGGTCTGCAGCAAATGCTCTTTATTCAATGCACCGTGATCACCGGGGGCACTGGATTTGTACACTGAGTAGATCTTCCTGTATTAAAATGGATTTCCCGAAAGTGAGCCAGCAAACATTACGCCACACAAGCTGTCGTTAAACAACGCCGCCGCTTCAGGCGCGGATCGCCACATTTGAATTGCAGGTATCGCACCATCTCAGCCTCCCTGGAGGGAGCGAATAAACATGCAAATGGACAAACAGCTTTTAATCCCACTGAAAACTGTGTCGCGGACACATTTTCCAAGGTTATGGCTCCGGATCCCTCAATATGTCTGTGAGAGCTCCAACACCTGCACCGTGGTATGCTAATGCAGCCGTGCCTTCTCATGTACAGTATGTGGCGCCGCATGTACACGTTTGTCTGCATGTTTCACTGGGAATTTATTGTGGATTTACCTATTGTCTCACATAATCTTCTGTTTTGCAGATGGGATGTGCAAACCCCTTCAATGCCTCTGCGTCTGTGTATTTGTGTGTGCCTCTCTTCCCCCTGTAACGGCAGACTGGGAAACAGACGATCATCCTTTGAACCCATTACTCAGCCTGATCCTCTTATCATAACCAACCTTCCCGAGTCTCTAATTTGGGGTCTGCCAAACTCTGCTCTGCGCACAATGTGGCTTTCGTCTCTGTCCTGCTGGGTTTTTTTTCCCGTTTTTCTTTTTTCTCTTGCATGCGTTTGCGAGGGAGTGCAGTCAGAAGAGAAAGAAAGTGACAGAGAGAGGGAGAGAGAGGGAGGCTGTCTGCACACATTTGTACACCTGTCTCTTGGGATATTCCACCATTCTGAAATAAGACAAGTCCGTGGGCGGGTCAGTACTCAGGGAACTCATAAAGGCTTCATCTCTACATACCCCCTCCTCGACACCTGCTAATATCACACCGCCGTATGGGCAGGGAGCACATGTTGTTCGGTGAATTACGCCGTCGAGGAGGGAGGTCGAGGTTTGGTCAGCTCACAATGGCTGCGTGTGGGGGATTGACCACAATGCCTCATTGTTGTGAGGGCAACATATCAAACACGGCAAGGAAAACAAAAGCAGAGAAAGATGCATTCCCAGCATCCATCAAGGGAAAGCCCGATGTAAACAAATAACCGTCTTCATTTACATCACAACTGCTTGCTGATTCTCTCCGTTATTCCATTAGTGTCAATGAGAAGGTCACTTTATAATGATCCAAGGCTTCCAGTGCGGCCACCGCACCAGCCTCACATGTTCATGGATGATGGGAGCGCTCACACTAAGCAGGGAATCAATTACTCAGCTGCAGATTTAGTTTTTTTCTTCTTTTGGGTCGGGGATCAAAGGATCACACACCTTTGTCTGCTGGGGCATGTGCTAAAAATGTACCAGCTAACAGGAAAAAAACCTCAGTCTGATGCATCAATGGAGAAAAAAAATCATGCAGATTTGCAGTCTTACATCAGAAACAGGCTGAAAGGCACAAAAAATACAACAGAAATGGCTTTAGTTTTGCAATCAGGTGAAATATACCCTGCAATGAGTGACAAAAACAGACATTTCTGCAAAGGAGGCAGGATTTCTTGAGAAAGGCCACAGGAAACTTGCAATTTATGGTTAGCTTGAGTTATTTGTTTTGTTATGGGAGTTTGTGGGATATTGAGATATCCATGCACAGGGTAATGTGCAATTTGCAGCCAATGAGTCCGAGTCTTTATTGGACAAGGGACCATATTTGGTAACAGCCATGTGTTTTTCCTGCAATTTCAAAGTAGTTCTCCACCATAATGTGTCTTTTTGCTGGCGCAGGATTTCCATACTTCTGCTTCACACGTCTCATAATAACACAAGACTTTTGTCTTTTGCTCAATTTCCATCATACTTGATGATATGCACATGAAACTAGTGCAAGTTACAATGTGCCCATTTTCAAATTTTTGCCCAATGAGTCCCAGAACTTCAGACAGACATTTTCAGGAAATTAGTTAACACCATTGCTCCTGAGAGGAGCAGAGGGCATCCAACCTTGTTCGCTTTGCTGTTCAAGGTCGCGTCTGGAGCTTCGTTTGTGCATGCTGGTGAGAGTGGGAGAGGAGAGCCACGTCATCAGCAAAGTCTTGATCATGAAGTTGGGATGCCAGGTCTTGCAGTCTGTAATGGTCCTCATTATCCAGTCCAGTTTAAAGGATATATGACATTAAGTATGTCCATTTTTGGTGGAATGTTGCTCAAATATATTGGGTACTATGCAAAATAAAGTTGAAATGAGTTGAATTTAAAATCAAACCGTGTATAATTTAAAAAAATAATTATTTTCTCGGACTGACAAATCCTGACATATAGTAGATAACATACATTTTTAAAGTATTTCAATAAATGCCAAATTTGAAGAAAAAAAAATGCTACTTAATATAAACACCCATAAAAAAAACCCTCATTTAATTCAACTATTTAAGTGATGACGGAAATATTTTGGGTCAACACGAAATCCAAACTGAAGCACATGTTTGGGCAAAAGAAAAAAAAAGAAGAAAAAATAGGATCATTTGGTCCACACATGAGAAAACCATTTAGAAAAATCCTCACTTTCTAGCATTTACATCCACATTCCCTCCTCCTGCTCCACATTGCAGATATTTCATGGCTTTTGCATTATGCAAACTTTGCATTCCTCGGCTGTGCCTTCTTTTTTCCACCGCCTTGAATCTCAACACCACTGACAACAAATGGCATTTAAACTCACCACAGGGGGTCGAAAAAAAGGGATGGAGGGATGCAGAGCGTGAAGGTTCGTGTGTCTGCCGCAGAGGGTTTTTTTTTTTTTTTCTCTCCAAGAGAACGTGATGCTTCTCAGACGTGCGCGGATAACACACCTCTGAATTAGAATACGTTATCGCCTTCTTAACGGGTCACGCGGCGCGGGCCCGACTGCTGCCAGCTGTTTCACTGATGTCGGCATGATGCGTTTTAATAGAGCGCTGGCAGGTGTTCAAGCACGAGAGAGGCAACACTTTGTAAACTGTTGGAAACGGTTGCGCCCGCCCGGCTGGACGGTGATGCTCCGTGTCACCGGAGGGATTAAAACAGGCGAGCGGATCAATGCGAGGCAGCTTCTTCTGTACTCATGGGTTTCATTATCACGGTCAAATGCTGGAGTTGGAAGGGAATCAGCCAAATGTTAATTCAGTTTAAAAATAAATCTATAAATACTAAGAATGCACCGATACCCCTTTTTTTATTGATGAGTACCAACCTTCATCTACCTTACGACACTGAGTACAAATACGAATACTTAGTTATTGCCATAAAGCCTAATTCATAATCTATACACAATATGCGAAGACTATGGATTGCCACAAATCTCCTACAGCCTTGAATGCTCCAGTATACTACTGCGTCTGCAGTACCTAGCATAGCGCACTGTGTAGCGTCTATCCACGTCCTGCCCTGTGCATACTGTAGACGCAGTAGTAGCCTTGAGAAACTCTGCTTGTCTAAATATCTCTGGTGATTAAGTTGCTGGTGTTGTACGGACTAGCATTCACCTCCACTTGATATTTTGGCAAAACAAAATTGATAGTATGTCTTACTTTTGTCATTCTTGATAATATTAAAGAATCTGCAAGCCGTGAACATCGCTCTTACTCTCTTGCCTTGACGATGTTGCCGATGGATGACGTTGCGTAATACTGACAGGGTTGTATCTGGGATCTGTATTGATCATGAGTACTCCATGCAGTATCTGACTCGATACCCAATACTGGTATCGGTGCATCCCCTGTTAAGAGGCGAATGGCTCAAATCACGGCAGCTTCTTCTGTACTCCCAACTTTCATTATCATTTTCAAAAGTTGGAGTTGGAAGGGAATTAGTCAAATGTTCAGTTTAAAAATAAATCTATTAAGTATTTTTTTTGTTCAAGCCTGCCATGATTTCAAAAGCACCTTTTAAAGTAGAATCCATAATGAGACTATACTGAGAGTCTTTTATTCTCTGCACATGCAGCTCTCATAAATGCACATTACCCACCCACAGTCGTTGGGTTTAATGCTTTCCAAAGAGAATTGATATCACGCTCCAACTCCGCACAGTTCAGGCCGTGGGTGCGAGGAACGGGCTCCGTTCTGTTCATGTGTCCGGGACCTGATGGATTTACAAGTCTTTGGCCTGGGGAGCGGGTCGGGACAGAGCTCAGACTGCAAACAAACCAGGGAAAATGCTTGCTAATGGGGTCATTTTCACTTGTACACATAAATAACGCAAGTACATTATGAGAGCTGACATTAAGAATGATGAGGGGTTTCCTGACTGACATTTCTGTGTGGAGGTTGATAGGCTACAACTCAGTGTCTTAACCAAGTCCAGAGTTCATATAATGGGAATTACAATAAAATAAAAACGACACCAGGGTATGTTTTTCGTTCAACAGAATTGTTCGGCGTATATTTATCTGTTTCTATGTCTGTTAGCAAGATTACGTTAAAAGTACTGCACTGATTTTGTCGAAATTTCCGTATTTTGGATATTAGGCTATGGAAGAGTCCATAAAGTTTTGGAGGTGATCCAAATCTGGATTCTGAATCAGGATTTTTTATTTTTATAGGCCTTTAAGGATTCCATCAAAACTACATGAACCTTTGGTGGACATCAAAAAACTCTGATTGCTCTTGTTGTTGAATGAAATCGCCGTAGTATTATTAGTAATAGTATCACAGTTATTGTTTATACTATTAGTATTATTGCTGTTATTATTGTATTACGTTAGTAGTTGTATAATAATTGCTGTACTATGATTTCTGTACTTATTGGTAGTATTATCAGAAGTAGCTCGTTCATCATAGTCGCTCACACAGAGGAGGTCTCCAAAGCAAATACATATATTCTATTGTACAAATCCATTATGAGCACACTAGCGCAACAAAGTTGTTCTGAAGTTATGAGCAACAATGGTAATCCACATTTACTGTGATTGCTCGCTGTCCAATTCTGAGCACGCCCCTCAACGGTGAAGTGGTTTTATTATGGAAATAAAGTGACTCAAATGTCACTCGGACATCCTTTAAAAAGCGAATTTAATGTTTAAATGTAATTGCAAAAGTCCTAGCTGATGCATAACACATCCTATGTTTAGCAGATTAGCATTTCACTGGCTCAACCGCTTTCTCTCTCCCTTTAATTTCAGCGCTTTCCAGTCATTTTTCTTCAGCTCTGGCAGCTGTGGTTCTCCCCTTGAAAATGAGACGATAGATCTCTAAGGGTTTATCCTTGGAGTCATAAATTTTTCTAATAGCACTCGCGCTCCGGTGCCACTTGTAATATTGCTAATGCTGTACAAAAGGAAAAAGAGAAAAAAGTTGAAATTGAACGAGACACTTTTGCTGCACGGTTCAATAAAAGGGAAGTTCAACCAAAATAGCCAAGACCCAAAGCTCTGCGTCACCGTACTGATCCATTGAGCCAAAAAGAAGTTGTATGGCATAATATATTAACCCTGACATGCTGAGTGAATGCTTTTAATAGCACATATGATCAGAAGGAAGGCGCTCTGCCGCTGCTCTCAGCGGTGCTTTAAGGCATGGACAGCAAGGACTCAAGCAGAGAGCAACATCACACAAGTGAAAGATCACAGGTTTGGTCTTTGCATGAACTCGGCTTCGTGCTGACTGTGTAGCACAACACAGTTAGCTGTCACTCCTTTGATTTATTCCAATATTATTTATTTTTTTATTAAAAAATAACCTCCGTCACCTGAAGATTGGTGTTTGATAAGGCGCACGCTAAAGGTTCTGGGTGGTAATATGGAGTGACGGTGTGGAGCGAAGTGCTGAGACACCTCCGCCCAGTCACACTTCTGATTTCTTTTTTTTTTTTTTACAGGTATGCAAAGTTGATCAGGTTTTTTTTTTTTTTTTTTCCCCCTGTCGAGTTACACGCCCTTACCTCCAGATTCAGTTAGGCGTGATGTCGTTTCTATTTTTAAATACCAGGCACAGAGTCGACGGATGGATCCTATAGTACCTGTTTTATTGATCTTTCACAGCTCAAAGTTTTGGACTGAATATAGACGGGTTCTGAATCATCAAACAACAAAAGTGCAGCATTGTCCTCACCAATGACGATATGTCCTCAAAAAACACGCTCTACTCAGATACCCTCCTTCGACTAATTGCTTTACAGTTCCACAAGAGAAAAATCGTATGTATGATAAATAAACACAGGAACATGTCACTGGTTTTCTTTGACATTGTGCAAAGCTTTACTTCCCAGTTAATACAAAGGCAAAACTTCCGTATTGTGTAAATTTCCACTGCACTAATTCCATCAGTCTCATACAAGACTTTCTACTCTACTGCTCTCAAGAAGTTGTCATTATGCAATTAATTTCACTTCTTTCACAGTTTTTCTTTTATTATTAGCGTTGAGCTATGAGGCTGTATTGGCATTAGCAGGTCATTACTCAAGATGAGGCTGTTTCCTGTCCTGTTGTCCCCTAATCCAGTGGACTCTAATGTTGCCCCCTTTAGGACAGGTCAGAGCTTCCAAATTCTTGAAGTGAAGCCAATAGCACACACTCACTCTCCTTCAAGCAATGCTCTGCTCTAGATTCCAGAAAGTGTCTTTTTTACGGTTTTCTTTTACAAATGCTGATTTATTTGAGTTGATACCAGTGGAGGAAAAGACTACCTGAATACAACTACTGTCCTTTTTAAGAACATTAATGTTTTATTGATGTAAGTGGTTTGTAATTGACATCAATGGTGACCTATCGATCATGGCCGTGGGTCCATGAGCAAGGCACTCAAGAATCAGCATCATTTATTTGGCTTCTATATAACGTCTGCTCAGAAAAGGCTTCCAACAACAGCAACAAAATATACTAGTGCCCTATCAAGAATGCAGATCACAGGATCGTTTGTAGGGACCCCAGAAGGATTCAGCTGCAACGCACCACCACAGAATAGGTGTTTAGGCTTGCACAGCAAAAAGTTGTAACTCTGCAAAAGTCCGGCTTGTAGTAAAAACACTACAAAATACAGTTTTGAGCACATAATTATTAAGTTAAAGTCATTCGCTCAGTATTTCAAGAGTTTATGCACCATTCCCACACAAAAATTGCTGACCGATGTACTGCGGGAATATTAACCCATCAAAACCATATACTGTAACAAACTGCTCTTTATTAAGAAAAATGATAATGTAGATCAGGGATCAACCCATGCTTCAGGCCAACACAGCTGTTCTAGTTTTCCATGTGGTCCCTTGAGAGAACCGATTTCACACCACTGTCCAGACACCAGCTGGTCAAAGCAGATGTTCTTCACTCTTTTTAAATGTGTACAGTTGTTTTCTCTTTCTTGTTCGACTGTCACAATCACTTCCATTTGAACAGAAAACAATTTAAGTTAGTTAGTTAGTTAGTCAGTTAGTTAGCTTTTCCAGGTACTCTATTTTCTTACCACTGTCCAAATACATGCATGTGAAATTAGGCTGATTGATGACGATTGATGACTCTAAATTGATCCTCGGTGTGAATCTGAATGGGAGTGTTCCGTCCAGTGATGATCTGGTGATTATACAAGCCTTCTGATCACTGTTACCTGGGAAGGCTGCAGCCCCCATGCAGCACCCCTGCAGTCACGTGTTGAATGAAAGCAGCATTGCAAAGGACAATGGTGTAGTCGGCTTGAGGAGCTTTCTGTATGGATTTTACAAGCCACCTTGCATGTGCATGGTTTTTCCTCTCTGTACTTCAGTTTCCGCCCCAAATCCATAGACATGTATGTGAGGTTTGCTTCACTGGGGACTTTAAATTGCTTAGTGATGTGAATATGAGTGTGTGTGGGGTAGCCCAGTCAAAGACTGGAAACAGATCCAGAATGGTTTCTGCAAGTCGGCGTCCCCTCCTGCAGCTCTGTGTTGACTGAAAGTGGATTTGCATTGAAAAGAAGCGTAAATGCAAACGTCGTAGGACAGTAGTGTAAATGTAAATGGATTTTCACCGCAAATGTTTTTCCTTCACTGCCACAGGAGCCTTTAAAGCACTTGATGTTGTTTGTGCCGTTCAAGATGCTCAATCGATCTATTGGGACCAATTCAGGATTCAGTGTCTTTCTCAAGGACACTTTGACATATGGGCAGGGGGGAGATGGGGGATCAAACCGTCAACATTCTGACTGAGCGGTGTAGTGGTATAGTGGTTAGTGCATCAAAGTGAAACAGACCCTGGTTCCCTATTCAACCTGGGGTGAGGATGACGGTCTTTGTTGGGTTTGAGTTTTCTTTGGGTTCATGCCTTTTAGATTAGGTTCATTGTTTTTACTATAGGTGTTATTGTGGGTGTTGTTGTCGCCATGCGATGGACAGACAACCAGAATTGTCTCGAGCCTTTTGGAGCCCAATGTTGAATAAAGCAGTTTTAGAATAAGGATGGACAGAGAACCTAACACATATACTTGAATGCTTGTATTCATACCCGTTTGAGAATGATGATCCCCTCCTGGTTGTGTTCATTGGTGGTGATATCAAACATGGCACCTCCGTCGCCTGGCACGATGGTGTACTCCACTTCTGCGTTTCTCCCAATGTCCAAGTCGTGGGCTTTGATTCTGCCGACAGCCGAGCCCACTGCAGAAGATTCGGGGACTCTCAGGTGAAAGAAACCTGTCAACACACATTATCAGACCGGACTCAGGCGGGTTTTTCTTATCACGGTGGCTCGACAGTGCGTGGAAACACTGAGCCCTTCACATCCTCCCATCCTTTATGAATTCTCACGTCTTATCCACCCACAGGCAAAGGAGTTGATTTTCTCGCT
Organism: Lipophrys pholis; assembly: GCF_963383615.2. Lineage (NCBI taxonomy): Eukaryota > Metazoa > Chordata > Actinopteri > Blenniiformes > Blenniidae > Lipophrys > Lipophrys pholis. The sequence goes on from NC_137648.1 coordinate 2,918,900, forward strand.
GTGAAGTCAGGCCCGTAGCTATAGGCGTGATATTATTCAATTTATGACATGTTTGGACATCAAGGCTGCTCGGCTCCTTGTAATTGGCTGGCTCAAAAAACCTGTAAGACCAACAAACACGGGAGTCCAGTGGCTTTGATACCCACCAACGGGAGAAATCACTGCCAAGGACTTGGAGAGAAATCTTCAAACACATAAACACCAACTGATTGATTATCGCTTACACTTGACAGACGATGGGATTTACTCATCTTGTGGGCTTCCTCTGGATTAATTTCTGCTTTTATCAAAGGATGAAAATACTGTCACGGTATGGTTTTGGGACCTGTTGCTGGGTGTTCCAGTCTAATGACTCTGCTTTTGTCTTGAAAATTCTTGCCTTTCTTTAAAAGGTCATCAGATCAAAGAGATTAAACAATACTTTGGAAAACTATGTTATCTCTAACCATTACTCAATATTTGTAAAAAAAACAAACAAAAGAAAAACACAACGGCTCAGGAATGAGCCATAAATGCTACTAATCACACCTCGCATCTGGCAAACAGGACTCGATGTTGTATCGATCATAACACAGTTTTTCTTTTCATTTCGGAAAATTCCTGGCATGCCTCTCAGCATTGGGAAAAAAAAAGAAAGAAGCCAAGTCTGGTTCAAGAACACATTTCTTCTTTTTCTTGTCTGTTTTTGAAGGATTTATTTGACCTTTGACTAAGAAATACATTCGAGCTTCAGAAAAGACCTCAAGAGAAATTGAGAGTTTTTCTTCCGATGATAGAGCAGAAATAAGTTAAAATATACTATTTCCATAGAACGCTGCCAAATATATATATATTCTAAAATGTATAAATGGTACAAATGCTTAACATTGTTGATGAATAGGAAAAATATTTCCTATTCGGAAAATAACACCAGAGACAATTTACATGAAACCTGTATGAACTGGCTGAAACATGTTGTCACCAAGAGTAAAATTATTAAACACAACATTTATTTTTTTGCTTTAATTTATTCAAACATGATCACATCGATACAAAGCAGGTATAATATTTGTTTTCACAATGTGTGAAAGAGTCACACAAAGAAAACTAATTAAACCCTGATTCCATACTCTCCCGAGACTTGGTAGTTTTATAGTTTCGAGTCACAGTAAAAACAATCCAACTACAGATGTTTGTAGCATATTGTTCTCTGTGTACATGTGTGTGTGGTTTCATTACAAAAACAAACGGCACCAACTCGTGGCCCGACATGCCAGCTCCATTGTTTTCAGCGTTTTTACCATTTTTGTGATGGTAGACATCGCTTTTAAAATGTTGCTGTGTAAACGCAAGGTTGTTGTGTAAATGGGTCCTAAAGCCAAATAATTAAGTGAATTAAAGTTTTTGAGGCAGCTGATGCTTCAACTGAGATAAGGACATTACTTTTTTGGTACTTTTGACAGGACTTCCTGTGTGTCGGTTCATAGCAGCAGAGGGTAACATCTCTCTGGGTTTTATGTGTCTACTTGCGTCAGAAAGCAAAGTGGGACGCTTTTCCCAGCACGATATCTTAAAAGTCTCCTTTTCATTTTTGATACGAAATCATTCTAAATAGAATTAAAAGTAGGGTTGAACTAAGAACTATTGAAAACACATTTCAGAAGGTAAAAGGCATAGATATTTATCAAAATTACAAAATAAGCTTTAGTGAAAAACTACAAAGTTATGACAGCTACAGACTTTACATAAAGATGGGAACGGGAAATGTTTAGACTTTTTGACAAGAGGTCATACTTTCATATTATCTTTACATTATTGGAGCTCAAGTGGTCAAAAAACATGTTTCCAACCTCAAACTAAGCCACTTAACTTTTACTCTTGAATGCAGGAGAGCATTTCTGTTGTGCTTTGAATTCTAAACAGCAGAAAAAAGTAAGTAAATGTGTATTTGGTAGATTATTTTTTTGTTTTAACTGTGCCGCAGTTGGAAAGCCTGTTTTTTTCCCTTGTAAATGTTCCCAGATTTGGAAGGTACGGGCATTTTTCATCTTTGTTGCTCGTTCTACCAGTCTCTTCCAAGTGTAGGAACATTCAAATGGAAAGTAAACAGACTTTCTAACTATATAAGAAGCACTGTTGCAACATGGATTAAACACAGACTTCTTCTACTTTGTAAGAGTTTTTAAATGCTGCATTGTTGAAGCAAAGGAGAAAAAGACCCAACCAAATTCAAATACTTTTTGTGTGATGCTGAGACTTTATATTTGATTTTTAATCAAAGAAAGCCCAATTCATGTCTTGTGAAGTTGTTATATTTTCCATAAGCATGTCAGTATATTTGAAAATCACAGTTTTGGGCAATTATGCAGTTTGGTTTAATTTTCTGATTTATGATATGTGAAATATGTGACCCCAGATTATATAGTACAGCTCTGATTTACTCTACAACTGTTTTACTTGATTTATTTCTCCATTACTGCACGATGAATCGGTTCATCGTCAACATTGATCCAGTGAAGAAACATGCGGTGGAACAAGCACAGCGGCATCAATAATCAGCTACTTTCAAAGGCGTTTTAAAAGTCACTGTAGGTTTGCGTCCTTTTTCCTGGAAAGGACAAGAACTCTTTTTTTTGTTGGCTCTCGAGCCAAAAAGCGGGTTATTAGGAGAAACAGCTGGCGCATAGGGCCGTGTCAGGAGGTTAACAACCTGCTCGGATAATTGAGCCAGGCCAGATGCAGGTGCGTTACGCTTCTATTGCAGCTGCAGGGTTTATAAAGGGATCAAAAATACATAATCTGATCCATATTATACCGTCATAGGGCATTCATTAAACAGTGATATTGAAGGCTATTTTAAAACTTTCTGTTTAAAATCTACTGGAAACTCTAAAAATGACCAAATGTATCCAATCTGGATGATTGAAATGTGGTAATTTCTCACAGGATTTCCATCACAATGTCCTTTCTTTTTTATGTGATTGTCACATATGTGACCAGTCTCATAAAAAATATGTTTTTGCAACAGATATTAACCAGTTTCATGTAATCAGTTCATTATTTGTTCAGTATGGGATCGGTATGTACTATTTTTAAGTTAAACAGATTGACTTGGTGCACCACTTTGCCAAAGCAAAATATCAATGTTTGTTCTCACATGGAGTCTAATAAATAATTAAATATTATCTGAAACAAATCAAGAAGTCTTACCAATTGGCTTCTTTTTTATTGTAAAACTAGGCAAACATGTATTCTCCGACCAGCATTTACTCGCTCATTCAACAACATAACATAAATGTAATAACTGAATGATTGTTTTCAGACAAAAGGCCTCGAGTATTTTTTATTTGGGATATTTCTTTTAACCTCCTAAGCCCAAATCTTGCTGTTTTTAAAATGCCTTGCAAAAGCTGCAAACATATCCCTTGGATATTTAGGATGTTTTTAATATTGGACAGGTTGTTTGTTATAAAAAAAAAAGAAAAAAGTATCGTAATAATTGAGGATTATTTATCGTGGTCTGGAACTTTTTAGATTTAGTTTCTATGAATTAGAAAGTGCTAAAAATGAGACATCAGCAGCTTCGGCTACTTCCAAATACGAGCTGGACTGGAGACGTGAATCGAGTGCGACACACGTTTCTACAACATGTTGAGTATCGTTCAAATCGCAAGCGAATATCAGGCAAGTGCAAAACAAAAAACCCGAGCAAATGCTGAGCGAGTATCGTGTGACTTTCATGTCAGTCTCGTGCAAAACTCAAGCAAATGTTGATTATCGTGCAAATCTTGACCAAAAAGTGAGTGAGTATTGCGTGAGTATTGTCCAGGTTTCAAATGACGATCATGCAGATCTGGAGACAAATACCAAGTGAGGATCATACACATAATGTGCAAATCTGAAAGAGGTATCGAGTGAATGTCAACCGAGTAGTATGTGACTATTGTGCAAAATTAGAGGCTGTATCAAGCAAACCTTGAGCAAATGTCATATGACTATCATACAAATAATGTTCAAATGTTGAGCGAGTATCGGGTGAACTCACCGTTCACCGTGAAGTATCAGGCGAATGTTGAATAAATATTGAACGAATGACGAGTGAAGGTTGTGCGAGTTTCCATTGAGTATCGCGCAAACCTCGAGTGAATCTTAAGCGAATCTTGAGAAAGTTTCTTGTGAATTTCAAGTGATTAACATACAAATTCTCTGTAAATGTCTGGAGGGTTTAGCCAAAAAAAAAAAAAAACATGCCGCAAAATTGCACACAACAACCTGAATGATTTTTATGACTTTTAAATCTGTGTTCGTAGAAACGGTTCACATCGTTGCTACCATCAGGCCGTCTGTTCAGTTTACCAACGATCCAACAGGCACAAGAACTCTTCTGTTCCAACGGCCATTGTTCGGCTCAATAATAGGTTTGTCAATACTTGTATTGTGAGAACGCTGTCTTTATATCCATGCTCTACTGCTAGCTGGAATACAAATTGGCCTTCTGGGACAATATGGTTCAGCTTGACCTTGACTATTGTGCGAATGGCGAGCGAACATCGTACGGATTTCAAATGTCTTGTGAAACTGAAGCAAATGTAATGTTAGTAACTACAAAGTTCCTTAAAGATCATACATACGTATGTCTGAAGGGCATCATGTGGATATCGATTGAATATCTTGTAAATGTTGAGCAAACGTAAACGAATTTTGTATGTTTGTATGTCCAAAACATATTCTTTTTTGTTGGGTTTCTCTCTGTTAAAAGCACCTAGAAATGATTGTGTTGTATGAGGTGCTATATAAATAAAGTTGAAATGAATTGAATATTCCTTTTTAAAATGTTAATATTATTTTGCTATATTTACAAAACCTATATGTCAAATATCAGAACTATAACAGTATATGTTTTTGTCCAAATTTAAAGTTTTTTTTTTTTTTTTAAGGTTTAGAGGTTTAAGTCACTTAATCCACTTGACATTTTTTTTTTTGCTGTTTTTTTGTAAATGTAAATCCTTTTCTTTTAAGGTGTTTTAGCAGTTTTGACTTTTAGTTATTGCATTTAAGTTACTGGCTGTTTTTCCGATTTACATTTGGTTTTAGATAGTCTCATCTATTTGTACACATTTTCATCTTTTTCTCTCCATTTTTACAGTGAGATTGTTTCCAATTTTAGATATCCTGATTTTTTTTAAGGTATTTTTGGTGGTTTTATGTATTTTAACAATATTTTTTCTTTTTTAAGCCTTTTTAGCTGCTGCTTAAGCTTTTAAATATGACTTTTGTTGTTGTTGTTGCTCTCTACACATCCAACATACAGTTCAACCAAAAATGTCCACAGTAAAAGCAAAGACCATGCAGTCATTTATAATTCTACAAAGGTTCAAGGAGGCCACGACAAAAATGGGGATTTAATCCCTTAAATATGAATTCCGACCCTATTCGGACCAATTCTTCACATTTTATTCTTCTAATACACAAATGACCAATTCAGCCAGACCCCAAGTGAAAATTATCCCAGATTTGTGTAATTTTTCACACTTCAGTAACCTAAATGTGTTGTCACAGCCTGGTGAAGTCGGGCTTGAGCCCTTTGTAAAAAAAAAGAAGAAAAGAAATAAAAAACAGAAAGACAAAGAGAGGATTTGGGACAGAGGAGGGCAGAGGAGCTTCCATCCTCGGCCCAAACCTCTCTGCTGTGACAGCATTATGGAAATATCATCTTTTCCTCAAAGCCGCAGGAGCTTGACCGTCTCACCGGTCATATTTACATTCAGAGGAGTCCTCTTGGCGTCCCTTTAAAATACCAATTTTGTATATTTTATGATCACTTTGCATTACTTTCACACACATTTTGCACACAGCTGAATATGTATATAAAAAAAGCTTTCACAGATTGATGATTTACCAGATTTTTTATTTATTTATGTTTTTTTGCATGACCTGCTGAACCGTTACAATCACATTAATCTGGTTTAGCAGCTTATATCAAAATAACACAGCGTTTAAATACACCGGCTCTCTCCCCGGCGCCGCACCAGCCAAGCTCAGATCGTCTAAATATAGAAATATGGAGCCACCGGCTACACGTAGCAGTAGTAGATGCAATCACGCTAAATAAACAGGCCGTTGCTTACGACAGCGCGTAATGACAAATAATGAAGACCAATTAGGATGAGTGAATATAATGAATGCCCCCCCCCCACCACCACCCTCGCCTCCACCCACCCTGCTGTAATCCTGTTTATTCCCTTCTTATAAGGAAAGATTTTTCAGGTCAGACACAAAGTCACGAATGGCTTCAAGACTCACTTTTGGAGAACCGGGGCGGGTTGTCGTTGACGTCACTCAGGGTGATGTTGACGGTGGTGGTCCCAGCCAGACCCCCCAGCTGGCCCCCCATGTCCTTGGCCTGGATGAGTACCTGGTACTTCTCCTTCACCTCTCTGTCCATGTTGGGCAGCGCTGTCTTTATAACCCCTGGCGAGCGGAGAGATGGATGAGAAATACGGATAATAAAGAAGAAGAATAGAGGAAGACGAGGAGGCATAAAAAGACAAAGAGGGAGAAGAAATACATCTCATGCCAGAAGTACAATTTAGTCCAAAAAGCGCTCAATATATTTCTGACTTAAGGAGCCGGCTCTGCACATGTGCCTCCGTCCAAGGCTGAAATAGAGGTCATCGCACAAACTGGAAACACTTGACATTCAATAGGGAGCTCTGGTGAAGCCATATAATGATTCACTTGAGGATCAGAGACCCTGAGATCAGAGAGCGTTTGTACTGCAGATTAATAGCTGGGTCAGTGGGAGGGTGGAAGAAAAAAAGAAGAAGAAGCATAGGTGCACCTTTCCCTTCCCCTTATTTGATTTATTCAGAGAGGATGTCACATTTGATCCACAAACCCCAAAATCATGGGAAAATCCCCCAAAAATGCAAGACTGTGGTTATGTTTTTTAAAGAGAAATGAGCCTCTCTCTCATCTTTCTATGAAATACATAGCAATTCATGGACATTGTCGCTGCCCTCCCTCCTCCTCCTCCTCCTCTCGTCCTCCTCCTCCCTTCGCTCACCTTTTACCTCCCAGTGTTTGTTCCCCTTGTTTGTGTGCGTTTGGAGATAGCTACAACCCCAGCAGGGCAAACATTTGCTACTACAGTTTGCTTTTTTTTTTTCCCCCCGTCTCCTCGTTCCCACAGACTCAGTGTGAAATACAGTCACAGTATGTGCTCTGTAATGCTCTGGGATGAGCAGCATAATCAGCGACAGATTCCACCGTATCTGGCTGTGTGATATGTATGAACCTATTTTCATACGCTTTGAACTGTCCCGGATAGGAAGCCAACAGCAGCCCACCGCCGGCAAACACTGGCGCCGCAAAGGCATTTCAGATTTAGAGCCGCCGTCTGCCACCGCCGAACCTTTTTACTGCCATTCCTTTCCACCCGCTCTCCTAGGGATACCATCCACCTTCCGCCATTGAATGTGCCTGTATAAATAAGTTGGAAATGGCCGACGGTGTAAACGTAGCTATCGCAGACGCTATTGTGTTATTTGTCTTGGTGTAATCTGGGTTTAAAACCACCCCGCAGTAGCAGTTTGCAGACTACCTCTGCACAAAACTGTCACTTTATGGGGGTACTTGTCAGCTTGATTCACTGCAAAATGTGGGGACAGTTCCCAGCTGCCATATTTAGAGGCGCTGTACTGACACCTATTGTTTTTGTTTAACAGACAAGAGAAGGTCAACATGCTGACAAAACTTCTGAGGAACATTCTCTTGGGAGCAGGTTCTTGTTGTTTGTTGTGACTTTGCCGTTTTTACAAACTATGCATACGATGCTAACATTGGTTACTTTCAATTTATTATCAAAATGGCTTTTAATATTATGGCATTGCTGTTCAGTAAATACATTGTGTTTGATTTTAAATAGATAAAACTTTTTGTAATATCGTTGAAATTGGTGAATAAAGGTCTGTGAATTGTCCGTTGTTTCTATTAAATGTTGATAAAACAGCATCTTACTGGGTTATCTTGTCGCTGACATACTTCTCCTGATCCACAGGAATTGGACAAAACCATTATGAGGCTTATGGGGGGTTGAGGGGGGGGTTCAATTCATGGGTCCAACTGGCACATATGGTTTCAATATTTATTATTATATCAATTAATTATTAACTAATAATATTGCTGAGTGGGAGAATGAGAGGACAGAAAAACTCTCCTGATAAAATGTCATACAAACATATCTCAATGTACCTCATATTCTGAGGCCTTTCGATCATGCTTGATTTAAAATTCTGTTTGATATAAGTGCTGCGTTTCCCACAATTGACACAGTTTGTATACGTATCAAATAAATAATTCACTCTGTACGGGGGGGAACATACGTCCTGTTGTGGCAGAGATGATTTGTGCAGTGCCCCCAGGGGTCAGTTCTGAGGCTTGTTTTATTCTTTTGATATATGCTTGCACTGGTCCACGTTGTGTTGCGCATACTGATTAGAAAGACACTCAATCATCTCTGTCATGACTAATGACCTAGATAACCTTATTTCACCAGATTGCCTCATTGCAATTGCAAGGTACATGTAAAACACAGATTCTTGTCCTCCGGCGGGAGTAACACACTCTTTCAAAAGGTAAAATGTATGATGTGTTTTAACACTCAAAGCAACATGCGAATAAAGGCCGGACATGACAAGCACATATCAAAAGAAGTGAGTGCTACAGAATTCTCATAAAAAGTTGGTACATTTCTAAATTAACCTCGTTATCTAATCATGTAATATGAGTTTTATACCACAAGGTGGTGTGGTTAGGGCTGTAGTGTCCAGTCAAACTAACAAAAACAGTAAATAAGTTTAAACACCAGAACTTCAAGACAGAGTTCACTGATAGCAAAGAGGTGTCAGTATTGTGGTCCAGTTTTGTTTTTGTTATTTATTTTCTCAGCAATCGAACATGCCGAAAAGCTGCCATGATGAATGATGCAGCATTCTGGGATGAATGCACAGCAATGCAAAACAAGGTGAAGTAGATTTTGTGTTGTTTTTTTTTAAAAATTCAAATACATAAAAAACTCCAAACTAATGTGTATACTTTATTAAATTCGGTTTAATAAGAGTACAACATGAGAGTACGTGCTGTCTGGCCATAAAGGAGCAGTCATTTCTTTATTATTTTTATTGAAAGGCTTCAATTAGGTATTTAAGAATGAAGAAAAAGCACTGCATCAACTACCTGCAGGCTTGTGTTATTATACAATATTAGAAAAGAAAAAAAAGAACATGTTTTGAAAAATAAATATCCATTTATTGTACTCCTCCAACTCCGAAGTGGTCCTCCTATGAGACAACTTTGCCAGCAGTGGCCCCCAGCTTAGTTGAGGTTGAGACCATTCATCTTCGTGCAATCAGTGTTTTTCATTAAGATGGATTTGAAATGATTGTTGAGATTTTTACCAGCGGAAAACTCAACAAGATCTAATAAAAGTAGACTTGTCGTGAGGAGGGAGTAGTTCTGAGTTTTGAATTGGATTAAGGAAGTAGTGTCAAAACTGTGCTAATGCAAGTACTTCTGTCCTGGTTTGGATGTCTCAAGCTTCAACGCACCTAACTGCTGTTAAAATGTCATCACCAAGACCTCCAGAAAAAAACAGTAAGGACTCCTTCATTTTAATCAGGTATGTTGATAAAATTTCAACCAAACTGCACAAGAGATTGTTTGGTTTGGTGGCCAACGAGTTTGGTCCAACCAATGCAGTACTTTTAAACCAAATCCGATTACTGTGAACACCATTTAAACTGTTTCAGTTTTCTGACACGAACTTTCTCTCATGTGCTGCTCTGCCACCTTGGCCTCAGTGATTCTTTTGTAACGTAAATGTGGAACAACCCAAATGACTTCAACCTAAAGAGTGAGAAAATTGAGAAAATGCACCTGGAGTCCCCCTGGAGGAGAGGAGGAAAACTGCAGGTCAAGAATCCTCCATTGTGACGGGCCCAGAGAGGACCGGAAGTGAGCCAATGTTAACAGGAAGTATCCAGACGGAGGACCGCAGCTTAAGGCTCATTGTACATGTTGAATTGGTCTCTTTCCCTTACCATAAGCGAAGCTATGTAGACCACGATCGCTGTGATTGGTTCACTTGTCTACGTCATGGTGCATGTTAAGACTCTCCACATGTGAGCCAAATGATCATGTAGTAAATGTGCATTTTATTAGAGAAAATCAAGAGTGAACCTGCTTGAAGATGTCTTGATGGAGAATTTGGATAAGACTTGAGGAATGTCCCTTTTGTGGCTTGGGTGGTGAATACAAAATGACCTGGATGACTAAGGGCCTTCAGAAGATGGGCGGATATTCAAGGGGAGATAGGAAAACTGCCAATCCACGGCTCAGTTTCCTTGGGGCAAGTTCCTTACTTGACCATAAACCTTGAATTATGCATGCAGGTAGTGTTGGACGCTGAGCTCGCACTAATTAGTCCTACAGATTTCCTTCACCGAGTCCTACAGAAGAACGTCGCTGAATAATGTAGCACACTTTAAAAGTGATCGGTTGTCTTGAGCCACAATGTGGTTAGAGCTTTTTTGTTTCTCCCACAAGTCAACTGGTGGCCCTAAATATCCCATATGTGTGAATATGACCATGATTATCCGTCTCTCTGTGTTTGCCCCGTGATGGTTCAGTGACTTGTTCATGTTTTACCCCTACCTTCGCTCATATTTAGCTGGGATCAGCTCCAACCCAACAACCCTGAGCTGGATAAAATGGTATAAAAGATGGACGTCATCGAGCAAGAACGGCGGGTTTATTTTGATGACACTGTAAGTTATGAATAATTCACATTTCTCCAAATGCATTCTGTATTGAATTTATTCCTGTAGCACGGTCATCTTCCCTTCCTCTGACCCATTGACTTGTTCCACTTTTGAATCACAGACACACTCAAGTCTTACATACTGGGCTTTAAAAGCTGGAAACATTCCGTACTTCAAAAACTAAATGCAGCCTCAAGGAAGAAAGATAAGTATTCACCTGTTTTGGGGTCAACAGAGAAGTAGGGCTGTCCGTGGAGGATGCTGTATACTACTCGGGCACTGTTCCCGTAGGTGGGGTCATCTGCATCCGTGGCCGTTACCTGCGTCACGTACGTCCCTGCGGTGGGAGAAGAGAAAGAGTGGGAAGACATATTGACTTTGAATTAATCGTTTTCCCCAGGAGACAGAAACATCCACACTCTCTGAAGATCATCACTTTACTAAACAGTCTCGCCTGACCCACTGAGTGAATGATGAATCACAAGAAAGCTGCAGACACGGTGTTCCAGAGGAAAACAGCTTACTGTTCTGATGTGCACATTCACATGTGATTATTATCATCAATTTCTTTTTTTATTCGGTCGTTCCTGAATCAATGCAAGTCTTCAGCAGTGATATTGTTGATATTTTCTTTTTAGATTTTCTATCATTGTTCTGAATATCACTTAAAAAATGTATACAACTCAATTTTGTGATTATTCAAATAATGCTAATAAAACCATGATTAATAATATAGTTATTGTTCTTAATATTTGTATTATCAGAAGTCAATTAAAGGGGAGATGAATGAATGAATGAATGAATAATGATATTTTACCCAATGTACAAAATAAATACTACAGTAATGGTATTTTATTTGTGTTTATTTGTTGTTGTTCTTATTTATTATGAATTAGGACATTTACCTAAAAACTGATAATTGTAGTATGTTTAAAATACAAACAGAAAATAAACAATAATAAAAAATGATGAGAAAATGTTTTGAAAAGAATATAAATAAATGAATAATAACTGTATTTTCTGTCCATTACAAAGTTGTATAGGATAACATAACAACTCAAATGAAAAAATAAAAATAAATAAATAAATGAATAAATAAATAAATGCAGCTCTTGTGTGAGCACTCGTGAAGCGATGTTGCCATTGAGAAAACAAAGCGCTCTGGATGAATGCCATTTCAATACAACTCCTGCCAAACTTCTGTAGTCAAAAGGGAAAATATAATTGTTGGTAGTTTGGCTCATCCACCTTCAACTTGTTGGCAGCGAAAATACAATTCCACACATAATTGAATCACATACACGTGTCGATGCCGAACACATTCAATCACCTCTCACTCTCACTCTCTCTCTCTCTCTCAAAGTTTGGAGAGTCCAACACAAAATGCTTTGTCGGAGTGAGTGTTTCGTAACTTCCCCAACACGAGCACGCCGTTTCTGAGCCAGATGGGCAGGTACTTTCATTGAGCAACTTCCAGACAGGTTGACAATGATGCCTTCACAGCCAGACAGCTCTGTGCACATATGTCCACGCATCAATCAGGCAGCCTCGCAGTGATGGCTTCCAGACACGCTCTGCAGGATTAAACCGCCGGCTGTGTGGGATGCTCAGTGCGATCCCGAGACACTGACCACGGGGATGGCATTTACACCGGCCTTTTAATTTCCGCTAAGCTCCCGGTCGCTCGTAATAACGATCTCTCGGTATATTAAACTGGCTTCTCGCTCCAAACAGATGTTACGCTGGTATTAAAACATTAGGTGAGGAGAGATTAGCTCACACGTGTGTGATTAGACCGAGCAGATGAGGACTGCATTGTGCTAATAGTCAAAATAACACACAGACAACTTTTTATGTCCGCCCACAGGGAAGAACGACACATCTGGAACAGCTGAGATGTGGAGAAAACTCAAAAACACCTGAAGCTGACACTTGGAATGCAACAGATTCAAGCCGACACATGTACAAAACTATTTACCAGTCGGTTTGGTTCATTAAAACTGCCAATTTAATCAATATTGCCAGCCTACAATACACAGATTTAAAGGATATTTTAGCTTAGTATGTTTTCTGTTAATTGATTAGAAATGTTTGATTTTTAAATGCAATATGAAATCAAAGAGATGACCGTTAATGTACTCAAAATGCAAATCTGACTACGGGTTAAAAGGCTTAAATTGCTAAACTTGCTAAAATATTGCTAAAGTGGCAAGAGAAAAAGGTAGGAAATGTTCAAATTACTTGAGACTGTTAAAACAGCTAGAAAATAAAAGCTGACACAGCTAAAAGTGCTCAAAGAACACAAAACAGCTAACATAACTAAATCATGAAAGAAAAGATGTTAAAATAAATTATATGATAAAAATGACAAAGTGGGCAAAAAAATTCTAATTGAATATCCAACTAATAAAACATTTGTAAAAAAAAAAAAAAAAAAGTAAAACATAGAAAATACACTCTTTCAGCAAAAATGACTAAAACGGCTAAAAAACTTTTAAAAAATTGCCGAAACATTTTAAGACTCGAAATCAACTAAACTGAACAGCCAAAAATTTTAAATAGTAAAATGAAGCTAATATAGCTAAAACATATAAAACAGATAAATCTAGCTAAAGTTGCATTTTCTCCCGTTTCCACACAGATGGAGTCGAATTATTTTTTAAAAAGTTCCACCTCAGGGACCCTTTTCAAAAAGCGTGAGCTAATGTAGCTCAAACTAATCAAATGGCCCAAACTGCTGATAGAGGAAAGAGATGAAATGGCTGAAAACGCTTAAAGAGTTAATACAAGGGGCAGAAACTGAGTCATGACCAAGAGCAGATAATCTATGACCAAGACTATAAAGTTACTCTACCAGAAAAGAAAAATCCTTCCCAGAAAATGAATCACTTCTGCACAGAGAATAAGCCAACACACGAAAACAAGACCATTAACACTCATTCCCACAAATTTCCAAAAAGAAAAAAAAACGCTCAAACCTCGAAAATAGTTAAAACCCCCAAAACGTTCAAGTGTTAATTTTGTTGACTAAAACTATGACGAAAAATATTTGTCAACAAACCTCTTTCACGGATGAAAATCTTATAAAAACCCGCCAGACATGAAGAAGTCTGTGACGAAATATAACTGACACTTTAGTTAACTAAATGTTGGATTAAATCCACTGTGGTTTTAATGGACTAAAATTCAGATGATATTTAGTCGACTAAAACTAGTCTGAAAAGGTTTCAGCTGACTAAAATAAGATAAAAACTAAATGGCGTGTCACTTAAAGGACCAAGACTAAATCTAAATTTCACTGATCAACACAGCTTAAAAGTTCAAACCTGGAAAACAATAAAAATATGTCAAAAGCCCAAAGTGTAATAACACAGATCAAACAAGAAAGAAAATACCTCAATATGTCCAAAAACATAAAAATACGATCTCATAAAAGTTTAAAACTTACTTCAGTACAAGTTCAGAGACAAAAACACATATTGAACCACAGAACATGTTATTGTAATTACATTCTTTCAAAGCAACTTTCAGAATGAGACTTTCTGCCTTTTTCTTTGGGGATAATTTAATTCCAACCAAGAAGAGATTGTAGCCAGGAGCGCTTCCTCAGTGTGTTGGTTCGATAGTACCAGTGAGAACTCTCAGTTAGTGCACATTTACTTTCAGCATTTTTTAGCCTCTTTTGTTTTGCCCTGATGGGACGAGTAGAATGTAGTAGTTAATGAACCCATCGATTACACGACTCCTGCTGGCAAAAATATTGATTCTGACTGTTACGACAACTGTTGCATTATAGTGAAGCCAAACTTTGAATTATTATTGGTGTATAGTATGGTATGGGGCTTTTCAACCTCCCTGTAATGGCTCCTTGTTCCGTTGACAAAATTATAGTTGCACAGCAGCTAATCTGTCAAAAGGACTCTTATCTTATAGTTTAACGGGACGAAGGTCGGCCAGCAAAGATTTCGTCCTACAGTGTCCCAAAAAAATGAGTTCCCAACTACTTCTTTGTAAACTAAGCACAGATGATACTAAAAAAGTTGAAGTTTTGAAGTGAATATTAGTTTTATTCAACATGGATAGATTATTTTGCTTTCACGGTATAACATATTAGTTTACTTGCATGATTAAACATTAAGTAATAAGATAAAAGACCTGATGAAGTGCTAACGGGATAAAACTGGCCACTAAAAAGCAAAAGCACCTAAAACAGGCAACATGGCTAAAACAGTACACACAGCTGAAGTAGCTGGAAATGGACAACTTGTGTGTTCACGGACACTCGAATCCACGGACATTAGTGCGTGCAGACGACCAAGTTGGATTGTTATTACAGGTGACTCTACCAAGTCCCAGGAGAATACGGAATAGGTCGTCGTGACACTCTGGAGCAGGGGTGGGCATTCCAGGTCCTCGAGGGCCACAGTCCTACATGTTTTCCACGTCTCCCTGCTCAACCACACCTGAGTTGTCATGATGAGTTTCTGCAGAAAGCTTGATAACGAGCCAATAATTGCTGTCAGCTGTCTTGACGAGAGGACACATAGAAACCATGCAGGACTGCGGCCCTCGAGGACCAGGAATGCCCACCCCTGCTCTGGAGGAACCGTTGTTGTTATTGTCCATCTATTCACGTAGGAGAACTATCTACTACAGCCTTGTTGTGCGTGTCTAAGAACAGTATTTCAATAATTCGCAGGGAGGATTTTCAAAAAGTGTCATTTTCAGTCATTATCCAGGTCGTCCGGTTTTCTCCTCCAATTCAAGCTCATGCATTCGACGCCACTTTAAATTTCTGTGAAGGCGTGTGCGGTTGTCTGTCCCATAGCGAGCCTGGATCGTCTCCAGCTCCCTGCAGCCCGGCGCTGGAGTGATTAATTCAGAAGTTGGGAGGATTGATTGTTCATGCAACCTGGTTTTAACCCCCTCAAAAGAAACATTTAATGGAGAGTCCCTGCCCTGAAAGTTTGAAAGATCTCCCTGCTACGACACACCTCGTTCGAATGAATGTCGTTCTGCACGAGCCCGAGAGCCGCTCACGCAGACGAATCAATCCGAATCAAGACTCATCTAAAAGCTTCTCAAGAATTGAGAATCGCAACTTAATCTCTTTAGTTCCTATGATGATCACAATCTCGTCCTCTAAGATGTTCTTATCCTTCATGTTTATTTCCTCAAAACAAATGTTTCCTGATAAATGTAATAAAACCAGAAAGAATTCAGGTCTACCCTTGTCCTGAAAAGTTTCAGAATCACTCAGGCCGGAATTATTTCTATTGTCATTATATCCCCGGTTTGCAATTAGCAGATTAATCCCTTATCAGTTGAAGAGGCTGTCCACTAAATGAACACATGACGTAGTTTTTGCACCATCAGGACTGGACTGGGCTCACGCATGCAAGATGTCTCCTCGGGGGAACCGTGAAACATTAACGGACACAACCCCGATGGTCCCCACTCCACTTTGTGTGCCACTGTTACAGGCTTTAGAAGTAGAGGCTGTTATTAAGTCTCATTTATGAATAAAATATGTCATCCAGCTGCTTTTATTGAAGGTGTAAAACTTCGCAAAACAACAGTCAAGACACTGCCCATTGAATGAAACCAGAAAACACAAATCATATTAAAAAAAAAAAAAAAACACTTTTCAATAGGAATGTTTTCAAAGAGAACTGGCTCATTGGTTTTCAATCCAGTTCAAGGAATCATTAACCTGTCAGAGGACCACAGGCTATATTTAGCTTTATATAGACATAAGCATTTATCAACTGAGGGGATGCTTGTTAAATTGCTGCAAAAGTGACAGTAAAGAATTACTGTTTTATTTGAATTTTGATTTTGGTTACGGCAATGTTCTTTATCTACTGGAGCCTGGACATGTTGGATTTAGTAAAAAGGGAATGTATTGAGTTTGCAAGTTGTTTTTGATACTTTAACAATCTCCAGGTTCTTTATGACATAAAGGTCTTAGGAGATCCTGGCGATACGACTGTGGTCACGGTTTCCTGGTCGCTTCTCTTCAGAGGCATCTTTTGCTATAACCTTTAGAAACCAAGGTTATTTGAAGGTTTCTGCTTGTAAATGCAGTTTCCTTATATTCTTCAAACCTGTGAAGTCTCTCTGCTTTCATTTCATGAATAGGTTATGTGTGTGGCATGATGTGAAAGAGTGCTGGAGTCAGAAATGTGACGATACATCAATTTTGGTGTTCGGCCACATAATCTGGTTGGTGTGGGAGTTCTGTTTGGAGCATTCAGAAATTTTTATTTTTATATTCTTCTGGTTTCCCTGAGGTACACCAGAAGTAAAAAAAATAATAATTCTACAGAAAAACAGCGTTTCACAAAAGTAAAAATTAATGTTTAATATAGAAATTGAACAAACAAGTCAGAGGCAGAAGTTATGGAATTATGTACAGCAGTGGGTTTCAATCTGGGGTTTTAGGGACACGAGAAAGAGTCAGTTAGAGCCTTTGCCTGCTTTAATATAGACTAAATGAGATTTGCACATAAAACTAAGAGAGATTTTAGAATCGAGAAAAGATTTGGGAAACTGTATGTGTCTGCCAGTATTTGGCTTCACTGTAATTGTTTGGTAAGTCAGAAATCGAAGAAGCCATCGACATCCAGGAGGAAGTGGGCTTTAAACAGAAAAGGTTGGGAACGACTGATCCACAGTATCAATAGCTGCATGAGGATCTAAAAGGATTAAATACCATGAGAGGCCAGAATAATCTGCTGAAATAAGGTCATTAAGCTCTTTGAGGAGTGCAGCCTCTGTGCTGTGCCGCAATCTGAAGCCAGACTGAAATTTTCTAACGAGGCAATTTCCACTCATAAATTAAATGATCTGCTCAGCACCTTTTTTTTTCTCATGACCATAAAGTCCAGATATGGGATGCTTAGAACCGTAGAGCCAAGTGGGGGCTTCTCTGTAGGAGATTGAACTATTATAGACTGGTGTGATGTAAAACCATTATAATGTAAATTTGTACATTAGCAGGAGCTAAAACTTTGAAATATTTGACTGGATTCGTTTAGGAAAATGTGATCATCGAAAGGAGAAGTAATTAGTTGTGTCAGTGAGGTAATTGATCATCTGCGGGTGGTGTTTAAAGTCTTATCCCTGCACTTTGTTTTCAACCTCGCTGGAGATGTCTTTTTGATATACTTGAAAACATCTCTCTCATTCTGCAGTAAACAGTGTGTCTTCTGATTTAGAGCGCTCACTCGGGGGATGTTGTGTTGTTCCCGCTTTCTTGCCGTACTCTAGAGACTGCTGATTTTGGAGTTTTGAGGGCTTCATTGCAATTCACATCAAGAGGAACCATTCTCCCGGTGAATTACCTTGATCTATTCTCCCTTGGGGGGGGAGTGTGTGTGTATAGACAAAGCTGTGAGATATACTGAGGGCACACCAAAAATAAATGGCTCTCTGAAATGTCAGAATCTGTTGGGCGGGGCAGGTTTTACCCCTCTGGTTGTACCCGTGACTTTCCTAAAATGAACTTTCACTTGAGTTCTCTCCACTTCGAGACAGGAAAACAAACTTTTGGCTCCATTTAAAGAAACTATTGACTTTCCTCGCTGTAGTTAACTCAGGCTGGTCACTTACCTACTGGTGACATCTCAGGAACGCTGGCTGTGTAGGGTCCCTCCAGGAACTTTGGCTCATTGTCATTGATGTCTTGGACTTTGATTACGAATTCAGACTCGGGCTCCAGGGGCCGATTGGTGTCGATGTCAACGGCCTGGGCGCGCAGGGTGTAGTAAGGCTTCTCCTCCCTGTCAAGACTCCTTAAGGCATGGATGTCCCCCGTTGTTTGGTCAATTGTGAAAATGGAGCCAGCCCCGTCCCCCGAGAGAGTGTACTTCACGGCACTGTCCCCCTGATCGAGGTCAGTGTGCAGCTGAAAGACAAAAAGACGAGGGAGAAAGGGGAAAAAAATAAAAAATAAAAAATGAGACAGGTTGAGTGCAAACATTGGCACTGATAATGATTCATTGAAAGCGCTGGGGAAGAACTGTCAAGGAGGACTATTTCACAAAGGCAGTGAAGGAAACTGACTGCGCATCAAAGAGCAAATTCATTTCTCTGCAAGAAATCTGCAAAACACTAAGTCATGAGAAGAAAAAAATATAAAATGATGGTTCTTTCAGAACATTTCACAGATTAATGAGGCTAAATCTCTCATAAATAATGTATTCTCGCAGTGCAATTATGCTGCAGTGATAACTCTTCAACATCGCGCACCCATTTCCATCCGAGCATGACTCAAAAATCTCCACTCTCAGTCTGATCGGAGACGGGAGTTTTTCTCGAAGTGGGAGAAGGATTAGACTGGAAGAAACTCAAGGTAAATACTTGTTTTCCGCAGAGAGAGACCCTTATTTATGCTCTCACCTTACAAGGAAGGCTGTGACGACAGGCCCCGCTGCACAATTGCAACAATATCTCAAATCCAGCCAGAGAACATCTTTGTTAATACAGACCCAGGACCATGGCAGCTCTCTTTGTACGAGGCAAACAGATTCAGGGCCACTGGTAGAAAGCCTATTCACATAGTCATGTTTACCTCACTGCAGAGTTCAGTCATACAATTCAAAGCCCTTTAAATATTAAAAAGCTCTAATGCAATGCGATCATTACTGTATATGGATATGGATCGCTGCCTGCTTTCTGCTGGCATAAAATGTTCACCAACACTGTCGAACAGCAGTTTTATTCCTGGAGACAAGAACAGATATTTTAAGCGCTGAGGCAGAGCCAGGTTGACAAAGTTACCCCAGCTGGCTCGGGGCAGCGAAGATTAATTTCTTCACTCCGTCAAAAAGCACTTTGATACGTTAAACTGAGTCACCTGCATTTCGACAATCCCCAATGGACTCTTGGGCCTTTTTTTTGTAGAGCTCCTGGAACTGAATTTATAGGACAAGTAAAGATGTGGAGATCAATACCAAAATGTTGATACTTCCATTGTCTGATTTTAGATCCACTCTCATGCTATATACTGTATCTATGTTTTGATAGTAGATGCTATGTTTAGATAAATGTGTGCTTTTCATCAAAGTTAAAAGTTATTTTGCTTCAGTGGTCTTATTTCTGGTCTGTTTAGAATCATTACTCTTTCTTCCACGTGTGTTCATTGATGCCGACACACATGTGTGAACACCACTTGCATGCTGGACTGGAAGACCACCGTTTCAGAGTTTGCTTTGGCTGCACAACAACGTTTTTGTGTTTTCGTTTCAGAAAGCTTTTGCATTTACATGCCAACGTTTGAAAAAGACATTCATTTCCACTGAACACAACGCACTTAGCGTGCCACGTCACTAGTGGGTGCTGTTGGCTGTTTTTGTAATGAAGCCGCATGCGTGCAGAAAACAATACGCTATAAACATTAGCAATGGCGAGTACGCGGACATTTGTACAGACGAATGACCAAATTGGATGCTATATACTATAAAACTACCACGAACATGGACTGGGAGTCATGACACTTGTTGTTATTGTCCTTCCACTCGCACATGTGCAGAAGGTCTAATGGCAACAACCGTCGTGCACAAATGTAGTAGTAGCATTTTGGGAAAAGTCGCGTTTTCCCCTGTTTCCACAAAGCATTGTTAAAATTCCACCTTAGGAGCTGTTTTCAAAAAGTTGTATTTTCAGTCAACTTTTCTGAAAAACTGACCCCGAAAACACAACAAAAGTTTTTCGTTTTCACTTGAAAACATTGTCGTATAAATGTGGGACGAATTGGGATGAAGAGAGACAGCCGCCCTGCATCTTTAAAACTCTTTTCGTAACTTCATTAGTTTCAATTGCATCATCAGTGCAATCATAGCAATTAGTTATCAGTGCATTACTTTCCAAAATAGACATTACAGGCAATCCCAACTCATCGTTCCACTTCTTTTTTCAATAAAATGAATCATCTCTTTGCATTTTTTACCTTGCTCTATCTCAAAAGCCCCCCAAAAAACCTGTCAACTATCATTTGCACATTTTTCATTAAACTTTGAGAGCAATGCCAACCGCAGCGATAAGCGGAAACATCACATTCCTGCATCGCCAACTACCCGACGAACGAACGAATGCGGAGCATATGCTTATTTTTCCGTCATTACACCTTTTGGTTTTGTCCTAATGCAATCGAGTCTCTTCGTCTCTCCCGCTGCAGACATCCCACTGGCAGATATTAAACACATCATTTGCACGTAGACTATTTTCCTCTGAACTTTCAATGTCGGCGTCTACCACAGAGACCGGGGGAAATATGAGATGCGGGCTATAAATTGTCTGTACGTTCCGGTTCAAAACAGCCCGAGCCACACGCTGATGCACAAACACATGGGGGGGTAATTGGTGATTCAGTGCAAATTGTCAAGTTCACACAAGCATAGCGTGGCATTATAACGTCGCCACCCACGGCGCATTATTCATCGCTATTCAAATGAATGCGAATTATTTTTAGTGTATGACATTACTCCCGATAATACTTTCTGCAATGAGCATAAAATGCAAGAAGTTTATTTATTGCCCGTATGAATAATGTAAACAATATGTTTATCCTCCACAAAACGAGATTGTCTGACACTAAAACAAAGTGCAATACAGACTTGACTCTATTTATCCGTCAACTCAAATAAATAGAGGAAACTAAGCGTTAAATTCATGCAGGAAATGGTTTGTTTATGCTAAACGGCCGGCTTCATTCATCTATACTGCCTTGTATTGGTTCCGTCATAATTAGTTTGTTTTACATAACAGCAAGTACTGAGAGATTTCAATTTAAGGTGTTATGACAGGTCACATATGGAAGCATTCATACATATACGTGCAAATTCGTAGCATTTCCTGTTGTTTCTGGATTGAGATTTCCAGATTTTCTCATTTACAACCATCCCATCTCAAAGTGATTTGTCAGATTGAGCTTCAGTTAAGGGTCGCGGATGCAGAAATCGCTGGCATCACACTGGTGCTGGTCCATTGAGGACTCAGTCAGAAAAAAGCAAAACCATGACTTTAAATGAAAACCTACCAAAGTCAACCTCGTGTAAATGCATTCAAAAGAATGCGGTGGGTCAACAGTAGGGAGGAAAATGCTTCCCAGTCATGCATGAGCGGTTTCATTTACCCCCAAAGTTCTCATAATTCTTATGATAATCATGCCGGCTTATGTTTTTTTCATGTGTCCCGTATTATTATAATAATAAAACATTGGACTTTTAATATATATATATATATATATATATATATATATATATATATATATAATTAGAGTATTCCCGTTTCCTAGATTCCACTGAACACACCATGAATGTTTTGGCACACCTTCAGTTAATCAGCCTGAGGACACCTCCACATCTACAGGCAGAAGGAGAAATAGTTCCATTAAGCAACTGCTGAAAAAGTCCAGTCAATAATGTCTCTTCTTGAATTAAAAAAAAAAAAAAAAAACAAGACGCGTGCTTCTTTACAAGTAATATCCTGCATCCTCCATAACATCGGAGTTGGAAAGTATTGGACGGTAGTTTCTTTGGCTCAACGACTCAAACAAGACAAACATGTCAGTACAGTGAGAAAGTGAAAAGCTTAACCGTGCGTTAAAAACAAATTATTACAGAAGGCAATGACACTCATTAGATGTGATTACTATTTCAAACTAAAGCAGAGGTGGAGTCTGAAACAAGACTTTCTTGAACTTCCAGGTAAGCTGATTTGGAAAACAGGTGGAGAAAGAGGATGGAAATGGCACCAAATGACCAGCTTTTTGGATTATTGTTTCATATATTCCACTAATGGCATCACTGCTGTTTGCGGACTACAATACCTTGAACATTTGTCGACTTGTTTTGCAAATGTGGAGCATTAATTTGCCTCTCATGATGCGTTCAAGGACCAGCTGGATATTGTAAATATCCAAAATAAATAATCAAAACAACCTCTCTCTCCCCTTATCTGTCCCTCTCCTCCTCGCGGGGCATATGTGCCACGCGCCCCGCCTCCCCACACTAGAGAGATTGACAGGCAGTGTTGGGAAAGTTCAGTTTCTACATGAACCAGTTCAAAGTTCAGTTCACAAATTTTAATATGAACTACTTCAGTTCATAGTTCTAAATTCATAGTTCCAAAAATGAACTAGTTCATATTTCCTCTTTTTTTTTCAATATGTTGCTGCGAGCTTTGGAGTTACCTGACGTGTCACCCTGTATCAGCAGCATGAAGCTTGTTAACCCTTAAAAAGCAGAGTCGTCCTCCAAAGCATGTAAAAAAAAAAAAGGAAAAGTATTTGCTTGTCGTCCGGAAAGTACGGTAACCATACGAAGATGAAGTATTAATGGTGGAGACAGAGGTGGAGCTGCTGTCTTCCATTTGTTTCTGTCGTGACGCTTCGCATTTTGATGGCGTATGCAGCGCTGCGACTCTGGTGGCTGCTGTTGCCAGATTGGCTGTTTTCCCCCCCGACATGTTAAAGCCCGTTTACAGTGAGCCTTACCGGGTTTTCCACTGGAACGCTCAGAAATCTGGCAACTCTCCAAAACAAAACTAAACTGTGAGAGCCATACACTAACACCATAATAAGCGCCGCTCACAGTCTTTGGTGAATGAAAGATTATCCAGCCTGGCAAACTTATCGAGCTCATTTTTAATTGTCGTGCAATTAATTGATTTATTGAATATCGCAACAGGCCTAAACACCAACACTGGAGTTGAGAGGAGAATTGGAATGGAACATCATGACCTATTCTGGATATCTGCTTGGAAAGTCCTGGGAACCCTCGGACAAGAATCCAGAGCTGCATTACGACTGCAAAAGGTAGGACTCTGTTCCATTATTCTTCCCATGCTTAGTTTAATTGCACCCAGCCTTGAGGTGCAGGTAGTTTTCTCCTGCGCTTCTATACAATGTTTGCATACTGATGCATGATTGTGCATACAGTAGTACCAATGTGCAAGTGGTTTCATTGGATTGTGTTTGTGGTGCTATTGTACCAGCAAGAAAGTAACTCAAGGCTGCGTTATGACTACAAAAGGTAGGACTCTTACTTTATTCTTCTCATGCTTGGTTGTGATAATTGCACCCAGCCTTGAGGTGCAGGTATTGTTCTGGTGTTCCCATATAATGTTTGCATACTATTGTTTGTTTGTGCATACAATAGTGCAGTGTGCAAGTGATTTCATGCATGAGCGTGCACAGATTGGGTTATCTGTGTGCCGTTGGAGAAATAGCAACCTTTTTGTGGTCTGTGCATGTGTGTGTTCTGCTCTTTGTCTGGCTTGTTGCAGAGAACTTGGTTTTTTGTTGTGGGAGAAAAGTTACTTTCATTACCTCGTATTAGCTGCGGATTTCACATTCCTTGGATTATATCATCAGACTTTGTCGATGTGTGATCAAGCTGCAGTGGTTGCAATAATTCGCTCGTGTGGGAGGTTGTGTTGAGAGAATATAAATGTGGGTCAGCAATTATTAATCAGCACTTTGTTTTGTTGTTGTTGTCTTTTTTTAAGTTGGCTTGATTGCGGTCTCGTGCTTCCTGTCGGATGCTGCTGTATGATGAGAAATATTCTGATGGCTGCTGATGCATGTTTTTCTCGTGTTCCATTTCTTGGATTTAAGTCATCATGATTGTCTCTTTGGACTCCTTACCTGTGTCTGCATTCATGCCTCTTCCAGTGTTCCATTGAATGATTTATTATGATGGATTCTGTCATGCTGACACAGCATCTATAGCCCCGTTTCCACAGTGCCCCTTGGTGCCGGTACGGGTCAGGCCGGAACCGGTTGTTGTGCGTTTCCACTGACTCAGAACCGTCACCAACCGGTACCATTGGTAACCATTTCTCGCTGCCCCTCCACTTGGGGTACCAGGCACAATGTGCCGGATATGAGGGGGAGGAGCTTCAACACTGCCGTCTGCTCATTGGTCCGTGACGACCGCTGTTCTCCCAGCAAGCAGCCATTTCCAATCAGTTCTTCTGCAGCAATCGGGAAACTTTTGTGAAAATGTCCTCCCGTTATGGCGTCACATCCTGCATGATTACGCAACCGTTCATAACCCCGCCTACATTTCAAACCGTTCCCCGTGTAATGGAAACGCGGCACTGATACGGGTCTGGTTACGGATAGTCAACCCCCACCTGACCGGCACTGGTACCAAGGGGCACTGTGGAAACGGGGCTTAAGAGCACGAAGCTACACTTGTTTTAGTCCCTCGTTGTTTAAATAGACTCAGAAAGTGCCAAATCCGAAATAGGCAAATTTGTGAGGGATCCCAACTGCCATAGGACCGAATTATAACCAATCACATTTACAACAAAGACAAATGGAAATTGTGTTCACTGACTTATATAAAAGGCGGTGGTGGGCCGTGCATTTCAGACCTGGGCCTTCACTGGTGCTGGTGTGACTCTATCCACCCCTCAGTAACTTTATATACAGAAACCATGTTATCATGCAGAAATGCAGTATAAAACGCCTTTGCATTACAGATAAGATACTCCTGTAGCCAGAATAAATACCTTTATGACCAGTAGCGGACCTGGCTGGTTTTCCGTCTCCGGGCGAAGCCTGTTTATGACGAAGACTGTTAATGATGAAGAAAATCCAAGTTCACGTCTCTCCTTCTGCTGCATAAAGAAGCGGCTGCTATTCCCAAAACGTCTGGGGGTTGAGGAGGGTGACAAACGTACGGAAGAGTTTTAGGGCCACTGAAGAAAAAAACAAATTCGGAGGCTAAAAAAAAAAAAAAAAAAAACCTCCGTGGCCACGGAAAAAGTCGGAAATCAAAGTCGAGATTTTTTTTTTGGAGGCTAAAAAAAAAAAACCTCTGTGGCCTACGTTGGAAAAACTCAGTAAAACAGTTATTTGGAAATATTTTAACTAATATATAGAACAAATGTGTATGAGAGAGCCAGGCATTCTACCAATATATGCAAAAACTAATGATTGGTGTGGACTAAATGCTGGATTTGTAAGACTTGACAGGTTACCTGGTAAGCTTGATAAATTCAGTACCAATTCCGAACACATTGTCACACAGTCCAAATATATTCGCTCCTTGTCTATTTTGTAGGAACTTGTAAATTGTGATTTGTCGTGATCAAAGTGGCAGCAGTTTGTTTTCACGCCATTTTCGATTGTGTTTGGTTCTAATGTCATAATTGCTCATTTTAGTCGCCATGTTTGTGTCGTTGTTCCTAGACAGATGCGGTGCTACGTTAAGTTACCTCGCTAACTTCAGTATCCGTAACCACAGTGCAACACATACGTCAATCGAATGACTTCATGATGGCAATTTTCTTTCAAGTAAATTTTTTAAAGCAACGCCGTGTTTTGATGTTTTTATACAACTCTCTCCGCTTGTAAAAATCCACATTCTTGAGTGAACATTGGATTGTTTTTCATGAGCAGAGTAGAGACGGTCCTGTAGGAGGGTGATTGCATTTCCTTGAGCCAAATGAAAGGAAGCACTTTCTTCTGGGCCTTTTTTTTTTTTTTTTTTTTTTCCATTGTCAGCATTGTGGTTTAAAAGTCTTGTTGCCCTCGGGTGCTCCCAGGAAGGTTGTGCTTCCAGGTTTGGCAGCCTTTGAAAGAACTCTGTGTGTACCTACCCACTCTGTGTTTTTTTTTTTTTTTTTAGATATTAACAGGGGATCCTACAACAAGAATAGCCGTTTTGTGTAATCGTCGTCATCCGTCTTGTTGTAATCCGGCGGTCTTTGCTAACATGATCGACAGCGTCGCCGCTCGTACCGGATAATCCCACAAGAACGACGCCGCACACTGTCATACCATTTAATCCCATTGGTCCGATGCAATTACACTCCTGGAAAAGAGCAGGAAAATAATGCTGCTGTTGTTACTGGTGAGCTCACGGCCACAGATGGACTGTTGCGTCAGCGCGGCCGAAATAGGATCTGCAGCCTTTTGCTAGTTAAAACTCATCCCGGGCCGGATGCATACAGAGGTGCACGGCATTGACACCTGTGTGCAGCCTTATGCAATCCCATACAAATGGTCCGCAATGTGTGTCTGCTGAATTAAAAATAAATGAAGAAGAACAAATAATCCAAGATTAATAGTTTTAGGAAATTTCAGATTAGGAACGATTGTCATCTGTGACAACGACACTTTCACCAGACATCATGGCAACCACTTCACAGAGGAGTCTGTACTTTGTGGAAGTAAAGTTTCGGTTTCTTTTAATAAGGTTATTTTCAGTCCAGCTCTGCTTTTCCATTGCATAAGCTTGTTTTCTGTTTGTTCGGTTGGATCACATGCACAGAAATTGTTAAAGGAACGAACAATAACACTGATTACTATATAGATGTTATACCCTCAATACAATAAATACATGGGTAAGATGCCCCTAAGCCCCAATAATCATCAGTCATCAGAAAATCCCATTTATTGAATTGTGTTTTCTGCACATTCGTATGATTGCATACATTATATATTCAGTGCATTGTATATATGAGTTTACATTTGATTGTCTTTTGACTTGTGGGTGGGAATAAAAGACAGCCTCTCCAATGCATTAGCATTAAAAAAAAAAAAAAAAAAAAAAAAAAGCATTTGCAGTTTATTCAATAGTACCCAGGAGAGGTACCTGCACATTCATTCATTCACGATTGCACCATTAGGGTTGAAAAAGAAATGCAAATGTGTAAAAAGAACGGGCACGTTGCCTCCATTAATTATACGTGAAAGTTGACTGAAATTAATTAAAAACTCCATTATGCTTACAATGGTAATCAATTATATGAAAAGATTCATTTATTAAGGAGGAAGACGAGGGCTTTGTCTAAACCACAAAACACCCATCGCTTTCAATAGATGAGACGGAATCATGACCAGAACCTTCTCCGGGAAAATCTTCCTCTCCCCGTGACGCGGCTCCCACCTTTCTGAGAACCAAAGAAAACAGCGTGTGAGGAGCTGCAGTGATTGTATTGCTAATAACCTGAAGTAGATCAAGACGTGCGTAAGGGCTGAGGGCCGGCTCACGGCGACAGAATGATGCTCTGCCTCCATAGAGTGGCGATAATGTCCTTTCACTCAAACTTGCATGATAAGCGTAATTAGTGAGGGGCTCTGCTCAGGGTTGACACGGCTGTAAAAAGAACCTGTGTGGGCGGAATTAGAACAAAAGCCGCTGTCAACATCCAAACTCGCGCCGTCAGATTTTGGAGTTGATTTATTAATTTTTTATCACTTGTTTTTCACGCAGTGTGGAAAAAAAAAGACCTTCAAGCCTTGATGTCACAGCTCATATGTTTTGCAAACAAATTTCTGTTTTGAAGTTGTTAACCCTCTTTGTGTCAAGTCAGAATATTGTGACAAAAATCCGTGCCATAGAGAAGAGGATTGTAGGTCTTGTTCATACTTGGATATGGCGACGGAGGAAGTGAAATACGGTAAGAACGAGGGGAGGTATGTTGATTGGTGCAACGGTGTACCTTAATTTCCTGACTATAAGCTGCTACTTATTTGACATGCTTTGAACCCTGCAGCTTAAACAACGATGCGGATAATTCATGGATTTTTACTGGTTAAAGAGCTTCACGCCTGATACTTGCGTGATGCATTCAAGTGCATCACGTAACTATGAACTTTCATCTTTTTTCTTTTTAAACTTGGTGGGTGCGGCTTTTAAATACGTCTGGAAATTACGGTAGTTCTCCTTGGAGAAGTGGGTATAGACAAATTAATGGATGCAATGAGCACAAGCCAATGAGAGGCATTAGGGTGAGTCGTGGCTTAATCATCCTTTTTGGGGAAAAAAAAAAAGAAAAAGCAATGTGGCTCATAGATACCACTGAGTGGTGCATCATGGGAGATTTGGAAGTGGGTTTACCCTGGACTACAACGCTGGTGTTGCGTGAATACATGTCTGTGCACATGAAGCAGCTTTTTGAGGCCAGAATGACAGAAGTCAGACTAGGACTCGATGTGTTCGGGACAACGTATGTCATCAAAACAGAAGACGCAGTTTGGAGGGAGAAAAATACCTCCCAGTAGGCTGCAGGGTCCGCGGCAGAGTGTACAACGAGTGGATCAGACATTTTGATAAGCCCGTTGGAGACAGGGATCTCATAAATGTTAAAGCCACTGATTTCCTGTCTCTGTGGTTATATGCTGACTTCTGGCACCCCGTCGCAAATTAAACCAACAGATACGGTCGCCGCTTCTTCGAAAGATTTTCCTGTTCCTTCATTTTAAAGATGCAATGTTCAAAGTCCAAAAATGTATTGAATCTGCTGTCCCGTGATACGAGATGAAAATAAGACATAGAAATTCATGTTCATCACAAATGTTGGGTCAGATTCAATATTTTTCTAATTTCGGGAAGCCTTTTATCTGAAATTGTTTATGTGTTCTTCCTCTTTTAGTTCTGTTTCAGTTTATTTTTATTCATCTCTTGCATGCCAAATGGGCCATGAACAATTTTACAAGCAAAGCTCATTCAGGTATCTTCATAATGCAGATTTTAGTTCATACGTTTGTCAAATACTTCTAATATGAGGTTGTTGAAACTCTTGTTTTTGGGTTCAATTGGGTAAATTCAGTGTTTTTCTTTTCTCCCCTTTCAGCCATTGGGCAGTTTTACCTCCGTCTCTAAAACAGTTGAGGCAATGAAAGTAGTGAACCTCTGCATCAGCAGTGTTAAACCTTCTACATTTACGCTTTAGGTCAGGGGCGGGCATGTAATTTTTCCCGAGGGTCCCACTTGAAAACGCAGCCCTCTATAGTAGTCCTGAGCCTTAAGTTCCACTCGGTTCTGCTCAATGTGACTACTTGTCTTATTAAAGAGCAGAATGCGACATGGCTTTTGAATCATATTGTTCATTTATACCTTAAAATGCATTCACCTTTACAATATTTAAGGAATATTTGCATTTGACTTTGTGGTTAGTCACCTCCTTCTGTACGTGACCATTTTTTTTTTAAGAGACATTCTCAGTGACCCATGTCTATTTTAAAGATAATTAGGATTTGGGTGCTATAATACTAGCTGTATACGTGGGACTCTCAAGTCTACTGTCGGATTGCAAAATCGATCAAACTCAAATTGCATGTCACTGTTAACGTCTTAAAACATAATGTCGTCACTGAAAGGGAAAGTTGTCATGACTCTGTTGTACACTAGGTGGCAGTGTTGAGGCAATTAAATGGTGCTAACCTGTTTATCACAGAAATGAATCACAGTGTGATGACTTGTTATTACAAGAATAAAAGGGGCAGACTTTGGTATGTATGTTAACATCATAACTGCTGTTGGTGTCGTTCTTTTCTGTTATATTGATTTAAATTTAATAAAAATATGACATGTCGTGCCTTCAAAGATACAAATTCTAGAAACCTTTAGTTCTCAGTATATTTTAAGTGCTGTACATAATGGAAGAATTCTGCTGCTCTTGTTTTGACTATTCACACATTTTATGGGCTGCCCCCGAGTTGTTAGCTTGTGATAATCCCACCACAGTAATCCAACATGCACTGTGTTTCATTAGCTCGGCGCACAGCTTCTTTGTTTGTTTTCTAACAGGTTGTACATCACAGCAGCTCTCCAGTTTGTGTTTTACTCGCATCTTTGATGCGAGTCTGATATCAAACTGCGAGTCTGATATTAAATGTACCACAGTGACTTCAAACCGGTCCTGATCTTGGCCATAGTACAGCACCACGAGTCTGAACACTGCCTGGGCCTCTTGCTTAGCCTTGTTTTGATGAATTAGATGTATTTGGATTCACAGTGGGCCCTTAATAAGCCGCGGACCGTCTTGATCTCCCGAGAACAGCTGAGACAAGGAAGCCTGTGAGCCAGCATACCACCAGTGTTGTCAAAATAAGTATTGGCAAGCCCATTGCTCATCTCCTATTAATCATCAGCGCAATATACTTGTATTGACTGAAGCGAGTCACCAAGTGGTAGCGAGGACTGTGTTGACTGACTTCTCATCTCATTGTATGTGGAGTTGTCTTATACCTTTTAGAATAGTGAGTGTCTTCCATAGGAAGGACGGTTGAGTCCCTCCCCCTCACTCGTCGCAGGATTTGGAGCATGCAAGCCTTCATTGGCTATGCAGTAAAACCGCATATTGATTAATTTGAGCGATTTCAGTGGCGAACGTAACCAACCTCTGTAGAAAATGCTGTAATTGGATTTCTGTGACCGGGATTATGTGGAGCTCCTCTCAGGAATGCATATCAAAGCCCGCAACTCTTTGCTGTTAGCGAGTCGACATTGTTCCTCGAATGGTTCGGCGAACCTGCATCTACAAATCCGTAACTCTGCCAGATTTAGAACACTCTTATTCAAATGAGAAGTTGTCTGTATGGATTAAGTTATTCACTGAGATAGTTATTGGTATTTTTCACTTGACAACAGTAACCCATTCCTGAACTGCTGGTGCAGCAATAGCGTGCTATGGGTATCATTCAGTATGTGTCATTGGCTTTGTGTGCATCCGTCACCTGCTGCCGCCTTGGATTTATTTTTATGCCGCTATTCATTATGAGGTCTGAAGCCACCTTTCAGTCCAACAGCCATTCAGCCACTGTCCTACCAGCGCGGCGGTGTGATGACTTAGTGGCAGCATGTTGGCGTGTTGACATATTGTAGGTGGCTTCCCAAGCGCGTACTGTCGGGGCCGGTGCCACACCATACACGCCGCGTCATGACGGTTGCTTATGGTAAGTTTTTGCAGGTAGTTGGTGTTGCTGGTCTGTGCAGCTGATGGAGGGGGGGGAAAAAACACTGTCAAATACCAGGAGCTTATTATAGCTGATCGATATTGGCTCGCGAGCCATTTCTTTGCTGCTGACAGCTCCCAGCTCCCTATCTGGATTGTGTCATGCCTCAGTCTGGTAATGGGGATGGAGGGAGGAAGGGGAAAAAAAAAGCTCACACAGGAGGCTCTACGTGCCGATATGCAACCTCGGGGAAACGTATACGTGAGAAAATTGACAGGTGTGGGTGCATGGCAACGGAATGTAATGGTACATGTGATGCTGTGTAATTAGGCATTCATCAATCTTCTGACATCTGTACAGGTGGAGTGTGAAATAGTGCAGATAAATGTTGCTTGAGTCAAAACGCCGAGCTGCAGTTTCATCATAGACGGCTAAAAGTTCCCAAAAATGTGTAGTAGCTACCGTGCTTCTTATCCACCATATAGTACTGCTGTCTGGCTGAATATATGCTCTCCAGCTGATTGAATCATCCCCAAATATACAGACGTTGTGTATTGAGAACTACCTTCAGGGTAAAGAAGAAGAATGGGGGGTATAGCCCACAGAGCACCGATTAGAGCGTAATCAATCCTGTTTGGGTTTACATGAACAGATTAAAAGATGTGAACCAGACTACATCCATAGAAGACCTCAACTTCATATATTTTCTTTTTAATTCAAACTGATTTTTGGTTCTTGAATAAATCAATAGAATAGCATATTTACTTTCATTGTGGACAATTGTGTGTGATATACATGTAACCTTATCATGAGATTGCGTTTCTGTGCTCATGTCACCATGTTTGGCATCAATGTGATAACAATGACTTGAATTGCTTTGGTGATCTTTGAATTTATTCACATTTTGCACTCAGCAGTGATCTTATTCAGTCATCAATTTCATAGTTATTTAAACTGAAATGCTTAAATCCACAACGTGTTCTTATCTGTAGCTGCATGTTGGGAAATGAAAAGAACTTTGAAAAACGTTCCATGTTGGAATGAAGAAAATGAAGCATGATTCTAAGCCCTAATCTGAACCCTTTTATGTCTGCAGAATTGTCTCCCCCCCAATTTTTGCAAGATAATTAAATTTTTCCATGTTTGCAATTTTATGTTTGTGTGTTTTTTTATGGTATTTAGAAGCTGTGACATAATGGTCAATCGCATCTGAGCAGAATGTCTGGGGTTCCAATAATAAGAAGTACATAGAAGCTCCTTCTTTCTGGTATTTTTTTAAAATTTTCTGACATTCATAAACAGTCTAGCATTTCAAATCCTGAGCTGAAGCTGCTTTGAGGGTAAATGATGGACCAACAACTACGGATTCATCTCCTTTGTGCAGTACTGGGTGTCAAATGTTGATTTATGTTGAATAGTAAATATTTCCTTTAGCACATGTGCAAGTAGACAATAACAACATTGGGCTCCGGAGTGTCGTAACTCCCTGTTCTCCCGGGTCTTGGTAGTTTTATAAATGTTTTTTATTCTTACAATACTTAATTTGTACGTTTTTCTTGGTAATTTTAAAGTTGACAGTGACTATATTAACAATCCAACTGGGTCGTCTGTCCGTTCAAATGTCTGAGTACTCACCGTTGATATTGCCATAGCGTGTTGTTTTTTTGAACACGTGTGTGTGTGTGTGTGTGTGTGTGTGGGTGTGTGTGTGTGTGGTTTCATTTCAAAAACAACCAACAGGGTATTTTCTTGTAAACGAACATCACTTTTAAAATGTTGCTGTGCAAACGCGAAACTTATCTGAAACAAAAACTTGAAACGTCGTCGTGTAAAAGGGGTCTTGGAGATTTGTGGTCTTTCTGGACGTTGATCCTGTTTACATTCGGTGTTACGCTCCACACAGAATCTCTCACATTATTGAGGGACGCTACTTAAAATTGCATAGAGGAGATCGAGAAAGTTTTTCACTTAAGTCATCTCGTGGCGACATGGCAGAAATCAAAAAGCACAAAAACACAAGGAGCCAACAACTTCTCTCGCCAGTATTACAAATCACAGGTTTACATAATACCGTGTTGCCATAGTGTATATTTTGTATTGCAGATAACAGTGTAAAACCTTATCTTTGACATATTGAATTAATGCGCATGATTGTTATTGATCCCACACACCAGGGTTAAGCCTTAGTTCCCGTTTCTCATATCACACTTGATTAAACAATATAGCAATATTGATACAACATACAGAATGCAATTTTCTACCCAGAATCGGAACAATATTGCTCATCAATGTCATCGCACAAATGGGAGGGTAAAAGGAAATGTGGACCATGCTGGTAAGTGATACTGATTGGGGGTATCAGCACATTATTTGGAAATATGATCCAGGCAGTTTCGCAGGAAGGAGGGGGAGAATTGTCCATTACTGTATGGGGATGAAATATGAAAATTTTTACTTCGGTTGGACAGATGAATGGCATCATTAGCTTTGATTTCAGCTGTTCTTTTCACAATTCTCTGCAACATTCATCATCAACATACATTACAATTATAAATGCTCTCAAGCTCCTAATATGTTCTAACGAGCAGCTCAGCCTTGGACACACTTCATGCATAATCTTCACACCAGCAATCCTTTCAAGTTACTTTGCATATAGGGACAGTGAGTTGCACAGGCAATACATTTCTCAAGGAATTTCAGGGTCCGGGACTTAATTTACCCGCATGTAAACATGTGCTTGTCGTATTCGTAAATAATTGAAAGAATAATGACACAATGTGTTGTAATGAGATACGAAGCAGTTTAGGACAGAACCGTGAAACCTTGGTTTAAAGGATTTTGGTTTAGAA
Organism: Lipophrys pholis; assembly: GCF_963383615.2. Lineage (NCBI taxonomy): Eukaryota > Metazoa > Chordata > Actinopteri > Blenniiformes > Blenniidae > Lipophrys > Lipophrys pholis. The sequence goes on from NC_137648.1 coordinate 2,953,249, forward strand.
GCTCATTATGTCTTTGCAAACCTCAGTTTGAACCCAACGATGTCAGTTTCTTGGCAGCCAAGTGGAAACATTAGTGGGTTGTTTTTTTTTTTTTATTATGAAGGATTATGGGTAATTTCTGTGGGAACCAATAAGGAAGAAGTCGTGACGCTTTCAAATTGCCCCACGTTTGTTGTCTGATATTCTGAGTTGACTCGGCGAGGCAAAGCAGTAAGTAAGGAGCTCTTTACCAACAGGATGAACCCTCCTTTAGATGACGCATCACTCATCCTATAATTTGTATCACAGGGGGTTAAACCCAGAACTCTATCTCCCTGTCAACATTAGTTGGCGTCTTTACCAGCAGAAACAGTTAACTACTCAGAACAGAGTGATCTCAAATTGCAGGAAAACAGAAACATTTTGGAGCATTTTGGGTGTCAGAAGCAACTGAAAATGCAACTTTTTGAAAACACTCTGACTGCGTCTCCATGGAAACAGGGAAAATGGCTGTCTTAAATAGTTCTTCTGCACATGCACGGGAGTAGATGGACAATAACAACAATGATGGTCATGACTCTGTCCATATTCCCCTGCGACTTTTAGAGTTGAGTCACCTGAAATTAAAAAAATCAACTTGATGAGTGTCTGAGTACTCGCCATTATTAATGTTTATGTCACATTGTTCTCTACCCGTGTGTGGTTTCATGACAAAAACAACCAACAGCGCCAACTTGTCGTGCGGCACACCGACTACATTCGAATCAGCGTTTCCGACGTTTCCATGGAAACACAAAACTTTATTGCAACAAAAACTCAAACTATGTGTTTTCATTTCAAACATTGACGTGTAAACAGTCAATATGCAATATGATTTTAGATGAATAGACCTAAAAATATGATGTAGATTAGAGTTACACAATATATTTTCAGTTTTTCCATTATGTCATTGCTGTATCAATACGAACACACACACACACACACACACACACACACACACACACACACACACACACACACACACACACACACACACACACACACACACACACACAGTGGTGGTGACAGTTCCCATGCAAAGTATTTACAAACTTGAGGTTTAATGTCTTGCCAAAAGACAATTCAATTGACAGGGAGAGATGGAGGATGGAACTGCCAATATATTGATTGGAAAATAATCAGTTCCACCAACTGACACCAGCCTCATAGTGTAAATATGTATGCTTCTTGGGAAAAATAAATAACTAAAAATCCCAGTGTATTGTGACTGCGTGGTTGGAGTGTTGCGATGTCACACACAGTATTGGACATGGCTGTATGGCTGTAATGGATAAATCCACAAGATTATTTGTCACACTGCTCAGACGCTGCATGTTGGAGCTGCACTTAGCTGTAGGTCAGTGGACAGACATCTGCACAGCTCAGTGCAAAGCAATCAAGTTATGAAGCCTGTGATTTTTGTGAGTAGATGTTAATCAGCTGCCGCCTCGCCTCGCAGCCGGTCCCACTGAAAGTGCTTTACAGCTGCGGCTGTCATCATCACCATCATCCTAGCATGTAAACAGGCTTCTTTTTTTGTACGAGAGATCTTTAGGTTCTTTGCTCTGCGGCTAAATTCAGGAGCATTTAAACCGAGTCGTATTTAACGGCGTGGAACGGGCCACCGCTGCGAGCAAGGCTTGTAAATTTCATATGGTCAGCTGATGGGATCACTCTTTGTGTGCCCTGGTGTGTAAGTCTTGTTGAAAAGGTTTTTATGTCCTTCTTATAGGTCCTCATTGAAAGATTAAATTGCGGGCTCCGCGTCGGCGATAAATCTCAGCCAGGTGTGGGGTGGGACCGGGAGGAAGAGACCATCAATAAAGAGGAGGATGGTCACTCCGTGTCAGGCAGGAAGCTAAAGGGGGATAAACAAGCTGGAGGAGAAGCCGAGCTGCCCTTTTCCAGAAAAAGGGACTTATTGACTTATATGTAAATAAGTGACCTTTTTGTCTGCACATGTGCAAAACTGAGACATCTGGAGCATGACACTGCATGCAATCACATGCTCTGTGTTGTGACACACGTAGGGAATGTATTCCGTGTGCGATTATCCCAATCAGTGGGGTCAAACCTCCGCTCAGCGGCCACATTCAGTCTAGTTTGGTTTCTATAAGGTCAGAGCAGTTTAACATAATCTATAAATAATGACTTCCATTTTTCAATACTTAATGTTTTAGTCGAACTTAATGAGTTTGAAATTTCGTGCAATCTGCAATCGTATCATGTTTATGTTGATGCTCCTTGGCTACGCTACGAGCCGGAGATCTTCTGCTCCTCCTTCCGTCCGTCCATCTTTCTTGTATACGTTCACCTCGGGGTCGCAGCGGGCCCCGAGCTGACCGGTGGGGGACCGGTTAAACGCACAGACGGTCACACCACACATTCACACAACAGCCAACGTGGAGTCGACCAATCGGCCTCAAACGACTGAACTCAATCGTTGTTGGACAAGGAAAAACATGCAAACTCCACACAGAAAGGTCGGGACTCGACGCTCCAGCCCTCTTGGTACAATCTACCGCAGCATCGATACAATCAAAACGTGATTTTTTTAATGGAATTTGTTACTGAAAGTTGTTCAAGAACTAATTTGTTGTAAGACCAAAAAAACCTTTCTTCCCTTAAGAAACCCCCCCCCCCCCCACCCCATATAGCATTTGTTAACCTTTGCAGCTGTTTTTCCTGCCTACAGATGCAATGTGATATTTTGTAAAATACCAACTGAATAAAGAACAAGGTTATTAAATTAGTAAGGCTTTTTTCTTTCCCTCTAACCTTTGCTGAGGAGTCTTAATGGGAGATTAGGAGGAAAAGAAGGAATGTTATTGTTTGGATGATGAACTGCAAAGCCAGATCTGAGAGAAACCCTACTTTCAGGCTTCTATATAAAATCTCGTCATGTTACTTTTTCCACTTCAACTCCTATTGTGGCAAGATTTCACCAGTAAAACGGCAGAACAGTGAAGTTTAAAGTGTGTTTTTAGTGGGTGATGTACGTGCACAGGCATGATGTTGCTAAGCAACCTAAGAGAGATTGTAGACATGAAGGGATTTGTTCAGATCAGGTGCCGTTCGAAAGCTGTTTGACTGTACAGGCATGGCTCTGCTCGCACCCCCCCATTGGCCACACTGGGAAATGGTAGTTATTCTGAGTTTAAGCAGAGAGGTGGACTTCACTCCTCCATCTGTCGCGACTCAGTGGAGCTGCTGCTCCTCCAATTAGAAATCAGCTCATTGAGGTGGTTTGGACATTTGATTAAAATCCCATGTAGACGTTTCAGGTGGAATATCTGTTTACATGACAATGATACTCGACGACACTGAAAATCTGAAAATGCAAATTTTGGGAAACGGCTCCCAAGGTGAAACTTTTCTAAAGTGCTCAGACTCTGTCTCCACGGAATAATGCGACTTTTCCTAAACGCTGCTCTTGCTCATGCACACCGCGACTGTAGTAAAAAGTTCTTCTTCACATGCACGAGTAGAAGGACAATAACAACGTTTCCTCCAGAGTGTCATGACTCGGTAGTTTTATAATTGCGAGTCGCCGTAATAACCAACTTGGTCGTTTGTCTGCGCACTCACCATTGTTATTGTTTATAGTGTCTCGTGTCAGCGCATGTGTTTGGCTTCATTACAGAAACAACCGACAGGGCATGCCCCCGGTCTGCCTGCCATGGATGTTCCACCTGGCACTTCCGACTGGGCGGAGGCCTGTAGGTCAGCTGAGCTGGATGAACTTAGATATGTGGACCTAATGAACACATGGATGGATTGATAGTGTCTATATTTGACCACTTCTGACTAATTAGTTTGTGTGGTTGAGTTTGAAATGGAACAATTTCACAGGGCAGTGTTGACCCTCAGGCTGAACGTTTGACACCCCCTGATCTAAAGTAACTAAGTTCTTGACTAACCCTTTACCACATGTGAGATAGGTTTGGTATGAGTTTCTCTGTGAAGCAGACGCGGTGGACTTCGTCCACTTCCTCATCGGTTGAACATGGAAGACTCTTGATGCATCCTCTCTCTCTCAACTCCCTGATCTCATCCACGAATCATGTTTGTTTTTGTTACAAATTGAAGCCCCGTACTGTATGCAATGCTTTCACAGGATCCGCTCAGTGACGCACTGTACGCTCCAGATATAATTGAGGCATCCAGTCAAAGTCCCAGCAGTTTAGTCGGCAGCTGTGAGAGATGTCTTTGATTGCACCTGCTCCGACACTTGTCACGTTTATCACTCATCAAAAACCGACGGGCGCATTTCCTTTATGTGGCCGCAATATTTTAAATCCTTGAAGAAAAATACGTCAAATGGCAATTTATGGCTATTATGCAGAAGGATTGAAGACTATCGGGATGTTCGCAGGAGGAAAAAAAAAAGGCTCTAGTGGAGAGTTTAATAGAGGGTGAGAGGAAGCAGCTTGGCTTGATATACAGCCACACCATTAACGGCAGATTTTTTTTGCAGATAATCACTGCTCAGCACAGGAAAAGGCCTCGCCATTATCTAATTGTGAGTGCACCGGGGTTGTTACATTAACCCCGCTCAACCCTCTGGGCTTTCTTTGCTAAATTGCAATAATGTTGTTGGCAATCTGAGAATCCCCAAAGTTCCTTGACATCGATTGTTTTTTAAAGCTAAGAGGTGGATGCCGTTAGAATTGTATTAATGTCGGTGTACATCTCGGTGCAACCTATCATGACATTTGTTTTCCCTATTTTAATGAGTTTTGCATTGCGCTCTGTGCTCCGCTGTATCCATGACCAAAATTGCAGTGGTCATGATCACTTACTTATTGGTTTTCACAGAAAAACCAAGAGAATTTAGACATCTCTGGTATTTGTTCTTGATTTATTTAGTGAGTGAATATTCAAACACTGACTAGCTAACTGTTTAACCCAGTCTGTTCGGGAAATCCAATTCCAGCTTTTGTGCTCATAACATTTAGCACAGTTGTAAAATCATGGCCAATGTATGTGATGATTCTGGTTCTGGTTGTGGTTTAAGCCTGGACACTTAAACATTCAATATGTTCCAAAAAATAATTGTTAATAGAATACATTCAGAATAGTTTTTTTATATGTATTTTCCCAAAATATATATTTTTAACTGTTTAAGGGATTATGAATGAGTTATACAAAGAGAAAGCTACAGTACTTGATGAAACCACTAGAGGCACCATTATCCCTCTTTGAGAAGTTGTGATTTGAGCTGTAGATGTTTTCAAAAGGTAATAACTTCATTTGAAATCAGTGACGGCAAAGATGGCAAGTCATGTTCCGTTCACTTGAATGAGTTACACAACTGTTCAGGATCATTCAGGTAGCTTCTCACGCTGTCATGTAATGGTTCACTTTGTATTTTAGCTTTTTGAGGATGTAACGCTTTAATCCAGAATTTGTTAACAGTATGTTGGTGTTATGCCTTACAAGTGGTTTCTGGAGTTCTGCAATGAATTAGGGTAGTTGGTAATCATTTGTGCATATATACTGTATATATGTATCAACTAGATTCTATATGGTTTTTTGACTTTAGTTATGTATTGTTTGTCTGCATTTTAACTACTTTAAAGGGCTTTTTAGACTATTTAAACAATGTTTTAAAGTGAAAACGGAAAGCTTTTGTTGAGCTTTGGGTGTCCATCCACGCAACGGGCCTTGGAGCCAATGAAAATACAACCTTTTGAGAAAAGCTCCCAAGGTGGAACTTTTAAGGCTCTGACCTGGTTTCTATGGAAACGGTGGCCAACACAACTTTTCTGAAACACTCCTACTTCTCATGAACCCTCCCTTATATCTGTCTAGTAATCCTGACCACAAAAAACTGACTCATCACATAATACAGACTGAAGTGAAAACATGTTATACGGATGTGTGCCCCTGGTGGTCAAATAAATATACTGCAGGTAATCTTAAAATGTTTCTCAAAGCTGGCAAATGTCATCTTGCAGCCGGCTATAACTCTCCGAAGGGGCGGTTCTGGCCTGCGGGCCATAATTGAACCCAGTCAAACCTTTCAGATTCAACTAGTTTAGAGTGTTTGAGTCCATCTTGACTGCGTTTTCGACTTTTATGAACGGAAATTCTAAATTCAAATTCTCTTTAATGAGGGACTGATTGTCAAGTAACGGCACCAGTATTGAAAGCGCCTATGAATTTAGGACTGGTTACACCTCTAGATATAATTTAAAACTGAGGAGAAAACGTGCCTATTGTTTTTGAGTTTCACAATATTACCTTTCACTTTCAAACGCAGAAGCTTATTGTGGTTTCAACCATTTTCCTAAAACACTTGTTTGACAGCCTTTTTTCTTTAAAGTCAAATACCGTGTCACTGCCTCCATTGTGCCGTTTCAAGAGTGAATTTAATTTGCTTCATGTAGCAGGTGCATCGTCCTCGGAGGAATCCTCGCGGCCCAGAGACTCTCTGGACATCTGTACGGGGAGGGAAAAAATTAAATAACCGCTCTTCGAAACAGCAGCAGTTCAGGTGCCCTTGAGCAAGGACCCAGAGCCATATTAGTGCTAGCAACAGAGACTAGCATGAGCGCTAAAGACCCTGCTGAATCTCGTCATGACCTTATTTGCACCTCGGGGAGCAAAGAGGATAATTAAGTAAGTAGTGTAAGTAGTTGCTCCGAGTTGTGACTGCAGCATTTCCCGAATTCCCTTCACGTTCGCTGCCTGCCGGCTCAGCTGTCCTGACCAAATAGCTGTTACCCCAAGAATATATAAAGTCTGACAAATATTAAGATTAAGTGCAAGCGTGTGTTAAAGCAGCATGAATATATTACTTTACTTGTTTTTCACAGTTTGTGTTCTCAGATTAGCGCGCATACATTAAAGGGCGTGTTGAAAGAAAGAAAGAAAAAAAAAAAAAAAGAAGCCTGCCTGTGCATTCATCTGTGTTTGTTTGGTTTGTGGCCTCGCCACGCCACCATCACCAGTGGAAGTGCAGACCCGGCACATCTTTCAGAAGAAAAGAAATGTTGCTTCGCTGGCACTCATTAATCCTAAATAGGGCAGACGGCATGTGAAGATGAATCAGCTTCTTCTTTTTGTCTCCCGCCTTTACCTGTGATTCGGAATACCACAACACCCGGAGAAAAGATGAACCTGTCGGTGCTTTCAAGCGTCTCATAGAATGTATGCATGTGATGAAAAGGAAATTGAATCATGACTCATAAGAATACCAGGTTGGAAGAAAATGCTTTTTTTTTTTTTTTTTTAAACATTAATTTTGAGTTCAAACATACATTGGCTTCCTCACATACTTCGATTTGTCACTCAGATTAAAATCTTTCAGATCAAGGACACATTTTCTTCCACGTTTCAAGTGAAAGCCAATTTCAATGAAACCCGCAGATGCAAAATTTTGTGAAATGTTCTTAAAAAAATTAATTGAGGCCGGTGCTTGATTGTTAACTTTCATGGCAATATATGTGCTTATACACACGCAACAAAATTGGAAGTCTCAGCATTCGCCACACAATGAACTCAGATACTATGTGCATTCAAAATACTCCAATATAACACGTTTTTATTTCACTGCATTGTCCAGGCTGTGAGAGGTAGATCAGGAAAGTACACCTTTTTGTGTGTGCCCTTCTCCCCATCCTTTGTTGTCGTCGTCTTCGTTTTATACTTATTAGTAGTGTCATGATTATTAATTTAGTGTGTGTTCAGGAATATTTGCTCGAAGACCTTCACAGCACTGCAATTCGATCTTATTTTAACCTAGTGTTATTGAGTAAATTATCAAGGCTATTAAAGCAGCCGTCATTCCTCCTGCTGACACGTTCGTCCACTCTCTTCTCGCAATAATGAAATGCGAGGCTAAGTTTGACTACTGCTCCAGATATTAAACATTTTCTTTATTAAAAAATACGTTGCTTAAAGGCAGACGCAGGTTTTAAAAACGCATTACAGCAACCTAATCATGCAGGGATGCTTGAAATTATTTGTTTGGTTTTATGGACCCACTGCCTCCGAACTTTTTCTACACACACACACACACACATATACACACACACATAAAGATAAAATGAATTGTTACCAAGTTCTTTGGGAAATTCTGTTTACGGTATGTTGATTGATGGAATGTTTTTACACTCGGAGGTGTTGACATTTTAATGAACAAGACAACAGTAAGGCATCCACAAGGACACTTAAATGTTATCTCGCTCGTTCCCAAACATCTGCATTCCTCCCAAACAGCCGCCGGTGCGTTCAGGCGAAAGCCACCAGTTAATAGCCGAACCAGTTGAACCGTAACACCAGCGCCGACTGTGTACTCCATCACCAGCGCTTGTCCTCCCTGGCTGCGTCGCTTGTCTTACATTGTGTGCGCTGTCAGAAGTGACAAAATTACTTTGTCTTATTAAGTCTGTTTTCAGTGTCCACTACTAATGAGTCGTGGTCCGGCGGTTGTAATTACAGTTCGCAGCGTTTCGTACGGCTCTCTTGAAATGTTGCGTTTATCGTTGCTGACAGGGTCCAATTCTGACCAAGATCAGATTTTTTTTAAAAATGGTTGTGAATGTCTCAGTATTTTTATGTATACTGGATATATTTCTGGATCTTATGAGTAATCTTCGAGCGGTGTGTAATGGATGTGTGACTTTTCTGGATGCCACTGCAACTAATAGGGATTCTATTCAATTTAATTTCTACTGTTCCTTCTCAAGGAAAGCCAACAATTCCACATGAGCAAGCTTACGAGACGGTGGAAGAGAAAAACTCCCTTTTAACAGGAAGAAACCTGCAGAAATAAAGTCACATGTGGAGAATTTCTGCTGCTCCAGTTTGGGTTAGGGGTAGGAAAAGAGAGAAATTGTGACGAGAGATTCAAACCCCGGGTTGGGTAGAAATCCTCTATTCAATTCAACAGACACAAATCCACTCGCTGCAGATGAGATGGAATTCTGAAAAGAAACGATAAACTGGGCAAATGGCAAATTTCTGAGTAATAATTTGTCATTCAGGTCATGTTTTTGGCTAAAATACAGAAAAAAAAAAACCTGAATTCCTCATAAGTTTTCATTTCGATTCACGGAAACTTGATACTAAAGCAAGACTTTGAAAAGTAGGAAAAAAGTACTCCACTCGTGCTTCAATCTTATTTTTGTGAGAAAAAAAAAAAACCTGCTGTTATTCACTTGACGGTGCTTAAAAAAAAGTCCACCTGTGCTTCATGAATGTGTAAAGTATTCAGTTTAAAAAGCGTGAGTAGGCGAAGCAGCAAGGTAAGGTCCTTTCGAATTGGATAAGTAAAAAACATGTTTTCTTATGTTTGATGTCATCGTCAAGTGAAATCCAGCAGTCACAAAACTCGCGTCTTTAAAGTAATGTAAGAGGAACTTCTACCAAAGAGGTGCTTTTGTTTTTTTTTGAGTGCATTCACAAAGATTACACGGAGGACAAAAATACTAAGAACCTAAATCTAAAAATCCAACAGATTGTTTTGTTGGGTGACCCGATGATTGTGTCCTACCGTCCGGCTAAGAAATCCCTCAGATTATTATTACATAACTTGTTTTCTGCACCTCTGCAGGAGCCGTCTAATTCAGGCAAACTGCCAGACAAGCACTGGGTTTGTTTTCATCACCAGGATAAACGTGTAGCAGTGACATACACACTCTTGTACCCACACGTGAATAATTTATCCAGGCTGCAAGTGTGTGTGTGTGTGTGTGTGTGCACAAAGGAAATAAATGGTACTTTTTTTTTTTGTACCAAGCCAGGTGTTGCCTCCGTGAAACTTTGAATTAGATTTCGACAACAAAATACAAAACGGCTCCCATCTCACTTGGCGGTAACTTGTCACAAAGGATTTTTGCAAAATACACTGAAATAAGTAGTTGTGCATATTTTCTCGTTGCCCGTTTATTTATTTATTTATTGTAAATAGTCTCATAGTCACTTTTAATTTTACTGACAAGTCAGAAAAGAGCCAGAAATTTGGGAGCGATGCCATATTTGTAAGTTCAATAATTCTGTGTTTGTCTCGCGTAATATTGTGACAGAGTCACGTGAACGTCCTCTAATTCCCTGTGCTCCCGTCACCGGCACACACACACACACACACACACACACACACACACACACACACACACACACACACACACACACACACACACACACACACACACACACACACACACACACACACACAAAAATAATAAATCTTGATTTGATTCAGCTCAGCTTGAGTGAATATTATGAGTTCTATGCGAAAGTCGCGAGTTGAAGAACTTTGTTTCCACAACAGTGGTGCTCGGAACCACTGAAGATGGAACTTTTTGAAAATGGATGAACTTTAGAAATGCTACTTCTGTGTCTGTGGGAACCGGGGAAAATGCAACTTTTCTGAAAAACTGCTCACCACAGGTATGTGTTTATGGCGTCATAACAAAAAAAGAACCAACAGCACCTACTAGTGGCCCTACATGAAAATCACAGAATTTTCCGTGTTTCTGCTTCCTCAGGCGCTTCTCTGTGACGTCGGTCACTCGTCAATGACGAATGATGTAGAAGAATATTGACTTGGTACCACATATGAACGAGGCCTGGCTCTGGTGTTTCACACGGCCACAAAACCGGTCGGATACGAGTCACTTGTGGGTAAAAAATCTGAATTGGGTGGCATCATGTTCAACGTGAACAAGGTCTTACTCAGAGGACAGCAGCAGCAGCAGCAGCGGACGGTTTGGTTTTTTAATGTTTGTTCACCTTTCTGAATAAACCCATTCCCAATTTTAATCTGGGCTTGATGAGTTTTCTTATGTTAGTTTATTTTAGCCTGAGTTGGAGATTACCGGTCGTCCAGTTTTGTCGTTCCAGATTAAACCAGGGTTTTTTTTCTTAGGTTGAGGGAAGTGCAGGGTGCGACGGCCCCGTGCTTACTTCTCTTTTGTTCTTTTGGGCCTCGATCTCCACCTCTTTTTGGTTCATTACTTTAGGGATCAACATTTTTCCATGTTTCTCCTTCTTCTTCTTTTCTTTTTGTGCTTTGTCAGCTGTTGTTGATTGTTGGAAACGCTGCCGGTGGATTTTTTTCACGCTGTACCACATATCAGTGTTATCTTTAGGGAATTTGCAGGCTGGGTTGTTGCAAACTGTGCCGGTATTTACACTGTGTGCTTGACACCTTCTTTCATTTGCTTTATTGCCTTTTGTGTCTTTGAGCATGATGAGGCTCTGATTTTCTCTTCTTTCTTATGTGGCTTCCCACATTGATCCCACAAATAGGATGGGTAAATGTGGAAGAAAGGAAGTCGGGGGGGGGTTATAAAAACATGCAGAATGCAACAGCTCTAGAGGTTTATTTGGAATATTTCACTGTTTTACCAGAAGGTTTCTATAGAATTAGCTTTATTTTGAGATTGTTGTAATTTTCTGTGGTGATTGTTTAGTTTTAGCCCTCCCTGATGACAGATGCAAATAAACATTGTTTTCCAACTTAGGCCAGTGAGTCCTGGGGGGATTCTACACGTCAGTGGGTCTTGTCAGGAGTCAGAGTGATTTTCAACCATGCAGGTGGGGCTACAAAAGAGTCCTGAGGTCTGGTCCAGGCGTGGTGGAGCCCCATAGACCGATACCACCATTTCCCACGGGCCATAGGATGCAACGCCCAGACACCCGGAAGCACAGCCCCCCCCCCCCCCCCCCCCCCCCCCCCACCTCCCTGACAACCGCCCATCAGTGCCCAGGAACCCACCCTGGCAAGGAGAAGCCAGCCCCACCATAAGTCCCATTACTGTGTGGCCCCATGAGCCACAGTTCTCATAGTTCTACCGGGATGCCAAGGTTAATTTTCAGGATGATCTGTGGCTACATTAAGTCATATAATTTCAACTAGTCCATGTGGAATTTGTAGTTTTTAATGTTTTCTTACTTTCTCCCATACATTCTTCATTGGTGTAATTACCACCACGACTAGATTCTGCCTCCAGCCGCGATTGAACAGGCTGCTGACAGATAATAACTTGTTCAATTGGTTCGGAAGGAAACTTCTGCTGCAGGAGGAGGATCTATAGCCTCCGCGCTGTGCAGGTCACTGAATGGAAATCATGTTTACACTCCGGAGTGAATACATTACCACAATAAGGCATTGATGTATTGGAGAACAAGCATTCATTGCAGCCTCACGGTCCATTACAGTCCATTTATGCACCTTGGAAATATAACAGATACCTACAGGGCTTCTGTGGTGGTTCTTGATAAATGCTCAGTGTATGTCACCTCGACCGGCTCCTCCGAGTCTGTGGGAATCATCTGGTTCAACTTTTACAGTCATTTAGAGGCAAAAGAAGAAATCCTGTGGTATTTTTCCTCAAGACTGTCCCCAACAAAGGTCCAAGGACCTTTTTGAATGCTTTTCATATGCTGAAGAATAAGTCAATTATTTGGAGGCAGTGCAGTAGCCCAGGATTAAGTGACTTAGCAGTGCAGCAGACAGCAGCACCCCCCCCCCCCCCCCACCCCCCCTTTTTGCTTTAGCCTCAGAGGCTTCCACAAACAGCAAGGCTTGTCAGGGCTGATTGCAGTGGCACTGGGGCAGATAAGTCAGTCTTACTATTATCCTATGTAAGCCAGGAGTGCCAAATTACAACTTTAGCCTTAAACCCCCAGCAGAGTTTGCTCACGAGAATGTCTTAAGCCAAGACAGCGAATAAAATATAAAGAAAACAGAAAATCATGTACTAAAACGAGATGGCCGAGGTTTGAGGAGGATGGGGGCAGAAAACGTCTGATAGGATGTGTGTACGTACCCCACTGTGGTTTCGGCGCAGGCAATTGGATCGCCGCCGTCTTTTTATTGCTGTCAGCATCTTCCCGAGCTCATAACGGTGATGTTCTGACAGCTTTACTAAGGCTGTAATTTAAATTTATTTCTACCACACCATCGATTCTCTCACCGCTTCAATGTCATGTGTGTCTGGCTGGTCTAACAGAGAAATGTGACACAGCTCCATTAGCATGTATGGATTTTCTCCCCCTCCTCGCCGCGCCCTCCACTGTTTATATCTTAAAACTTAAAAAAAAAAGAGCAGTTTGACAATGAAAGCATTATTAGATTAAAGTGGTGTGGCTGCAGAGGCAGAAGTGCCACTGGCAGCAGTTGCTTTCGAAGATGGCAGATTTATTCCTACATTAAGTAAACAGAGAAATTCAATACTGGAAATTAGTTTTTGAGGTCCATAATCTTACCAAAATGACAACATGCATGTAAACAGGATTTTTTTAATGATTTATTTTTTTTTAATCCAGTGGAAAATCACAATCTTGACCCATCTATAATATCAATCATGAAAAAATAATGAAATATAAGTCTTAAATATAAGTATTACACAGGTTGGTTGTTTGTTTTTTTTTGCTCTACCTACAGTTACATCGATGAGGAGAAATGGTCATTTCAATGTGGCGGGCCTCCTCCGGGGGCACTAGTGAGTTTCATGGGAGGCTCAATAGCAGGAAAAAATCCAAGGGGTTATCAGAGGGATGCCTTTCTTAGTATTTGTTAAAAAGTAAGAATAATAACAAAAAGTGGAAAATGAAGATTGTAATTTCAAGTGCAATTATGAATTAAGCTATAGTGCAAAACCTTCAATTGTGGCAGTTAAAGACAGTTTACATGACAATTATTATGTTTTCATTTCTGAAAAGTTGTGTTTACTTTGCAATGTTTTGAAAATTCTGTTTCCACAGAAACGACAAGTGATAAAAATGATGTAGTTGCCATGACATGCCACATGTTGGTGCTGTTGTTTTTGTAATTGAACTATTTTACCCACTCAGTTTCTATTCATAAATCAATACTCATTTGTTTTATTATTATACATCTTTTGTTTGAATTTTCTGTCTTTGCAGTTTTTGTGTACATCTTTAAAATAAAGCTAATGCGTTGATAAACCAAGTGAATCATGCTGGATTCCCATGTTGAAGTGTCCTTTGTTCTCTTTGTGAACTCGTGGAAATCCTTTTCAATAAAGAGAATCAGATGATCTCCCTCAATGGAAACCAGAGCAGCTGTAAACTTACTGTACATTAGTGCTCTTTTTTTTCTTTGTTCCCTCTCTCATTTTATCTCCCTCACGTTCTTTAGCTCCCTCCATTTACCACCAATTCAATTTCTTCCAAGCTCCTTACTATGTGATTTATGACTTTCTGCAGCACCATAAATAACCGTGGGGGGGGGGTGGAAGAAAAAGGCATCTTACCTTGCCCACGTACTGCGGATCTGACCCCATGTACTCCTCCAGCACAAAGAACTGGTTCCACACCCAGCCCCTCTTGACCCGCTGAAATCCAGCCGCCCCATTCCTCATCGGGCCCACCGAGCTCCTGGCGTGCTCCCTCCCCGTCCGGCCCCGTCCCAGTGGCGGCGAAGGTGGGTGTAAAGAAGAGACCGAACCCTCGTTGACAAGAATCCACAGGAACAGCAGCAGGCAGTTCCTTGTTAGCATTGGCAATCTGTGGGGTTCAGGTCCGCAGGCTAAAGTCCGGTGACGAGAACTGAGCCACGGCGAACCGGTGTGTGATGGTGGGTGTGAGGGGAAGGAATGAGGGGAGGCGTGATCCTGTGGCGTGGCAGTTTTCCCCCCCGGCTCTGTCAAGATCCCACTCAGAGATTTGTGGAGCTCATCACCTGGGGGAAAGGAAACGGACACAATGTTCAGACCATTTGCTTCCAGCTTGTCTTTTTGTGTGTTGCCTCAATCATATTCGGTTTATTATTACTGGGACTATCTTGTGGCACCTGTGATATTAACCACACAGAGTTGATTTCAGGTGTTCATTCTTAGATATTATAGGTGGCCGGCAGCACACGGCAAATTACAAAATGATACAGGGCCTATGATACCGATTTCACAACATACAGCGTGGTTGTGTGGTCCTTTAACATCCTCTCCAATAAAAAAAGAAATAGAAAATTTTTGTTGTTGACTCATTAGACTGAGCCCCGACTCAGAACTGAATTTTATGTTAAAGGTTAATATGGTGTGGGACTTCCCTGCGACCTTAATTCGATAAAGTGCCATAGAAGATAAATCAATACTTGAACTACCTTACAGCAAGATAATTCTATAAATATAGCTTCTAGTACCTCTTTAGATGAGGAAAACTAATCGCCAGTGACGTGATGAGGTGCAGTTTGTACTGGAAACTAGTTTTTTAATTCTTTTATCATTCTTCGATCTGGTGCCACTCAAATTGAATGCGAAACAACAGAAATAATATTTCCTGAACGTATTAGACTGTAACTTGGCAGAATTCAAATGTGGCAGTAATACCTGGCAATAAATTAAACAACCAGTGCAGTTCTGCTTCACAGTGTTTTCCGGCCCATAAAATAAAAATTCTTGAGCCTTTATGAATAGAATGTCGACTTTTTGTGCACACAGCATAACTGACCTATATATATATGCAAACCATTTGAAATTATGTGGCAATGCTCTGTATAATCGGTATGTTCTCATATAAATCTTGACACCTTGTTTTATAAATCTGGAGCATTAAGGGATTTACCATCTTCTTTAATGTAAATGCACAAGTGTAGGACTGCATTACCCACTCTCTTGTAAAAAAAAAAAAATCAAAACCAAAATAAAAGTTATTTCTGCTGTCAGTAATGCTTGTTGAAGAGCCAGGATGGCTTTTTTGGAAATTATTCATGCTTTGGCTCCAGTGTTTGTAAAACTGGTACAGGTCCATCCAAATCAAACTAACAGTGGGTGTTTTTTTTTTTTTTTTTTTTTTTTTAAATCTTAAATACCCCTCATTTAGAAAACGGGGTCTGATTTAAACATTGGATCTGAAACTTCCTGCTCTACTCTTGATCATAACAGAGTTCTTAAAGAGATTGCAGTGGTGATTTGTCCATACATGTTTATGCCAACATTTGGTCCACATTTGAGGATCGCAGGTAGATCTCTCAATGCAACCTTCTTCTTACTCCTCTTCATCATTTTCCAACTGTGAACTCTTTCTTCTTGTTTGGCCTTACATCTCGAGGCGAGCGTACACTGGGATTTTGACTCGTTGATGACATAAGATGAACATTTGCTGTGGTCTAAAGTTGTAGACCATCTGTAGGCGCCACTGATGCTTATTGTTGGCAGGTTATTTAGTGTATGTAGATCATGTTTTGTTGGATTTTAGACACTTAGTGGTGGTAGTTTGACGCAGGCTGTATATGTAGTAGGCATAGGAGACAGGAAGAGGAAGGCACATGTGAGGGAGGGGCACGCAGTTCTCACCAGACCAGTGATCAGATGACAAAAGAACCAGGAAGAGAACAGGAGACAGACCAGCGCTATAGGAAAAAATTGTGTGTCCATCTTTTGCTGTCTTCAAATAAACCATCAACTAAACTGTAGACCAACAAGAAATTCTGTTTTGGGGTCTGTGTTGTATCACTCCTGTTCCACCTGTGTCGTGATGGCAACAATCGGACAATGTGACATTGAAAAATTCGCCACCGTTTGGCTACTCAGTCTCTGCTGCTTTGAGCTGCAGCTACTACAATCAATACAAATGCAGTAGAAATAGATAATATGAGTGACTCCAGTGCTGCATCAAAACATTACTATGCAGATTGCCCAGAAAGTGAAATGTTGGAACATGTCCATGTTTCCTGTCCACTTCAATCAGTTATTTTGTGCGATCATTCACATTACATTCTAAATACGACCTCTATCAGACCTCCGTGTGAACGTGATCGGACCAAACATTTTTGGGCCCCAGAGTGCAGGCGCAGAAGACGCTGTTGACGGGAGTAAATATGGATGGCACGCCGGTCAGCATCATGGTTGCCAGATGTGACTCAATGTTTCCAGCCCAAACAAGCTAAAACCCACATAACTCAATAAAAACCAGCCCAAATCTCAGCCTGTGTAGAAATCATTTTTAAACTATTATATGTGTAATAAATAACACGCCATAATCACACAAATGCACCAAATATACAAAGTAATTCGGTTAGAGACTTTGGCTCCCCAATAGGGGAATACCGCCATATCTGGCAACGCTGGTCAGCCTGTGTAGATCCATTTTCAAGTGGTTGTTAAATATGAGTCGACAAAATAAAGACAGAATTATGAGGGGAAGAAGAAGAGATGAGGCTCAGCTGTGAAGCACAGCTTTTAACATTTTGGCGGAGCTGCTTTCTCTGCCGCTTACCCGTGACGTCGGTCACACGGCAATGACGAAGCAGTCGCATGTGGGCAAATTTCCAAATTGGTACCATATATGATGGAGGTCTGGTGTGAATAAAATCTGAATCTGAGCTGTCACATGGCCACAAAACAGGTCGAATATGAGTCACTTGTGAGCAAAAAGAATCAGAATTGGTTTGCTTTTCCCTGCAGTGTGAACGAGGCCATGTAAGCACTGCAGAATAATGTACAATCACACCAACTCATTTGTATATGAACCTGTAGCGACTGCGTGCCAGCAGAGCTCGATAGCCACACTCAGCCCAGAGCTTAAAATGCAACAGTCCCATTTTCTATAGCTCTTGCGTTTTCATTGGCTCTGAGCACCGTGTGTCGTGAAGACTGTGAAATTTCTCACTTGAAAACGTTGTGAAAATCTGAATAGACAAAAGATTGCTTCAGTTATTAACGTTCACCTTCATTCGAAGTGTGTTAACAAATATTGATGCTGGGGCCTAAAGATGAATGGTTCCTTGATTTGTTAAGTAGCCGAACGTTGACGGAGAGTAACTTTGACTCTCTATCAGCGTCCCTCGGTGGCCTGTCGTCTTCTGGTTGCTGCAGTCTGAACTGCTCACTGATGAATGCCACAACTTTCATTCTCGAACACAAAAATAACTGCTGTAATTATTTGCCTGGTGATGGATTACCTCTTCAACCAGCCTGTTCTCGTGGATCCATGCGCTAATTAACTTGATTACTCGTCTCTGTCGAGTAACGTGTGGCTTTATTTTTTTTTTTACTGTGAGTTCCGGGCCGCCACACGCCGCGCGGCAGGCCCGTCACTGTTCGCCCAGCTCCTTGATTGCCCATACAGGTTGAAAGTCATGTATTATTTAATGACAGCTTAATGAGAGGTGCTGATGAGCTTCATGGTTTGCTTCACTAAACCTGTCGTAATTTTTTTGAAATTATTAATATTTTGTTTTCATTTTATCAAATCCCCATCCTCTCAGTTTTGACCAAAAAAAACCCCACAAAAACGGTTGCGTCCAAGCATGTGAAGATAACGTGATGCATTGGCACTTCATATCTCAAATTGACACGAGTACTGTATGAAGTGTCAGTGCAGAGCAGCGCGCTCGCAGTGATTTCCTTAAAATGCGCCGCCGTCTCTCAGACGTTTCTGCGCTTGACGAGCCCAATTTGACAGCCAGTGGCCACAGGAGATCGAGCCCATCGCTGCAGCATGTCGTTTGACAGACATGCATTCAATGAAAGCTGCACCTCCACAGAAGATAAATAATTCAGCTGACAAATAATGAAATATTCAATTTGGCTTATTCCCACTGTTTTGTCCTCACATCATTCAGTCCAAGTAACAGAGAAACAAATGGACGCAGACGCGGCGCTTTATTGTTAGGGGGAAACGTCATTCATGCACACGTGCATGCACGTATGATGGATTTTGTTTACATCATGAAAAGTAGACGCATCATTCCAGCATATGTATCGAATGCAGCTTATCACAGCTTCGCCTAACATCAAAATTCTCCACACTGGGACGATATTGTGACAAAAATCAGGACACGGCACCAGGGACACTTCAGGCCTGATTTACTGAGTTCCACAATAAAGAGACATAAATTGCATGGCGATGCAAACTGATTGCACCGTCAGGCTGGGTGCATTTTGTGGCTGATCAACGAAGGATAATGGCTTAATTGACAGCTGAGGCAGTGGATGGAGTAGGTTCACTCACAGGGGTCTGGGTTCGTTTACTAATCTGGCCCCGTCCGAGGGTAAAGTGTTCTTGATCAAGACTAGGAACACCAGATTGCTCCCAGTGGATTTAAAGCTATTTCAGCCAGTGCTGATCTGTGTGTATGTGTGTCTTTTGTGACAAACAATTTATGGCACTTTGGGACTGTAGATGCTTTGAAAAGAAAAAAAAAAGCTATATAAGCAAGATCTGTTTACCAGTTTTACAACACATGCAAACAGATTGGTTTAAATTATGCTTTTTCATATTCGACTACTTGTGTCAGTCATGGCGCAGTGGTATGGTGGTTGGCACTCTTGCCTCACAGTGGACTAGTTTGAGTCCGGGTTTTGTCTGTACATTTTCACGAACAGGCCAAAAAAAAACATTTGAGGTTGGTGAGTGACTCTGAAATTGTCCATAGGTTTCAAATTGGTTGTTAGTCTCTCTGTGTTTGTCCAGTCTAGAAATGGCTTTTTTTTTTAAGCAAGAGTTGCATGTTAAACTGCTCTGAGTGAAAATTCATCCATATTATTTGCTCATTGTCACATAATTTTGGTATAATTTATAGGATAATAATAATTGTCTTGTCATGACCTCCTCTACTATACATCTCATTGGCTTGTCAGCCCTCATGATGCACGGGAAACATAGACATCAACCAATCAAATCAGTGAACACAGCCAGTACGAGCAAATTAGAACAAGTCGGGGGGGGGGGGGTCATGACTTCACCATCCTAGGGAATAAATAGGCAAGCTGGCTATCGGGGGGGGGATTTGAAAGTGGGTTTACACGATACTGACTGGAAAATAAGTGAGTATACGTCGTATAGCCACGAATACCCTGGAATACACCACTGGGTACCGGTATTAGTGCAACCCAAGATAGAGCCCATAATACATAGACCAGGTTTTACTTTACGCATCTGTCAGATGGAGTCTTCAGAGTTCCCTGGTCGCAGATTAACTTCCACATTTAAAAATGTCCATTGTCCTCTGTTGCTGAGTGTGTGAGTGTGGGTGTGTGTGAGTGTGTGATTGTGTGAGTGTGTGTGTTCCTGGTTATTCTCCAGATCACTGTGCTCCAGTGCTATGACCTTGAACAGAGTCTAGTATTGTATAAACTCTGGGAACCGTTTATTCTGGCACAAAAGTATCTTTCAACAGGAAACATCTGACACCATCAGGGAACTTCTAAAATGGTTTTGCTCCCATGGTATTGGGGTTTTACATCCATATAAAGCGTTTCACAGCAATGTGACAGTATTTTAATGAACCGCACCACGTTTCGGCGTCATTTAGAATTAGTGGTTCTTTAACACGGTCTAAGTATTCAAGAACAGTTGTTTTGGCGATTTTGAGTGGTCATGTGTGCTTTTGGGAAAATGAAAGATGTTCAAAGAGGTTTTGTTTTGTGCTTTTGGACATACTGGAGAGGCGTTCAAGGACAGTTTACAGCATTTGTTTTTTTGCTTTTGTGGATCTCGGAGAGGTCTTCACGGACATTTCAGTGGTGGTTGGATGTGCAGTTGGCTATTTTTGGAGATGTGTTCGAGGACACTTCACAGTGTTGTTTTTGCTTTTGGCAATTTTGGTGAGGCCTTCAAGAACAGGTCTGAACATCGACTCCTTGGAAAAGTTTTTTGTTCAAACTCAAACCCTTGGTTGGTGGGTCTACATTTAGCTGTAGGTTGAGTCACAAAAATGTGAGGATTTTGACGACAACTGTAAAAAACTAAACTTTGCTGCACAAAGTATTTTCTAAAATCCTAATTTGAAGAATTAAGATTTTCATTGAGTATTAGTCTTTCACAATTTAAGTGTGAGTGCATTTTTACAAACTAAAACAACTAAATAGGTGAATAAACCCACAAGATGTATAAATGAGTTCATTTTTTTATCACTGTCAGGTGAGTTATGTAGAATTTTATTTGAAGAATTATTCATTAGATGGACCCTTTGCATAAAAGAGAATGAAAGATTACAGTAACAGCCTAATTTGTTGAACCTTATTTATTATCGAGGGAACAAGCACTGCACTTGTTCCTGCTCACACCTATTTACAACCTCGACTAGCATGTCAACACTCGCGTATTCAGCTCTGGTCTTGTTACGAGACACTTAATTGCGCTGAAAACAAGAGAAGGCAACCACAAATGGTTTGGATGAAGAATGGAGCTAATGGTTTCCACACCTGGTTTATTGTTCCTCTCTCTCCCTCCTTAATGCACTTATGAGCCGTACAGTAATGGAAGACAGCATGCCTCTAATTTCATAACTGGAGCCCTCATTGACATCATTGTCTTTGATTAATTATACCGCCCCGGAACGTCTGCTTCAGAGAAAGGATTGCTTCAGCAAGGTTACATCTCGCACCCGGATCCATTTATTCTCTCTGTCATCTGCAGTATCTTAAAAGTCAAAACTGATCTGGAGAAGTTCTCTTTGCAGAATTGGCAGGAAGCGCGATGACACAGGTCGGACATGGCTCTCCTGTAGGTCACTCCTCATTTAGCCGCGACATAATGGAAAATGACTGTTCCCATAATTCCTGCAAAATCACGCCTCTGCCGCTGTACGATCCTGGGAGGGCTCCATGCATATTTTATGAGGGGAGTTCATTAGCATATGTCGGGCTTGGGTTGTGAGCCCTGACCCATGTGTCTACTTCAGATAATGCAACGTGCCGGGCTGACAGCGTTCTCACACATCACCTGCAATAATCAAAGAACATATGGCTCGCTGATCTGCCTGGTGCCGATTACCACCCACCAGAAACCTCCACCGAAAGTTATGACTCGTCAAGGCTGCCATAAACATGACAAACAAAGGCACCGGAGAGCAGGAATGGAGGGGAGAAATGAGTCATCTGATCAAGTTTTTTTGCTCTGTCTACAGCTTTATCTCCTGATGGATAAGTGAGTATAGATGTTTTGTTTATCCTTCATCCCTGTTTAACTACCACGGTGCATTGAAACTCACATTATTATCATTCGGAGACATCGGCCTTATTTCCACTGCAGAGAGGAGAGAGTGCAATAAGCTTCAGAGAGATTAATTCGCATTGGTTCGATACTTACTCTGTTTTGTTTTAATTTTCTGTTTTTGGTGTCTTCGTGGGTGAAGGGGAGGTGTGGGAAAATGTGCTTGAACTGAACTTGGAGCTTCTCATTGCAGGTTGTGGGAGACAAACACCAGCTTAAAACTTCATTTGTAAACAGAGCGGTTTCATCGATTCACGAGATATTATCACGGCAAAATTACACATCATGGCAAACTTGTGGTGTTGATTCATGTGAAGAATGTGATGATGAGCTCTTTTCCGGATGCTGACAGTTGGAAGAAAGCTCCTCTGCTGGAGGTGGCCTTGTTTCTGTCATTGTCATGTGAAGGCTGTCAGGTGGAAAATCAAACATCTCCGACTGAGGCCCTGTTTAGGCGAAAACTCACATGGGCATTTTTTTTTTTAAGATAAGCAATTGCGCCAAATCTGAAAACTATTAAAAATCATGCACTGGGTTTACGTCAACCTGAGGATCCCATTGGATATTAGCGATTAAGGTGAAGGGTAATTTTTCTCTGAGCAATGCTAATGAAGAAGGATGCTTAAGTAATGCTAAGAAGCCTTTTTCCACAGGAACCTTGGTGGCAAAAGATACCAACATAAAAAAAACATGTGGTCATGTTAACGCGTTGTACTTCACTTTATCAATCAAGCTTGAGTTTTTAGCCAGTGTCAAAAGGCAAGAAGTCTCAGAAAGCCAAATACAATTTGACAATGCAGTTTCTTTTAGTTATTGTTGTAAAAACCGCAACTTGGCTAAAGTCCTCCGAGGACGACCGTCCATTTGCTGCCAGCCACTAAACTAAAATTATTTTAGCTCCTTCCCAAAGTGCCCAAACTTAAATATTTGCGACTGACAGTTTTCAAATCTCACTTCCTCCATCAAATTGGTAACAGTTTCACCTCCAATTTCAACCTAATTTTTCACAGACTTGATATGGTTCATTCAGCTCCAGTCCTAATGTCCTCCCCGTGCGGTGAGAGGAACACGGCTGCTGCTGAAAATTTCACGGTTCATTAATATGCACAAAGAGACGTAATCAAGGCAAATTGCAGTTTTTACCCTGCTCACCGCTCGCTGGGGTCAGCTTGAAACAAAGCGGACCACTCCAGTGACTGAGTGCTTAATTTAATCTCCCAAAACAGCAACGCTGAAGTTGGAGACACTAATTTCACCTATTTCCAAAGTCTATTTTGTGGATGAATCACAAAAACGACCATGTTAGATCTTATAATTCTGATTGAGAATGAGTGGGAGGAATGGACTGTATCGACTTACTTCGACTACAATGTGGTTTGTGTATGGTGTGATGAATTTCACTGTATCTTATGAACTGTAAACTATCAGACCGGCATGAAAACAAAAAGCACGATAAGCCCAAATTCTGACAGGATAAGGTAGTAAAAATATGAATATTCTAGACAACTACACATAATGGATTTTGTTAAGAAAGTACTCTACTGGAGGACTGTTGTGTGATTGATCAGCAGCCGTGACTTATGGTGTATTTTTATTAATAGACAAATACAATAACGCCATTAGTGACAACTTGTCCATCTTTTGGACAAAAAACAGTGAATTTTATTTCATCTTTGATCTAGAAAACTCCAGAAATTCACTTTGTCAAATAAGGGAAACACTTACTCCTCCATTTCTTAGGAAAAATGTATCCCGTGTTTGTCGATTCTATCTGTGGCATATTTATATTTCAATGCTGTATTCTAAGTTTGTTTGATTTTGAAGATGAAACCTTTGGACCTTGATAAAGTGGCGCAACATTGGAAGAGAAAACGTTGAATAAGGTTATTCATTTCAAAGAAATTGAAATGTTTCACATGAAGCCAATGAGTAAGCATGATTACAGTCTTGATCAATATAAGAGTAATTACACCGCCCCTGATATGTTACACTAACATCTTGTACCTCTTGCTTCCCGAGCGTAGGGCGCAGTGGCAGCACTGCTTTGGATTTCTGTAATACACTCTTCATCTGGTCTCTACATTTCCACCTATTCAGCATGGGTGGTCCTACCAGGAGTATCATACTCCAGCCGGCGTACTGTGGCTCGAGGGGTCCTATAGACACGCAGACTATCCCAACCATGGTAAGGTCGTGATCCCATCAGGATAGCTTGATATATCCAAGTTATGCTGAAAGAAATGCAGCAAACGTCACCGGAGAAATCTGTCAGCTCCTTATTAAGAGCAAAGCTCCAGTTTTCACGCAGCCGAAGTCACAGGGGTCAAACGTTGGTTGGAGACCTACATGTTTGAAAACTGTCTGCCAACATGACAGGAGTTGCCTCGTGCAACAGCGGCGCTCCCCGACTTTCCTTGGGGCAACGGGGCTGTTTCATTTCATCAGAGGAGCTGCCTGTCTTTCACCGCTCCGGAATAAGATCAGGCATGTCTCCCGACTCCGAATATTTGTTTCCGTCAAAACTTCTGATGTCAAAGACGTGATGAAAGATAGCTGAACACTGGTTTATCGGGAAACGGAGAACTGAAAGGGAACGCGAATAATGAATTACTGCTCATTGGTGTGTAACATAACTAAATACTGTAAGCTGAAGAAAAAGCCAGTATTTTTGTCATCGGGGGTTTATTACTTTACATTAATAATCAGATTAAAGTGGTTTTCTTTCATTATTTCAGCACGTTTGTATTTCTTTCCTTTGTTTCTTCAGTGTGTTTGTGTTGAAAGAGGCTCCCAGTTGGTTTGCTGTGTGCAGCAGGAACGTATCGTGGTGAAAACGCAGGAATGATGGAGTGACAGACATTTCATATAAAAAGGGATGGGAGGAGGAAAAAAAAAAAGTTGACATCTGTTGTATTTCTTGCTGTGACAAACCTAACCTTGTCGCATTTGGTTTTTATTGCCAGGCTCTGCTTTCTGGCAGGCATCTGTCAGACTGCTTGCCTTTATAAACACGGTGCTGGATCTCGCCAAGGCTGTTTTTTTATAAAAAAAAGAAAAAGTTTGAAGACCTTTAACACTGGGGGAATTTCTCGTCCAGTTCGTCTCCCTTCAAAATATGGATGTCCTTCTGCAGGCATCAGGCCACATGAGGTAGAAACATGCAACAAGCAGTGTTCACGTAAGGAGGTCAAGTGTTGACGAAGCAGTCGCTGGCGTGACTAAAAAATGCAAACGCAATTTGTTGTGCTTCATTTCCGAAGCGTCAAATTAAGTAGATTGGCCTAAAGGTTAGAGGAAGGTGGTTTAAAATTCCACTGTCCTCAAAATACCACTGTGGGTTGTTTTGAGGGAGGGTGAACCTCGGCTGCTCCCAGTCCAGAGAGACTGAATCTCTTGGTTTGTTCTAAACGGGACTCTTAACAGGAGTCCACCAGGAGACGTCCTGACAAGATGTCCCAACAACCCAACGGGTTCCTCTTAATGAGGAGGGGCAGTGGCTTTCTTTTACCCTGAGGGCTGTGTGAGAGGCCTGGAAGAAACATTCTATGACCCCTGCAGCAGAAACTCACTTCAATGCCTTTTTCTCTCTAATTTATAGTTTAATTTTACTTGGTGGGAAGTTCACATTTTTCGAGGAGTGCTTGACATCATCCTGCAGACTGTTTATGGAAATACACAAAAGTAACAGTATAATCAAACTGCAGGCCAAACAATTCCTAACCCTTTAAAAAGAGCCGGGAGGAGGCTGTACTTCCTTCGCTAATTATTTATTTCACATTTTATTACATATCTGATGTTTAACTTGTGAAACTACCACTTTTGAAAACTTTTGTATTGTCCTATTGTGCCTTTTGTCTAGATCTCCCTTGAGATTATTTTTATTTATTTTTTGATCTTAAATGACATCCTGGCAAAATAAAGGTTTAATACATACTGACAGTATGAATACCATATGAACACTATTCAGAAAGTACGGATGCAAAAGCATACAACCTTATTGAGTGTATTTTTAATAACATTAACACAAAACCACATTTTATTTATCAAGGTTCAAGGATATAAAACACATTGTGCACACAGTCGATGGCATTCAGTTAGACTGACTGAAGGGAAACAGAACTGCTACAATGCTTTTTGTTTTTGTCGATACTTCCTCCCATCTTTTCCATCTCTGCTTCGTTCATTGACAAAAGCTCACCAATTCTCTCTCGAAATTACAACACAGACACAGCATTGGTCTTTCAGCTAGAACACACAGTGCTGTAGTGCAGGAGTCGTCAACATGGTGCCCACAGGCTCCAAAGTTTAAACAAAGCTTATTCAAGGTTCTAGTTGTTGAGGTTTGGAACACGTACTTTGTTTTCCTGAAGAAGCGTTAAGGCCCGGTGAACATGACAATATTTAAGGTAAAAACATCGTTTTTGCTGTTTCTTTTCAGAAAACCCATTGAAAATTATATCGGTTTACATGGAAATGGTAAAAATGCTGAATGCCACAAGTGGGTGCTGTTTGTTTCTGCAATGAAACTATACACGCGTGTGTACTTTTATAGTGACTCAACTCTAAAATAACCAAGTCCCAGGAGTATATGGACTGGAAGCCATGACTCTCTGGAGGCAACCACTGTTATTGTATATCTAGCGCATGCACTGTAGCAGCGTTTCAGAAAAGTAACCGTTTTCAAAAGGGTACATTTCCCATGGCTCTGAGTAACGTTGTTGTGTAATCAGACATACAAATCACTATGAAAGTTTAACATTCTCACTTGAAAATTGACTCCTGATGTAGCGATTCGTTCAATCTAGAGAAGCACCGGTCCACGTTTTTTACCTTCCGATCCCATCCCAATACCTAAATTTGGATATCTGCCGATACCGACACTATTGCGATACCAGAGCTCTGTTTGCAATAATATTATTATTATCATTATTGTTGATTTGATATGATTTCATATCAAGTTGGACAATGTGGGGGTCTGCGTGACGTCATCATCTCATAATAAACTAGTTCTATCTTGAAAACCTCTGAATCACTTTATTCATCCCTGGGGAAATTCTTTAGCAAGAGCACAGAGTTTAGCGCGGAGTAGGACGCAGCTTCACGGAGGTGTGAATCGCCTGCTACAGCGCGGAGGAGCTGCTTTTCATTGTTTTGATGCCGCGGTCAGTACTGTTCTCCTCGGCAAGCTGGCGTTTTAAAACGGTGACGTCTGGCTGCAGAGCGCCGCCTCGCTGTACAACGGCTTTGCAAATGTCCACGTTTCTGTTGCTTTGTGGTGTTTTGAGCGTAAAATACGTTCAAACAGCAACATGTTATCATGAAAAGTTGGATAGCACAGTGCTACTTCCCTAGCCTGCTCGCTGGCTACAAACTGTGGACTGGATTTCCTGACTCATTACTCCTCGTCTCATTGAGACCCGCCTCCCTTCAGGAAATCCAGTCCACAGTTTGCAGCCAGCGAGCAGAGCAGCAGCAGGGAAACACTGTGGAGTCATTTCAGCAACAGTAAAGCAGACGAGACTTCATGGATCGGAAATCTGTGCAGGTTGGATCGGAAATTTACGATCCAACCTGAATTACGTTGGGATCGGAACCCGACACTGGATCGGATCGGCCCCATCCCTAGTTCAATCAAACCCTAGTTTGCGTCTTTTTGAATTTTCTTTTGGTATTACGGTCTGGATGCTCGTGCTTCAGAATAATTGGTGACTTTTGATCACACCAGTACATATGTGTGTCTCCTGTGTTTAATACCCTGAGTCTCCCACAGCAGCCTTACACTGTGTTGTTGGTGGTCTTTTAGGAGACTGACAAAAAAATCGAGGAAAAAGACCGCACAATGAGAGTCAATGGACTTCAAAATATACCCACAGGTTCCTTCTATGCAGTCCTTTCATTCTGACTTAAATCAGATTATTGCTCCTTTGGGGGCAAGTTTCTGTGAAAAGTCCAGAACCATGAAAAGCCTTAATATAGTGAATTTGGCCTTCCTTGTGGTTCCTAAGCTGCTTCATTCAAAGCCATTAGTTTCTTGAGCTTTAATAATTCATCTGCATGAAACTTTTATTAGAAGAATGCACCTGCAGAAATCAATATTAAATGACCTACTAGACGGAAGACACCCAGGTCTGTTGACCTTTTTGGACCTACAGAAACGCTTGAGGTTGTGCAGTGGAGTTGGAACGGAAATTATACTCGCCATTAAAAAAAAAAAAGAAAGTAAAATTTTGGTCTTTCAGCAAGCTAAATCCAGAATTTAGGTGACTTACTGAGCAGCTTAAAGCAATGGGGGTTATAATGGAATCAGTGCACACATATCCACATTAGCACACTTTCATTTCCAGTGGCATGCAGATGAAATGCCTCACCGTGGTAAAAGAGAGCTGTGCTGCGTCAGGGAGTCGAGGTGGGCCAGACTCCGACTCCAGCAGCTTTATTTCAGCAGATAATTGAACCATCATGAACTCAGTAGCAGCAGGTGCATTCACAAAAGCATTTAAAGAAGATGGAAGCAGGCACGGCAACTCGTCACCGTCCTAAAATACCTTCCGAAGAAGTTCCCCTGACGCAAACCGAAGCCACCCTCCTGCTAAGCCTCAGCCCGGCGACGACGCCTTGGTTTTGCCGATGTTGCGTTTTAGTTAGCATCAAAGCACATTCATCACTGAAATGGCCTTGGCAATGAGGGTAGTCTCCATTTGTCACTATTAAAACAACGTGTGTTGGCCTACTGTCTTTGTTGTTCTAATGAACTCTGTGAGAGATGGAGGTCTTCTTCTCCTGGTCTTCATTAACGATTCAATGAACACACTACTGGCATTCAATAGTGGGATTATCTACTGTAAATCACCAGGGTTATTTATGGCTAAAACTTTTTCTCTTTCCAAGAGAGTCCAAGAGAGTGACTTTGTGTTTCCTGGGACAGACTGTAGAGCTGTCCCCTGCCTTTGTGGCATCGCGCCTGAGATGGATGAAGCGGTACAGCAGATGAACGTTATAGGCGATCCCCTCGTAGGTGAATAGAGAATAAATAGATCAGCGTTAAATGGAGGAGCTCGTCCAGTCAAATTTGGGCTCCGTTTACACAAGGTTTTTCAGGTCAAAATGGAAAACTGAGAACTAAACCTTTTGAAATAAAGTGTCCGTGGAAAAGGGGAAACGCAAGTTATTATAAACGCTCCAACTCTGTCTCCATGGAAACAAGGAAAAAACAGACTTTTTGATAAGGTGCTACTATGCATGTGCACTAGGGTAAATAGTTTGTTGAGTCAGCTGGAATAACAATGTAACTTGGTTGTCTGTCCATACGAAGTACTCGCCATTGTTAATGTGTACAGCATATTGTTCTCTGTGTACATGTGTGTGGTTACATTTAAGAAACAAAAAAAAAAACAAAAAAAAAAAACAGCACCAACTCCTGGCCTGGCATGCTAACTGCATTAGTTTCAGCATTTCCATGTAAACAGACATCGTTTTATAAAACAAATGTAAAAACAATGTGTTTTCACTTGAAACCTTGTGTAAACGGGACCGTCCTCACATTCCTGCTATAGTTAGTTTAGTGATTTGCACCATTACTTCACAGCAAGACGCCAGTTTGATTCTGATTCTGCACTCGGTCTGAATATTCCTGAATGTAAATCCACAATCCAAATGCTTGTTGATTTATTTGATGGCTGTAGTTTGAAGATGTGTTTGTCCTGTGATGGACAGGTCTACTTTCTGCCCACAGTCAGCGGGGATCAGCTTCAGCTCTTCGCTATCTAACTTGGGTACGGCAGGTATAGAAAATGAATGAAGGGCCACGAGCATTTCATATCTGGCACACAATCAAGCCTGTCCAGCTGTAATATGAGTTGAAGCCTCTGAATCCAAGTAAAGAAAAAAAAACTGACTTTACCAAATACACCTTTGTGTATGTAAGAATCATTATTGTATATCATGGTAATCATCCACAGTTCTTTATATTTGCTTCGTCATATATTCACAACAGTGAATAAAAGACTGTAGTACTTCAGACCTGCAGCATGCGCTGATCCAAGGTGCACTGCATACGGCTGAATGTGTTCAGGTAACTACCAAGCGCCCTTGTATTCACTTTTCATTTCATCGGCGATGCTATAGCCTACGCATGAGATGTTCTTTGATAATTTAGCTTGACTGGCCAGCTGTGTTGCTACTCCCATTTTCATTACATCGCTTCCACCTACACTTCTCTCCTCCCACTCTTTCTCCCCGAAGGGCTCCAATGATATTACTGTCTTCTCTTGCCTGAGCCGTGCAAAAACAATGTCTTTGCAGTCCGTTCCCCTGACGGAACACTCCCCCCCCCCCCCCCCCTTCCTCTACCAAAGTCTTAGACGCACACATTTCTTCATCAGACACGGCCGTGGTTCAATCAAGGTCGCCAACTTGATCATTATTGTGACAGTGTTGTGAGAGAGAGCTGATCCATTTACATACAGAGAACAATGTTATCTGGCACGGGTATCCAGCAGCTCCTTTGATTTACAAGACACACAGACACTCCAAGTCCTTTTGTTGTTTTGCTTCCTTTTTAATTGCAGTTATCTGTTGATTATCGCACTGGCAGTCTGACTTCGGGAGGAGGAGGAGGAGGAGGAGGGTGAGGAGGGTGGACTTTAAACCCAATTACTTGAGACCAACAATAATGAAGAGGCGAATGACAACACTGCGAAAGTATTTAAAATATATATTAGCGGGTTAATTATTTCTTGTGTGGCAACCTCTAAAAGAGAAGCAAGTCCGGGAAATGGGAGTCATTAAGGGAGAACTGCCGACTGCAGACCGGATTTACGAACACTCCTAAAGTACAAGGCGCTACTTGTGAAACAAAGTAACGTGCTTAAAAATAAACAGATATAGAGAGTTCCGGAAACTCAATTAAGAAGGACAGAGCAGCTGTTTTTCATCTATTAACTGCAGAATGATTGAAGCGGTTTACACAAAATAAGCCTCAGGAAATCTAATTATATCTATTACATAGATTTTGTTCCGGGATTTTTTGACAGTCTGCTTTTTGTTACAGTACGCAGAATGCTTCACCTTTATCAGGATCTCTTCTTTTTGTGGATGACGAAATTTGTCCACATGAAATTCGCAAGAGTGACAATCTCATGAAAAAGACTGTCTTCCCTGGTTTTGAACGTAGACTTTTCTCGTTAAAACAACACGAGAAGACAACAGACTTTGACCGGTACTTTGAGACATAGGTCAGGGTGAGCTTTTCTAATAAAAGTCGAGACAGAGGCTTTGCTGCTTTGTTTCAGATATTACATTGTTGAAAGTCGAACTCTCAGCAGTACATCTTTCAGGTGAGAGGGGGGTAAACAGGTCAATGACTCTGATGGTAAATCAATGCCAATCTGCTATTGTTAGTCTCCGAGCAGACATTTCACTGACGAGCTTTACTCATATTCTAAACAACTGAGTTATTAGTGAGTTATTATAATTACCTTTAAATTTTAACTTTAAAGTTTGTCCTCGTTGTGCTGCAGATTATCTGTGATGAAAACCAAACAATTACGACAGAAAATGATAACAATCTCAACTTAAAACCAATTTTAATGAGATCTTCATGTGCAAAATACAGTGAAATCTAAAAAAAAAAAAAAAAAAAAGAAAAGTAAAAAAAAGACCTTCCACTATAGCTGTTGTATTATGCATGTTTTTGCAAACTCACTCTGACAACGAGGTAGCTGTCTTTCATGACAGCTTCACTGATATCTCAGCTCAGGAAATTTGTATATAAAAAAAAAGATATCATTGTTTCCTGAGAAATTCTTGTCTGTTTACTTATTGATTTGGTGAACCAGTTTGGGTCACAGCAACAACATCCCCAGTCCTGCTCTGGTCTTGGGAGTCTTCCTGTTTAGAGATTGCATGTTCTACCTGTGATGGACGGCAGACCCGTCCAGGATCCATCGCGCCTTTGTCCATTATCAGTCGCAGTTGACTTCGGCACTTTGCAATCCCGAGTTGAATAAAGTTTGATAAGATAGCGTTTCATGGATGGACACAGAATTTTCTATCTTACATTACATATCAGTATTCTCAAGGTTTTCAGGCTTTGACTGTAAAGTCTTCTGTCCTTCCTTTTTTTTACGAATTGATACAGCTTCAAAATGACCTGGACTAAAAGGATGGAACAGTCCAAATGTCAGCCCTTTTCTCCATTAAGATAAAGGCAAAAATAAATGCACTATAGGATTACACGAGCAAAACATAACATCAGCTTATTTATCAATATATACACGGGTATGAAAAATGATACAAGAATTCTCCAAGAAATAAAACACAAGATAAAACATGATACATAGAATTATACACAAAATAATATATTATGGCGTTTCAGGGAAACTTAAGGCATGTGACTAGAATTTTAAGGTATGATGGAAGAGAAGGACTTAGATGAATAAAAAGCTTGAACGGTTCTGGCCTGCAGCCGTTTCAAAGGCACAAAGGAATTAGAACACTTCATGTAAGTGGAATATTGAAATTCCTTTCATTATCATTAGCCGTCATTGACGTTTCTTAAAACACGTTGATACAAGAACTCTCTATAAAGTATGTCTTCCTGTCTGCCTTTACAATCGGGAAATGTGCTTAGATTAGATGAGTCAGTCCTCTTATAGGCACCATTGTTCTGAGTTTTAACCATCCTTGTTCCCTCTTCGGGCCCTAAAGGTCATTTTGTCAGTTTTGACTACTGTTGATTTTACCTTCGTATTTCACTATTTAATGCTGTTTAACTTGAATGTTTGGTGGCCTTTTTTTCAGCACAACCTCACCTATGTGATTCTACAATTATTTACTCATTTTGACATACTGGGTGAACACACTGGATCTAAAATCGCAAAATAAAACAACCCCCCGCAAAAAAACCAACGTAGTCATTGAAGTTTTTCAAAACGTTGAGCGACAAGAACTGTATTTAAAGAATCTCTTCCTATCTGCCTTTACAATCAGGAAATGTGCCAAGATTAGATGATTTAGTCCTCTTATAGGCACTATTGTTATGATTTTTAACCATCCTTGTTAAATCTAATGTGCATTATCACCAGGTCCATGGCTGGGAATGGGACTTTAGATTTTGTTATACTTAATGCTGGATACTTCCAGGCCAGGTTTACACGACAAAAGAAAACAAATAATTTTCGTGTTTACCTTCCAGAAAAGTTTCACGTTTACACTGCAGTGTCTTGAAAAGAATGTCCATTTACATGGAAACGCTGAAAACGATGTAGTTATCATGCCAGGCCAGGCGTTGGAGCCGTTGTTGTTGTTTTTTTAATACACAGCACAGCAATACGCTATAAACATTAAACATTTCCGAGTACACAAACATTCATAAGGACCGACAACAAAGTTGGATTGCTGTTATCTATAACGCTACCAAGTCCCAGGAGAATATGGACTGGCAGCCATGACACTCTGGAGGCAAACATTGTTGTTGTTGTGCTTCTAGTCGCGCATGTGCAGTTGTAGCTTCTCCACTAAGTTGCGTTTTTTCCCCCCGTTTCCACGGAGACCGAGTCGGAGCGATTTCAAAAAGTTGCGTCTTAAGTGGCTCCAAGTAACATTCTTGCTTAAGCGGACACCAAAATGCTATGAAAGTTTTCTGCTCTTATGTTACGTAAATTGAGCCTCATCCATGTGCTTCTGCTTTCCTCTTTGGCTTTTATTATAAAAGTTGGAAAGATGAACCCGTAGGTACACACATCTTTTGTTAAAAGCTCCGGAAATAATCTTTTTCAGCTCACCCTTGTGTGTAAAATTCATAGAACTGTTGCGTATTATCAGATCTTCAACAATTAAGCTTTGCATTTTTAAAATCTAATGTACAACATTCGCTATGTTTTTGATCTGGCAGTAAATCGGGTGTGCATCGATAACCTTCCTTGTGGGTAAACTGGGTCCAGGGTCCTGTTGTTTCCATCCGTGCTTTGAATATTTACAGCAGTGCTGCAGTAACACCAATAACTGTGATAGTGTAGGCCTCAAAAGTTCTTCAAGAATGCGCCCAAACCTGCGGGTAGACAGACTATTTGTTTGTCAGCGTTCAAAATCTTGTTCCAGACATAAATCAGTTGGCTACTCATCATTTATTTTTGGTGGAAACCTGCATTTTGCTGAATACCTGCCAGTTGGTTTGTCCTTAAAAATACATTTTGCGTGAGTGAAATAAAAGCTCCTTTTTGAGATCTTGTTGTAACCCTCCATTACCCGCTCTCACAGCGTTCTGACCGTTCCGCCGTTTAAGAAAACAGACTAGATTATACCCTCAGAAGACGTACTTTTCGTCTGCTCGGTTCAATTCAGTCCATTTAGGAACTCCTCATCTCACCGAGTGCTCTCCGAGATGGCGTATCACCTTGAATATAATCCGCTGATGAAAAATAAATTAGCTGCTACGTGTCCTACTGAACGAAGGTTGCCTCTCTGTTCTCAGCTGAACTTTTCCACCCTGCAGATATGGAAGGCTTAGCTGTAGAGACAAAACTGGCCCGAGGCAATAAAAGCAGCACCACACTGACTCGGCTCTCCCCAGTGGGAACGCGTCTGGATCCCCTGCCTACGAAACCTATGATGCAACACATGTGGAGCCCATGAAAGGCTATGATTAGAAGGAAAAGTCATGATCGGCGACGCAGGATGTGAAGGTAAGCGTTGCGTGCAAAATCTTAAGTACAGTGGATAATCTGAGAGATGACACAGGCGTCTGGGGAGGAGACAAAGAAACAACCAAAAAAAAAGCTAAATCCATGTAATCTTGAAGGTGGAACAGCGCAGAACTGATGGCCTGGCTCCCAGGTCAGAGTGACTGCTGCTCTCTAATCTCAAGTGAGTGAATGCACAATGAAATAAAAGGTGTGACTGTGGAGACCTGTCAATTCACAGCTTGACAACAAGCCCACCAGTCAAACTGACAGTAGGGGGAATGTGGCTGTACTTGTTACTACAGGTTACTGGGTGCAGACCGAGGTAGCTGGCTCGGCCCCCACTGCTTCCGTTTGAACTAAAGGAGGAAACACTGCAGGGCTGAATATTGAATCCTGCTGTTGTCTTGCACAGTGGGTCATTAAATTTAGCTATCGGCAATGCCGACTATTGACAGACAAGGTTAGAGAAGTCGGATCATAACAAGGTGGATGCAGAGCATCGAGCCACAGTTAAACGTCTATAGTCTTTGAGGTGCGAAAGGGAGCTTCGATTTGGAACTGAACTGTTCTTGGTAATAAATTTTAGACTATCGCTGCACAATAAATGTGAAAAACTGTGATTAATGACAACTAACAAAATAGCAGATCTAACCAATTTTGATGGATTGAGCTCATTTTTGTTTAATAAATATCATTACTTTTATAATGGTTTTATAACTGGCGTTCACAGGGCAGAAACCAGAAGCACAACAATCTTGGAAAAATATCTAAAAAGTCTGCACAGTCAAACTGCTTCTGCTGTTATGCTCCTGGTGGGAAGTTGAAGATAAGATGGAACAAATGCATTTAAAAAAAAAAGTCAACCTATCCCAGTCACATATGGTGTTAATGAGAGCCAAACGATAGAACTCTGTGCTTTGGAAGGAATCAGCGACAAAGCACAAACTCATCAAAATCATCGAATTTAGTCTTTGGATTTATCGACATGCATATTGTTTTTCTCAATACTCAAACGGTATTGCAGTGCCGTCATATGCCATTGGAAAGCCAGCTCATTACCCTTTCAAATTGTACCACAATTAAAATTACTTTTTAACCGTTGGAAGTTTAACTTTGTTGTTTCTCAGTTTGACTAAAATAAAGATATTCACAGTACATTTCAAGACTATTAGGTCAATATGAAACACATGGTGGTACTTCAGGCAGTGTTAATAGATATTAAAGAGCTGTATGAGTAAATCGTTCTGTTTTTTACAAACAGCCGATATCAAGTTGATCAAAATGACAAAGAAGAATCCAGAGAAATTTGTAATTTTATGTGTTTCTTCACGTTGTCAAAGGTATATACAGTATTTAATATGTTCAGCAGTTCATAAATGAAATTAACAGTACTGTAACAACAGACTAAGAGTATTGGCCTGTAAACAGCTCTTAACTAAAGATGCTTGAAACGTGTATTCATTGTTTGTAGAAATATTCATTATATTCATTATAAAAAACATCCTAAACATTATTTCAACTAAACTTTAAATACTGCAAATGTGAAGGCTGTGTGTTGATTCAAAAACTTTGTTCAAAAATGAGTTATTGTTCGTAAAAGTTAGTTAATGATGGGTTTGATGGGGAGCCAAACATTAAGTAAATAAGAAATAAATTCCCACAATGCCCCCACAGTTTGTGAAGCCAATGATGTCCTCCTTAACAAAACACATTAAAGCCACTCATGGAATGAAGCCCTTAATGGCATTGAGGAGAAACCATTTAGGTGCTTCCTTTGGTTGGTTAAGCATCATTTAGTTGTTGGTTCTCTTGAATTACCTTCACTTTCCAAAGCTTTTCATCTTTTTCACTGTATGAACAAAGTTATGAGGTAGAACATTAAAGGCAGTGTCCCACAAAGGCCTGGCACCTCAGAACGATCATCAAATAAGTGCTAAAAGAGGATTTCCAGGAGGTGTTTCAGCGGTTTAGAGTCCCGGTTCACAGCCGCATCAGTCCAGGAACATAATATGGATTGAAATGGAGAAGTAGCACAAAAACAATTGGTCTGACGCCTTTTTCGTTCCTTCTCAACGTCCTGGATTTAGTCAGCAGATGATCAGTTCACACAACTGACAGGAGGGACAGAATGACTGAGGCAACAGAATAAAATACAGATAAAGTTTTAGACACTAATTCTTATATTCATCTGTTTAGGCTTCTTTTTTCAGCTTTTGAACAATCTGCCATCCATCCATCCATCCATCCATCCATCCATCCATCCACCGAACCATCCATCCATCAAACTTCATTTTCCATCCATCCATCCATCCATCCATCCATCCATCCATCCATCCATCCATCCATCCATCCATCCATCCATCCATCCATCCACCGAACCATCCATCCATCCATCCATCCATCCATCCACCGAACCATCCTTCCATCAAACTTCATTTTCCATCCATCCATCCATCTATCCATCTATCCATCTATCCATCTATCCATCCATCCATCCATCCATCCATCCATCCATCCAGTAGAAAAATGACACCCTGTAAATGTGCGTTGCTGCCATCTACAAATTCAACATGTGGCGCCCAATAGCAGACAGTCACATCTGTGAATTAATGGTGATTTTCTTCTTGCTCTGATGAATCTTCCGTAGACACGAGGAAACAATGGAAATCTTGAGCTCTGTTCCTCTGCTGCTGGTGGCTGGTGGCTGTTACATCACCTTCAAGCCGAACACTGAGTGGTGAATCAGTATTGTGCTGCCGATCAGGCACAGTTAATTAGTGCTGTCTCGATCAGATTATCCAACACTGTATTCACTGCCAAACTTTTTGCCCCTCAGTCTTTGAATGGAGACCGGACAATTTTACCTTTCGTGACCTTCAGCCGTGGATTGCACAGCTGAAACTTTATGGGGAACAAAAAAATAAATAAAAAATGGCAGCAGCTGATGTACTGCAAGTTGGCCTCTTTAATCACGGCTGAGCAGCTTCTGCTTATTACAGCTGCTGTCTTCCTCTAATTACCCTGATCTAATAAGTGTATTTGCTTGCTGTGACAGGCACATATCCCAAACTGTTATGACTGCCATTATCCGGCCGCAACATTTCCCAGCCAGCGCGCTTCCCCCCTTTTTTTGCTTAATTAGACATTGCTAAATGTTAACAGATAAAGCTTGGGCGAACAAGTCGGTCTGCGTTCGGATTTACACCCAGGCCGAGCAGATGGCAATAAATTAGATATGAGCGAGTGAGCTGGAGGAGAGAGAGCCAAAAAAGGGAGAGCGAGAGAGAGAGAGCACCCTACAATTTCTGTAATCCGGTCTAATGGTTGCAGCCGTTCTTACGTTTGTGGCAGTTTGGAAGGTGTCGGTTGTAATCAGCAGCTGTGGAGCCTCTGTTGTGAATGTTTCCACCGCTTCTCTGCCTCGCGCTTTTCCCTCCGTGTTTTATTTCAGATTTTCACGATGTACCAAAGTTCTTTTATTTAAGAAGCACAGCTGTTACAGACGGCTGCTTTAATGTCACATCTTGCGCTCAACATGCAGATCAAAGTTTTAAAAATTTCTTTTTATTTTTTTAATGGATCTAATAATTGTCTTCCTATCAGCTGCCACCTCGGTTGCACTTATCACGGCGATGCAGTGGATAGATAACTCACATTTCGCAGCGAGTGAGGGAAGACTCTCCGGAGGATGAAGTGCGAGGAGAAAAAAAATATATATATATTTCAAGCACGTACTAAATACAGCTCTTACAAATACACCAGTCACTCATAACATTATGACCACTGACAGCTGAAGTGACACTGATGAGTTGTCGGATTATATTTGGCAGACAAAAATGGATTCCAAGCATTTCTTACGAGAGTGGTTCTCAACCTTTTTTTTTTTTTTTTTCAAATTTGCAGCACTGCAAACTTGGGCGACTCAACTCCTACCACACTCTGTTCCATCACAAAGAAAGACTGAAGGAACCTCATAAACACACTCTATGTGAAATACACTTACTTTGTATGAACTCTTTGGGTTTACACTCTGCTGATGCTTCATTTTGCAGTTTGGAACTTTAATTTGCCAGTTTTCCACCACAAAAGATGCTTTCAGATCTAATATTGTCCATCGCTTCTATGAAGCCATATTGTTGTTAACTCTCTTGGTACATTTTCTCTTTTATCCTGGCTTGATGCCACTTTTTCTCCCTCCACTGACTTGGCAAGCTTACCTCTGTGGACATTGGAGACACTTTGAAATACATGATACAAGGCAAATTTTGGTGTTTTGTGACATGAATAAATGAAATGCAAACTCACCGAGTTGTAAGACATCAACACTAGTGTTGCACCACCTCAAACCAAGAGGACCTTCGCGACCCCCCCCCCCCCCCCCCCCCCCCTTGGAATCTTTGGATTCAGGATTAGTTTGAGGTGTTGATGCACCACTTCTTGGGCATTTGAAGCATGTGCTGGTGTGCTGGACAAACAAGTCTGATCCATCAAAGCCAGACATCATACCCTCTTGGACTTTAATGAATCTTGGCGCTCGATACCTCAGCACACCTTCAGCGGTTTGTGTGTTTGAACAATGGAGTCTGACTCTCACGGCGAGAATCCAATTGTCCGAGAAGTATGCACAGACCAGAAATGAAAATCTCCTTATTTCATCAGACTTCGTGGACTAATATGAACTTCTCCCACATATTGGACCCACCCCCTCAAAAAAACCAACTTGATCTCATGTTTGCTGTATTTTTGTTTACATTGTCTTCCACAGTAATGACTGCAGCCAGCGGGGGGATTCTCACCCGATGAGCGCCATATTTGATTATTTAAGACAGCTCTAAGAAAAATCAGTGCGGCGTCTCGGAGAGGCTTAATTAAGTGGCTCTGGCGTCGTGGAGCCGTCATCTCAGCGATGGGAGGATGGACTAGAACGGAAAACAAATGAAGCTCCTTTAATATGCGCTATTGACAAACAACTCATGAATATCTGCACTTGGATGTGTTCTGTGGTAAATACCCCCGGCTACCGGGATTCACAACAACGCTTGTCTTTCCTCCTCGTGTGGAAATTATGTGGAAAGTGAAAGTTGCAGAAATAATGATGTTTTTTAGCATTTACACTTTTATTATTCCAAATGAAACCGACTCAGGTTTGATGGTAAACTGCAGTAAAAAAACGTCTCTGACAGCAGCTACCACCGGGTGAAATGGCAATTAGGAATAAAAAATCCAGTCCAGAATCAAGCTGTTTTAGCAGTTTCCCAGGTGCTGCTGCACAATGTAACAAAGGTTTTAATGCGAGGGAGAGAAATCATCATGCGGGGGATATTCTGGGCAGACAGTCTATGATGCAGTCGCGTATTTTAAATTTTATACGCGTTTTAGGTAAAATCGCACACTGGATTCTATTTCCAAATTATATTCCGTCTGAAAAAATTGCGGATTTGTGGTTGAAACGATGAAAATAATAATGATATACAAGAGCAATCAGAGATTTCTGCTGTCAGCCAAAGGTTAGGTTTGTCAGTTTTGATGTATTCCTTAAAAGCCTATAAAATGATATCTGGATCCGGATCGCCTCCAAAATTGAATGGAATCTTCCATGGCCTGATATCTATCGGTGGTCATTTGAATGGGACCTTTAGCCCATTGCATAATTCATGTGCACCGTGACTAATTGCATCTTTTTCTTTTAAAATCCTGTCAGTTTTAATATGCAGAACATGAATGCACAGTTCACGAGTCTTTCGCAATATGTTAAATGTTCTCACGATAATTGTACAATTCTTATATATTCTGCAGAACGACACGGTAACTGGCAAGTGGGCGGACGTTTAACGGTTCTGACGAACCCCACACATCCCCGGAGAGTGCAGTCATTACTTCAACCTTTTTGCCTCTTTTTGCGACGTTTGTTAGCTAAGTAGCAGTTTACGTTTGAGCACGATGGATCGATTACAATGATTCCACCGCACATCGTTTCATACGCACTCACCCCGAGTGTTTTAACATGACAATTTTATTCAGAATACAACCACATTAGTCTCCCCCTTTTTCTTTTTTTTTCTTTCTTTTCACTACAAGATTCATCACTGTGGTTTTTCTATTACCACAGTAATCTAAATGCAAATTTTTAACTGTCCATTTTTCCACCAGGATGATGCTTCTGGCACAGCATGTGCTTTTCTCTCCTGCCTATTTATTATTTTTTTCCCACACTACCTCAGAAACGTGAAACTCAAACTCTTGAGTGGAGACTGCCTATCATGTTGACGTATTGTCAAGGAAAATATGTCACTAATTGGACAAAAATAGTCACACACTTGGTCTCCTGAAAGCTTTCCAAACCCAAAAAATTTTTAAATCTTTGAACCGGCCTACGGGGAGGACTACATATATATATATATATAAATAAATACACAATCACATTACAGCTGGCTCGCAGTTATAGATTCACAGTGGCACACATCAATAATGCAAATGTTAATTTCCATTCTAATCAAATAATTGTGTCAACACTGGCTCCTTTTATATACACTGTTTAAACGCAGTCCTCTGGGAACGTGCTGCAATTCTTTTTCTTTTTTATTGAGACTTTGCAAAGTTGTTTTCCTCACTGAAGGTGTCACTTTCATTGCTGTGGGAATGTGGGAAACACACGCACACACACACACACACACACACACACACACACACACACACACACACACACACACACACACACACACACACACACACACACACACACACACACACACACACACACAGGAGTCCTGGAAGCTCTGATATGGATTGGTGGCAATGAAAGGCTTCATCATTCCTGCCTTTCTTCTTGCCACGTCATCAATTCTCCCTGCCTGGATCTGCTTCTGAGTGACACCCAGTGAGCTGCTCTCTCTCTCTCTCTCTCTCTCTCTCTCTCTCTCTCTCTCTCTCTCTCTCTCTCTCTCTCTCTGTCTCTGTCTCTGTCTCTGTCTCTCTCTCTCCACTGTAAATACATCCATAACGTGCCCGTCCTCCTGTAACTTTATGCCCGTGTACGTGCCGGTGGCGCGATACCAATAATCTCCCCCTGCACGGCGTTGTGCACCGCCGCAAACTCAGGCTCCATCTCTGTGGTCAGGGACTCTGGCGATGGCCTTTCTCTTATCATCTCTTATTCATTAGAGTGGCGCCTGGGTAATATCAACTCCCATATCAGTCATTTCTCCACTGTTGGAGAATATTCATCAAAAACCTCATCACTCTCTGCAACTTAATGACAAAATCTGTAATCATATACGACTTATAGTATATAAAAGCCCAAATAGTGACAAAAATACTAGATATACACTGTGATGCAGGGGGAATTATACCTTTTCCCAACTGGATTTTTTCCGTTTAATTTCTGGGAAAACATCAAGAAAATAAGTAGGTCAGTTTTGTCCCCCAAACTGAATTAAATGCAAGTGTAATAAATGCTTAATGACAAATACCGTCGGCATTGGTGCAAAGCCAGTTCTCTCTATATCTATTTTTTTTTTATAAACAAGGAACATTTTTGCCGAAAATACATTTTCACACATTGCAAATAATCACTTGGGAGGAAAATGAAACTAACACATACATATAAAGTGTTGAATTGTACTTTTTTTTGAATGCAATGTTGTGTACGCTGTAATATGTATTCGAACAGACGGCGTGAGAGAAAATGATATATTTCTCATTAAAAAAGTGTTTGACCGCCAGGAGAAAATTAACGCTGACAATATGAAGTCTGGCTTTACTTGCTGTTGGAGTTGTTTTCTTGGTGATTCTTTTCCCACACTTTGAGAGCTCCCTTTTTTAAGAAGATGCTTTAAGTTGCTCTGAAATGCAAGTATCTGTAACGTTTCGAATATCCAGGCTCCGTCGCCTAAATGAAGGTGTTAATTAAGACTGGTCTATTCCGGGGAACCCTCTATAGAAGCAAAGATTTCAGACTCCATTAAAAAGTGTCTTGTCCCAAATAACTCCTCCTCACGATCCGTCTTTGAAATAAAGGGTGAACCTATTTTAATTTCTGGAGTATATTCTTATTCTTGGGCGATACTCATTCTGTTTCTCATCTCATTAAGTCATTGTTGATCATTTTTGTAAGAAATCATTAACATGATCAGTGTCTTCACATAGATGAGTGTCATTGATTAAAAAATTTGCTTAAAGACAAACTGATCAAATTTGTTATTTCAGAGGAGTGTCTCAAAGTGGTAGCCCGTTGCATGACTCAGTACCTATGACGTTGGTCTCAGTTTCAAAAAGGTTGTTAGGAAATTCAAGAATGTTGTTTTGAAGCTTGTAAAATATATTATAAATGGTAAAAGGCCATTTATACATCGCATGTAGCACTTGAACAACCCAAAAACAACAACTAAACACAGAATTCACATTATCTGAGAAATGAGATTTCTCCTTTCCCTGGTGCCAGTTTCGTCGTTGATCCTCTTAACAATTGTTCTCATTAGCAGCCATTTCACCAGAGTCTGACAAACCATTCAAAGTGCAAGTTTTTTTTTTTGTTAAATAAGTTTTTGTGTTGCCTGCCAGCAGAAAGATTCTTTTGCCAGACTTCACATGGTAAGTTGTGTGCTTAGCTCAGACGGTAATAAACTGTTTTCAGATTTCTGTTTGGTGGGTACACACCAAGGACTCAAACAACCCCGGGAAAAAAACAACAAAAAAAACCCCACGTAATGTGAAGGAAAATCATGTTTTCTGGGGAGGTTCAGTCGGACTCGAGTCTTACTGTAGTCTTTTCTTTGTACACAAGTGTCAACATTGTTTTAGTCTTTTCAAGGGTGTCAAAAAAGTCGGCAATACTCTTTAGTATTTTTCTCTTTCGGGTTCAAAAGAGAGTCAAAGAGCAGAGTCATAGAAATGCTGGGTGTGATTCCTATAACCTGTAACCTGGGGTCTGAGGCCCCGTTGGCGCGACGACTTTTTTCAAGCAAAAACACAAAACTTTCCCCGTTACTTTTAATGGCCGTGTTTTCCCCTCGTCACTTTAATTCTTTTGACAAATCCGAGACGGGGGCTGACCACCTTTTCTCTAAGGGAAATATAAACGGGTTGGAAACCACTTCTGTACACGTTCGCCGATAAGAGACCGATGACTGCAAGCAGATTGCTTCATTCAACTCAAGCTTAATTATACATTTTACAGCCCGTGCTGAGTCATTGTGCTATTTGTGCGGCGTTGTGGAACGGAAGGGGCGATTTAATGTTTCAATTAACATCCAGCCAGTTACTGGGTCTTCAAGAACGCCTCAAAATGTCTCACAAGTTTGAAATGCATTGATCAAACAGACAAGTATTGATTCATAATTCATCTCAAACTCCTAATAAACGTGTTTGAGAAAATTAGTCCAAAGTATTGTGTAGTATCCTGATTTCCATTAGTGTCTCCTGAATAGTATTAAATTCTGCCTTTGGCTTTGTTCGTGAAATATGAACCGGGACTTTCTTGAATGCCCTCACGACACAAGTTCCATTAAAAGCCACTTGTTTTGCATTAGTGTGTATTTGGGAAGAGATGAATTACAGAAAGCATGTAATCTTGTCATTTTATTTCTCCAAAACTGTCCGTGGTGCTGAAATGGCTTCTTTTTTTCTTTTCTTTTTTAAGTAGAAGTTGCTTCATGAATAGAAGCGTTGCCACCCTGCTTATCTTATTGTCCGTGTTTATGGATGTGCTCTTAACCATTTAAAAAAAAAAAAAAAAAAGCAATTGGAAGTCTTTCTTTGTCCTCAAACACATTAGGATTGCTAAATACAGCGCACTGACTAAGTAGTCGATTTCTAACATCTTGCATCAACTGCTATCAAGACGTTCTCAGCAGATTAATTCTTCAACCACTTGTGCAAACATCTAAACACGATGTG
The DNA here is from genome assembly GCF_963383615.2 of Lipophrys pholis. Lineage (NCBI taxonomy): Eukaryota > Metazoa > Chordata > Actinopteri > Blenniiformes > Blenniidae > Lipophrys > Lipophrys pholis. The sequence goes on from NC_137648.1 coordinate 2,997,759, forward strand.
AGGAGGGAAGCTAATAGAACATGCAGGAATAGCTTTAACGGCGATCAAATAATGACGCTGACTGTGTGTTTCCCCACAACCTTGTATGCATAAAAAATACACCTTCATTCCCCTGAACTAAAACATGTTCGACACCCCGAGTTTAACGAATCGTATCCTATCCAAGTGAACATTTAATGCATATCCTGCACAGGTCACCGGTCTATCACATGGATAACAGCGAAAACCCACGTAAAGGCTCATTTCTGCTCAATGTTGGATATGTATATGCCCGAAGCCTTCCGTTTGGATGAGCAGTACCAGCAGGAGCCACAGGGCGGCAGTGTTGAGACTAGAAAACAAAAAATGGTGTTTTCAGAGAGCGAGATTTTGCCTCAGATTTAAACTCTTTATCAACATTATTAGTTATTCCTCCTGCCTTCACCATTATAGATATTGTCACTCTAAAACACATTCGATATGCTGAAGTGTAAAGACAGTAAAGTTCACACATATTGAAGTGCAAGTGTGCTTTCTTGTGTATGTAGAGTATAAAGAAAGCTCACGTTTAGAGTCCCCACGTACATCAAGAAGCATCTTTTTAGACTGTTGGATACTTCAATACCCAGAGAAAGACACAAACGCACAGAGAGAACAAGTTGCTGTGAGTTGGCCAAGGTAACCACTACTCCACTGCACCAAATTCCTTTAAAACTCTTAGAATTGTCTTAAACAGCACATTTGTTGTTGTCCATTCAGCTTTTTAAGTAAATAGTTAGACTTTTTTCATTTTCACTAACAGACCTCAGTTTGATTGAATCGTCCGCTGAGATGAAACGTCGAAACAAGTGGAGGGGAATTGTACGATTCCACCACCAAATGTCTCAAACTCTGAACATAACTCCATTTAATTAGCCAGATCCAACAGAACGTCTCCCACGGCTTGCTTTTGTCATGTTCTCTCAAACAAAACAAGACCCGTGATACTTTAAAGTCCTAGAAACAGTCGTTTAAATGATGTGTTGACAAAAAAAGGACCTAAAGGTACAAATGTGAAGTCGACACGGCCACGCTTTGATTTCGAGTCTCTGAAGATAGAGGCTCTCCACAGGTATGTGCATTGTTGTCTGACTCCGGTCGAAGCAAATAATGACAAAGACGCAGAGGGACAGCGGGAGGTCTGCTAGAAGTCTGGTACAAATAGCAGCGTATTAACATTTAGATGCATTATGCAGAACGGTTGTTTACATAGGTCCAGTGTGTCTCCTAATTACCCTGTGTGACAGAGGACCGAGTTATTTTTGCATCGATTCAATGTCTGACATTTTATTTCAGCACCGTAGAGACAACTCGGTTCCTTCAGGAGAACAAAAACAGAAACAATTCTGACTGCATGAAAAGGTTTGCTGGATTCTTGTCAGTCAACATGGATTTGAAGTGAATATAAAGTACGTCCAAGAAGTGGAAATGTCTATTTTTTACTTCGCTTTATAAGACTCCTACTATGAGTACAGCTTGGACAGACAACCACCAAGATTCATGCCTTTTTAAAGTGACTAATTAGCTGCAAATGCACATTTTTACCCAATTAAAATTGAGTGAACATCCACCAACTCAACCTGGATTCGAACCAGGGACGTTCCTGCTGTGTTGCTAAACACTACACCAAACCACTTTTCTTTCACAATGTTCTTCCAATTGAGCCATATCTCGCATTTCTTGTCATACAGTCAAAAATTAGAAACAGCAAGACTGATCGATTCCTACCGGCGGTGATGAGTGCAGATGTATTAGCCAAATTAGGAAATTTGCTGAGTGTGCAATCGCGGCACTTAAAGCACTTTCAGTGTGTACAGTGTGCGAAAGACTGATGCATGGAATGCCTGTAATGCACAGTAAAATGTTTGCATCATACCCCATTGACCACATCCGAGCCCAAAAAGTCCATCATAAAACGCAGTTTGCCTTTTATGATGTCGTTCAGATCTTTGTTAGACGCACTGCCATGACAGCCAATTAAAATACAATTCTACCCCCTTTTTTCTTTAACCACTGATGAGAATCGCCCATGTACACATGCCAACTCATCACTTTTTACTTTGAAAGAGCGCTCGCCAACGCCAAAACGAAGTCTGCTAATGCGGCCTGAGGGGCTTTTTGTATGTTAGCGTACTAAGCTAGTCATTAACGTGTGCAGCCGGGCTAATATGTGTAAGAACAAACTGTTTGAGTAAGACTGAGTCCTGTTGTGAGTTCACATGGGTTTAGGAAGTGTTAGAAGGTTGTGAGCAGGTCGCTGTACCAGTCGGGGACCGCTATTTAGTTTTCTCCTCTGCAGAAAGTGGGCGGAGCCTGTCCTCCTCCTGATTATTGGTTACTGTCATGTAGCCGTTTAAAGCTCTCCCAAAGTTTCCTAAGCAATACGTGTGGAAACATTTCAAATTATTCAACCCAGAGAAGACGTATGTTTACTTTTTCTTCCAAATCCCACAAAATATTTTATATAACATGACAGTATTTATTTAACACGATTACTCATTGACTTCATTGAAATGTTATTTACTTTGCAATGCGAGTCCTAACCTGATTTCCTTGAACCTCACCTTCAATTCAGTTAACATGAAATACTGAAAAAACAAACAAAACTAAAGAAATCAACATCTCTAAGTTGCGATGGTTTAGCGAGAGTTCTTACATTTGCAACATTCAGTTGTCATACGGTGACATCCGGTGGTGTCAGATGGTATATACCGGCATATTTTGATATGGAACTTGTTGCTTCATTATGAGTCACATGTCAGGCTGAACTACAAACAATAAATATGACTTTTGTCCAGACGATCCTGAAAATGAGTTTGGGCTTTAAGAAATGGATTAAAGCTCACCATAGTAATGGATTCTTATTTCCTAAGTTATCTGTGCACATGTATCTCCTTTGTGTTCAGATATTTCTTCTCTGACGCAGAATTGTGACGCCTGCTTCACTTCAGTGAACTTGAAAAAGAGATGTGAGATGTTGGTTCGGACCGAGCCGCCGGTAATTTTCTAATATTGACGGCTGAGGGTTTGCTCTTCAATCTGCCCCGTTCAATGTGTCCTTGAGCAGTGAATGGTAGCATTTTTCCTTTCAGCTGTCAGTGTCGGTGTGAGTGAATGGCTGAATGTGACGGCACATGTAGAGGCTGTTTAGTCTAAACACACTGGGTACAAAACAGTGATTTGTGCTGCTCAAACTGTCATTATGAAAACCAGATGAGGTCACGTATCGACACAAACTATCTGGCTTGGGCCACCTTTGATCGCCGTGGGAACATTAACACCTGAAGTCGTCACAGATATATAAGGATGAGTAGTTAGCGGCTACTTACTGTACATTTTCCTTTCCAGCTCCACTCGGACACCGCGCGCTGACATAAATGTAATTCATCCTGCCTCGTCAATGTACTCTCTGACCTATTTACAATATTCAGATGAGCGGCAGCATATATGGGTTAATTTTTCTGCAGATTTTCTACCTGGAATTGCACAAAATGAATGTAAGATGGAAGCCCGTTCCAGAACGTCCTATCAGTGGCGCAGCTGGGCTTATTTCTCCTCTTCCCGAGTTATGTCCTTGAAATGAAACCTCCCGACGAAGCACTCTGCACCTAATTTCATTAAACGGCAGGTTTTGCCAAGTCAGTGAACCTAAAATGATGCAGTTGAACTCTCCGGTCTCCTGTCTCTTCTGTCACCGGGGGTGGGTGGAGGGGGTTGGAGGGGGGAGCAAGAGGAGGAGGTTTCGGGGGAGTGAGTGAAGCCGAGACCTGGTTACCCCCTCCCGCAGCCTTCGCTCAACCCTCAACTCCTCCTCAACTTACTCCTTCGTACATTTTCTGCTCAGCCGTGCTGCAACATACAACTACGGGGAAAATACACAGGGGCAGATCTTTTTTTTTCTCTATATATTTTTCATGGTGTTACGGGTTATTAGACCCGTTCACATTAGGCTGAGTCTCATTACTGGGTAAAGAAAAGCTCTGAAAGCATTAGGGTCGGGACTCACTGATGTATAGTTATGATCCTCGCATTGGTTATACAAACGTGTTTGTGTGTGTGTGTGTGTGTGTGTGTGTGTGTGTGCGTGCGCGTGTGTGTTCGGTACAATGCGAGCAGTAAACATTTCCCGAAAGCTTCTTAAAGTGGCAGAAACCCAGTGGTCCGGTCACTTCATCCCAAACGAACGGACCACTCTGGAATTTCGTGACCAAATTAATTAATGAAGATGAACTGAATCCGAGCCCAGAAGAAGAAGAAGAAGAAGAAGAATGTGTGGAGCGTTTTGCCGGCGGCGGCCCTCAGTGACCACACCATGTGATATAAACGATACGCCTCATGGAATCTCATCTTACTCCCCTTTAGCAATTTGTGCCGGGAGCTATTGATGTTTGCAGCATCGCGCTCCGCACCGCTGGCTGATGGTGCTCTCAGATAAGTGGTGGTGTTGTTGGGGGGGGGGGCTCCAACCTGTGATACCTTTTGTGCAAATAGGAGAGGAAGCACTTGACTTTGATGTGGCTGTTGTGCAGGATTATCTTTTTCTTTTTTTTTTCTTTTTTGAAAGTGTCACAGACTCGTTTGTTCGCCGCTTCCCTCGCTCGTTGCCGTCTGGCTCCGATGACGGAGAACAATACGAGACATGGAGCCGACAGAGAGCATAAGGACGAGTTTTGTGCTTTCAATTAAAAAAAAAAAAAAAAGAAAGAAAAAAAACCCCATCTTTTTATCTATTTGTGAAATGAGTAAATCCACCAGGTTCAGAAACGTCTTTTTCCCTCCAGCTGTCTCCTGGCTGAACCCTCGGTATATATAATGCATACTAACACATCTTTGCACGACAGTACTGAATGAAATCCCCCAATTGGAACTGTTGCATGATATGTCGCTTAAGCCCCGTTTACACGACAAACTTTCAAGTGAAAGCGTGACGATTTTGTGCTTTATTGTTTCACAAATTCCGTGTGAAAAACGGTGTTTTCAGTGGCTCTGATCACCGTTGCCATGAAGACGATCACCCAAACTGCAGCGAGAGTTTTGCCAGGTGTTTACGATGTAATTTCCATTTGAACAACAATCGACTGAAAACCCCATCGTTTTTTTGCATTTTTGTCTCATTAGTGCTCGTTTCATTTAAAAGTGGCCTTTTCCCCATTTCCATGGAAAGCATTGTGTTTTGAAGATGTTGCACTTTGGAAGTGGTTTCCAGTGAGTCCCTTCACCACTGTCAAAATGTAACAAAAGTTTTCCGTTTTCACTCGAAAACAATCTTTAAATGGGCCATTTATTGCTGCTGAAAGTCCCCCCTGATGTGCTGCAATCTGTATTTAGTTGCGCCGTACTTGTGACATTTGCAATGACAATAAAGTTGAAGTTTAACTCCAGCTGAGAAGCTGTTTTCAACTCCTTTTGATCATCTGTTCCCGGAGAGCTATCGGTTAGACTCTCGAGTCTGTCCTCCTTCACGACGTTTCCTTTTTTTTTTTTTTTCCAGCCTGTCGAGCCCACTTCTCAAATCACAGATAATCTAGCAGACCCTCAGCTGAGCGTCACTGCTACAGCGGAGTGGTCTGCCCTCGAAGGCGAACAGAAAAAGCTACTTAACCACCACACTTTTGAAGCACTTAATTAAAGTGACATGAACAAGATTATCAGTGTTTCATCAACGCTTTGTTGAAGGTGTGACAGCCTGCTTTTTTTTTTTCTTTTTTTTCTAGCTGATTCTCGGTGTTTCAGAGTTGGATCACAAGATGCTGCGGATTAGAATGAGCAGCCCCTGGACGTGTCAAAGAAACTTTCTCCAATCAGTTGACTTGGAAACTGACCCAGTAATTGTCTTGTATATTTGTGAAATATTGGCTTTATCCTCATGTTTTGGCCAATCAAGGATATGAAGGCGCATCAGATCTTTGATCTCAAAACTCACTTTATGAATTCTTATCATGGTCGTACAAAACCTGACAGCTTGAAATTATTTTCTCCATCCACCTTTATCAACGCTTATTCCGTGTCAGGTCGCGGGTGGAGGTACAGAGAGCAAAGAAGCCCTGACATATCTGTTCCCTGCAACTGCAAATTTCTCCAGCTCTTCTGGCGCGGACCCCAAATATCAAAACTGCTCAAAATAAAGTTTTCACCTGAGCAGGTCGTTTGTGAAAGTTAATGAGACAGTTGGACAGTTTGTTTTAAAGTCTGGGGAGACAGAAGACGGAGCTACTCTCAGATCACGCTCGGTTTCTGATTGGCGCTTCAGTTTGGATGGTTTCATGCTCTCATGCGCAGGCGTTTCACTACAGACCACACACTGGGATTTCCACCACCTTTTTATCCTCAATGTACGAAAATTCACATTTTACCCTTCTCTGGGTTATATTTGCGCTTCGCCACCTTGCACCCGAATATCAACACAAACGTAAAATGAACGTCGATCAAATGATGGTTACAGTGAAAAACTTTTGACAGGCATGCGTTAGTCATCTCCTCGCAATGTGGACGAGTCGCCGCTCGACTTTGAGTTGAGCTGAGCTCCTCACTCTATCATGAAGAGCCACCCTGCGGAGGAAACCCATTTCGGCCGCTTGTATCGGCGATCTCACTCTTTCGGTCATGACCCAACGTTCGTGGCCACAGGTGAGGGTGGAGATGTAGAACGGCCGGTAAACAGAGAGCTTTGCTCAACAGCTCAGCCCCTCTTCACCAAAACTGTTCAAATCTGTCGCAGAGCTCACGATCCCTCGAGAGGGACTGCGTGGTCTAGTGATCCTCAGAGCAAACACTCCTGGTAGGGTCACCCAAGGCAGACAGGTCTGGACTGAAGGCCCAGACAAACACGTCCAAACGTCACCTATGAAAAAGGAGCCAAAGAAGACGACGTACCCTGCCCGGTCACCGGGAGCCACCGGGACACACCCCTGGAGCCAGGCCTGGGGGCGTTGTACGCCGGGTAGCTCGTGTGTCAGGCAGCCGAACAGTCCAACATAGAGGAGTGGTGCATTGCTCACGCAGTGTGAGAGGAGCTAAGCATCATGGGCCGCTGCAACAGAAACTGACATCTTCCGACTAATGGAATTATTTCAACGACACAGCCTAACTAGTGCTACTAACTACAACTGCTAGCAACTGACAGAAATGTGAGAGAAAATGATGAAATGATCCAATTGGCATTATAGCACTGAACCAAAACAATTGTTTGCAGATGTATTTTGCTTTCTTATTTACAGGCAGGCAGGTTTTTAAACATGCTACCGGATGGGGTTCCTGAAGAACGCAGTGAAAACATTTCAAGGGACGTTTAAAAATCGAGTTGCCTGGAAATAGTTGGCTTGTTCCTGTAACGACTGTGTCACTCCTGATGGAGTGAAGTGCAACATCCTGCCGTCGAACTTGCTGTCGTACCAAAGCATGGCACAGAAGTAATATTACCTACTTTATTTATATTGCGTCTTTCATGTGAAGAAAGCAGCTTCGAGGAGCGAAGAGAACGTAAAATGAGCTGTCAGAGATCTCATCGAAAAAGGTAAATATACATAAGCAACAACAATAAAAATGCTAAAGTGATGAAAAGGCTGTTGATACCAAGGAGAAAGGTCGTCTAGTTTTTGTGTGAATATTGGCTCATAAAGAACCGCATGCAAAGACAAAAAGCTGCTTCACCAGGTTCACGTTTCATTACAGGATTATTTAATACAGGGTTGTTTAATGATCTGAGAGTGCGAGCAGGAAAATATTCAGTCGGAACCGTACAAAGAATACCAAAACAGGTTGTCTATCGGCTCTTCCTCTCTTCTTGTTTAAGTGCAGTAATAAAGTTAACCTTTAATAAACCTGGTCCGCAGTCAGCTGGGATCATTTCCAGCTCGCCGAGACCCTCAGTGGGATAAAACCAAAATAGAAACTGAGCAGACGGAAGCCCAAGTTTAGGTTTAAACTCGTGGCAGCTCTCCGATTTCTGAACGTTTTGTATTTCCTGTCAAAGAGGTCTCTATTTTGAGGAGAATCCGCACGAACCTGTTTTAAACACGTGGCACTGGCTTTTCAGGGTTTACTCGCCGAGTGTAACTGAATAATGTAGAGGAGATGAAATGTGCTATGTGAAGTTATTCATAAGCCTTTTATAGCCATTGTCAGCATTAGACTCCATCTATTCAATGTTTCAGAGCAGCTTGCCGGAGAATAAAGTACAAATAGAAAGAAAGCCAGCACCGAAGTTGTTCCCGTTGGGATGTCGGAGGCCAGTACTGTTGCCACACAGACCAAAGATATTACGCTATCTGAAATACCGACTAATCCTTTCTAGAACTCTGCCAGAGAGGGCTCTATTTCAGCAAAGTTAATAAACACGCTTCTGCAAACATTTTGCAGGCGGTATCTTTTCGCTGTTAAATAGGGGAGTTTCTATATTATTATTCATCTAAGGCAACGAGGCAGCAGACAAATGGAAGAAAACAAAGTGAGGGAGATCAAACAGTCCCTGGATCCTGTCCTGTTTGCATAGGACCAATCAGTCCTCGTCCTCGCCGTGGTTTTGTATGCCATACCATTCTGCACCATTGACCCGGTGAGACAGAGCCATTACAGAAAAGACTAATTCTTAATCTAGGATATTGCTTTCTCATTACTCTCCCTCCCTCTGGCCTCCTGCATGATAACTGTTTGATTAAGGCAGTTATGTCACTTGAGAGGCTGAGAGAGCCCACCTTTTAATATTACCTGGCTGACTGATTATGCGGGAGCTGCTTGAGGCTAATAATGTTGAACTGTGATGCCTGATTACTAATGCTCATGGGCCCTCGGTGACGGCGTGCCGAGCAGCCTTCAGAATTCCAAAATATTAATCAATAAACAATAAAAATGTATGTGTCCTAAACACCACTAACCGGATCTCATTTATTGTTAAATACAAACTGGTTGGTCGTTGTTACTGGAAGTGCTCCATACTATTGTTTTTATTTAAAAAAAATTTGGCTCACTCTAAGTTAAAATGCATTTATTATTATAAGGTTTTCACTCACCTGTATGAAGAATGGGTTGATATGTATATCTAAAAAAACATTTACACAAGATGTAAATGTGTTGATGGGATGCCGTTTTTTGGAATCAGCAATAATAATTAAAAAGAATTTACGCAAACTGCTTATAACTACAATTATGGTGGTGGTGACCTAATTCAAGCTCAAGCATAAAAAAAAAGAAGAAATTAAGCTAATACTGCTTAATATGCTAAACTATTCACATGTCCCTGTAATTACATGAGTGCTTCTAGTATCACTGCAACACATAATATATCAAAGATTTTGCCTTGAAATGTTTCACAGAACCACAAATTTAAAGAAATGACAAGATTTTCTCACTCACACCAACAAGACAATAAGGAAAACTGAGCCGTGTGTCTGTTTGAGATCAGAAGAGTTTGATCTGTTTTGTGTATGGGATTGTGTAATCATTAAAAGTGATGTCCAAACAATTATTGGTTTAAAGCCCGTACATTTTAGTTTCAGAAAAGTTTCGCGTTTTGGAAATGATGTCCATTTACACGGAAATGGGATTAATGCTGAAAACGATGTAGTACGCATGCCAGGCCACAAGTTGGCGGTGTTAGGTTTTTTTGCTATGAATCTTCACACATTCACGTAGAGAAACACGGACATTCATATGGACAGACCACCAAGTTGGATTGTTATTACAGCGACTGTCAACTATCGCACTCATCCCTGGAGAAAATGGACTGGGAGTCATGACACTCTGGAGGAAAACATTTTTGTTATTGTCCATCTACTCGTGTATGTGAAGAAGAACTGTTTACGACAATCATGGTGCGCATGCACAGGAGCAGCTTTTCTCAAAAGTTCAGTTTTCAGTTACTGGGCGTCGTTGTCGTGACCCTCAAACCCTCAAACGTTGTATAAACAGAACCTTAATCTAAGTCTCATGAGCAGCAAACAACTGAGAAAAAGTTACAGAAAATACATGAAGTGACTATTTCTGTATTTTGTTTTTTATTAATAGTTTTGAAGTTGCAGTAGAAACACTTTTTTCCAACCACACCACTTTGAAGAAGAATCGGCCCCGAAAGGAGAAACTCCTGATGAAGTTCAGACTCTGCGGCTGCAGCAGGACGTGGGAGGGTCAAAGGAAGGGATTGTTCATTGATTGATTTACTAACATAAGATTAAAAAATACAGAAAGGAAGAAAAGAAACAAACAGAATTAATGTTTTTTGTTTTTTTTTAAAGAGACGCTCCAAATGAGTAATCCAGAGCTCACTTGACACACACACTACTTTCACAATATGTGTCTTACATGTTCGAAAAGATCCAGAGGGCGTGGTTATTTCCCTACATGACATCACGAAGGGAAATACTCTGAATCCACTGCATGAGCACACGTTCACTAAAAAGTACAGATAAAAGATTTTATTCACTTGTGGGACACATATTAATGTTATAAAACAAATCTGAAGTGAATTGTGCTTAACATGGGACCTTTACCTGGGTTATCATTTCAAGTCCTTTCTAAACAATTTTTGTCTGGATTTTAATATATTTGATTGGTTTTATTCTTTTTTTTTATTTTTTTTTTAAGCAACTTTTTCAAATATATAACTTCAATCTCTGCGTGAGTTTTCTTTGCGAGCTCCACTAAACCATCACCGGGTTGAATGGAGTGTACGTATAGGTGTGTACTCTTTCCAGCATGTCTACTGAATTATCATTACACGTTTGCAATCTATAATTTTAATCACACTCAGGTTTCACTGTGAAATGGAGCATTAATACAAATCTCCAACAGCTTGCACAAGTTGGATTGTGGCATGCCATTAATGACTTGAAATTGCATCCATAAAATAGTGGAAAATAAATCAAGTCTAACCCGCCCAATCCCATCTCGGTTGCAGTCTGCTGTGCAAGTGGAAAAAGAATTTCTTTTTTTCCTTCAACATGGGGGAAAAAATTGATTAAGGGTTGATGAGCAGCTGCTGTGAGGCATCATCTGTCTATCGTGACGACACTACGCAGTCTTTTCTTTTTTCCCCCTCTTTCCTCCGCAGCTTCAACCATCAAATCCTGATTTCCCCAGAGCAACTGTTAATTATGTAATTCGTGCTCATGTGATAAGATAACCGATTATCCATGTGTCTCCCGAATGAGTCGCATGTCCCACTTATTTGTCCCTTTTTTTTATTATTCCTTTTCACACAGTTATCGCACAAATCAAGCGCCCAGATAACCATCAGTCATCCACAAACATCTGCACAATGCCTTAATTACATTTCTTTTAATGGCGTAAAGCAAATTGTTTTGCTGCGAGAGCGAAATAAATCTAGTAAATCCTGATCCTGGACGTGGAATGCCTGTTGCAGCTCGGGTTGGGACGCTTCGCAACTTGTCTTTAATTGCCCCACGTTCAGTCGTTCCTCCGCAGTAAATCCAGGTTTATGATGCACGTTTGGTGTCTGAAGCGTGATCCGAGCGCTCGGTGGGCGCTCTGCGGATACATTATGGATTACGAGCGTGCATGCCAGTGGCAAAATGCATTTGCAGTCAACGTGGACATTGTGGAAAATCCACACGTCTGCAAAAAAGATGGGAGACTTCAATGTTAAATGCTGCTAATTGTTTGGGAATAAGTTGATGGATTGCAAATTTTGTTTATTTTAGACGTGCAAACACTGATTGTTGTTGTTTTTTAAGAATAACAGGCGGGGAAGTTAACTGTACCTCCAAAACAAACCGGAATTAATTTAAATTCTTATTTCCATGCGGTGATAGTCTGACACGAGTTTGAAAATTACTGGCAGATATTTACAAATAAGCTTTCTTAATGCCTCATTTACAGGACAACTTTTTCAAGTTGAAAAAGGAAAACTTAGGAGGCGTCATGGTGACAGATACTGAATCAAAAACTTTTAGAAAACGCTCTTTCTGTGCAAATAGAGAAGAACACCTTTTTGAAAACAGTCTGACTCCATCGCCATAGAAATGTGGAAGAGTTCACGTGGGTGTGGTTTCATTACAAAAACAAACAGCACCCACTAGTGGACCAACGTGGAAACTACATCGTTCTCAGCGATTCTTCCGTTTCAGTGTAAACGGACATCGTTTTCTAAACATCACCGTGTAAACGTGAAACTTTTCTTCAACGAAAATGCAAAAACGCTGCATTTTCACTGGAAGCGTCGTCGCGTCAACAAGGTCTTACTTTAATGTCCCTGCAGTGGTTATTTTGATGTATATCTGACGGTTCATGTGAAGCTCCTTGAATTCCGTTGTGTCGGAGGCGGGGGCATGTATGCAGTACTTTTCAGTTATTGTTTGTGCGAGTTTTTGTGTGAATTCACAGTAGTGCTGACAACGTATTGTGCCTGTCGGCCAATTACCTTGGACGTGAAACACCCCAATCACAGATTTTCAGTGAGGGCCAGTTCTCTGTTGTCAAGGCTGTTACTTTTTCTTTCGGTGAGCATTTCTCTGAGCGCTAAACACACCTGAATGAAGTCGGCCGCAGCTCCTGATGCCCGGCACCGACTCCACCGCAGCCGGCGTCCAATGTCGACTGAAGGACGGCCTCCATCAGAAGACGCCTCAGTCATCGTTACACGCCAAGGACAAAAGACTGAAGGCTTCAGAGTGTTTTGCAGCTCAAACCGGGTTGATGGGATAAAAGCGTTTCCCCCTTTGTAGTGTGAACACACCTCATGTTTCTTAGTGGCGAGCGCCGAGGTTTAATAAATTCAGTGTTGATTCCTATTTTCCTGAGGTTATTCAAAGTGTAGCCACTATTGATGTAGTAATGGTCGGCCGGGTGGTGGAGGAAGCACACAGAGCGAGGCAGGAATGTTGTTTCCCAGGTTGTTGTTTTTTTTTTATTATTTATTTACAGTGCCCCCCAGAGGTTACAATAATAATTGAAAGAGGAAAAACATAACTAATGAAAACCACTCTAAAGGAACAAAAGGGAAGTCAGCCTCTAACAATGGCCAGTAACTCAAGCCAAGCCCAAGGGCCCCTGAAGTTGAACTTGACTCTCTCAGAGCATCTCCTGCAGGCTTTATATACGTTTTGCTCCTCCCATGCAGCCAAACAATCAACAGAATGAAGCGACTTTACATTGAAGTGCAACAAATTCTCTCACAACAGCGACTCGTCACCGTCGTACAGTTTCACCAAACTCCTAAAATAATGAAAATCAAGGGAAATACAACGGTAAACACACTTCATGCTCCCTCTGCCACACTTGGTACGTTCCATTCAATTCATCATACAAGGACTAAGGACCTCCTTCTTCATGTTTGCCGTCAGTGAACACAGACGGCATCAATTATTTTGAAAAAAACAAAACAACAACTTATGTTGGTTTACCCAATACCATAATGGTGCGCTCTAGAAACATTCAAAAAGTCGCTTTTTAAATGTACTGTGTTCGGTTATGTGTGTTCAGTCAGACGGCAGAGACGATCATCTTTGGAAAAGCGATGATGTCATCACCCCTCTCTCCCCCCACGGCAGTCCGCAATGTCACCAAATAACCACAACAATCTCAGACTACAAGCTCCAGTTGAGCTGCAGAAGCGACTGACGCTTGCAGGAGGAGTGGGAGCATAGACCTATACAACTCAGTTATGTAGAAGTCTGTAAGGGGGAGTCTAATTCTACATTTCCATGTGCTCTGTTTTCTAATGTGTTTTTAGTGTATTTAGTGAGTCACAGCACCCCTAAAGGCCTGGCATATATGTACTACATGCCCTGAAGCCTCGTGTTGAGCCGTGTTCATAGTGACGTGTGGACGGAGAGAACCCCGGGGAGAAAAAAAACACGATTGTTTGGGTTCGTGTGGACGTGGCCTGGTTCTGGTTCTGCAGGTTTCCGCCTGTTAAAACGAAGTTTCCCCTTTCCACTATTTCCTATGCTTGTTCATGTGGAGTTGTTTTTTCCCTCTGTAAAATTAAATGATATATTTATTTATTTTCTTCTCCATAAAACAGCAGCTTATATTTATATATAGAACTCCCCCCCCCCACCCCGCTTTGACTTTTTTGTCATGTTAAAGTGTGGAACAAACCTGCAGTAGTTCAGGACTGTGTGTGGCTGCCGGAGCGAAGGCGTCGCCTGCAGAAATGGTGAGCGAGCACATTGTTCTCCACAATGCAGTCGACGGCTTCTTGCTCAGCGGGCGAGGTCACAGCTGTCACATCCCGAGCCCTCTGGAGCTTTTGTTTTGAATTTAGCTCCGTCTGACTCATCGTTCCACTCACGCCGAGGAGAGTAAAACAGAAACCCGTGGATGTTTCGCTCCGCCTCTCGCTGCGGTGGCTGCAACCCCAGAAACCCAATGAAACACGCAGCTCCACCTGGAGGCGTGGACCCGACGCCGGGGCTGATGGGTGGACCTTTACTTTGGCCCCCGTGACTGAAACTCCAGACGACTGAACAAAGTGCAGTGGGATCGGGTCGAGTCCTGCATATTTCATGGGCGTCCCTGCTCCAACACACCTGAATCAGATTAATTTGTCATCATCAAGCTCCACATAAACCCCGAGGACAAGCTGTTTGTAACAATCAGTCGCTTCGGAGCAGGAAAATATTTAACAATTAAAAAGCCTCCAGAAGCTGGATCTCACACCAGTGGTTTTTCTTTCTGGTCAATTTCTATCTAATTTCTGACTTTAACGTCTCAAAATGTTGATTAAGGTGTGCTAAACTAATCTAAGCAGGGTTTCTGAATTTACAATCCAAAATTAACATGAAGTCAGGACGTATATTTTGCACTTTGGGGTCCGCTGAGCAAATCGTAGCTGAAGGAAATTTATTTCTACCTTCACCAGAGTGAGTTGAAAACATAAACCAGTAAATCTTCAATCGAAGCCAATTCCAAATAAGTTATGCTCTCGACTGGAAATCCACAACCTTTGTGACCAGATGAGCCTGTCCTACCAACTTTTCACCAAAAACAGATTTAAATTAAGAATTGCTAATATTTATTATTCAAAGTAGTTTTTTTGTTTCAGCTCTTTCAACTGTTTTATTAGCTTCCCTGCTTTTTGCAGTTTTTTTTCCAAGTTTCATGATCTGTTTTAGCCATTTTAGCTCTTAGTTAAATGTTTTTTGTTGCATTTTTTTGTCATGATAGTACTGTAATTTCCAGACTATTGAGCGCACCTGAATATAAGCCGCACCCACCAAATTTAAAAAGTAAAAAAAAAAAAAAAAGGTCTGAGTTACGTGATGCACCTGAATGCATCACCCATGTGTTGGTGAAACGGAGCTAAGTAACCTGTAAAAATCCATACATTAGCCGCGTGGTTCTTTAAGCCGCAGGGTTCAAAGTGTGTGAAAAAACTGGCGGCTTATAATCTGGAAATTACGGTACTTTTAACCATTTTAGTAATTTTTGCTTTGTCGTCGTTCCAGTTGGAGCTGTTTCAGATGTTATAGCCATGCTACTGTTTTGGTGATTTATAGCTTTAACGTTTTAGCCATTTTCATAGTTTTTCTCTTTTTGTTCTTTCAGTCGCTTTACCCATTTAACACTCTCCTCATTAACCTTCCTGTGGTGACATGTTAAGATGTGAAACTAATTTTCCATCGCAAGGCGACCATTCTTTAGTTCAAGAGTGAAGCGAGACATTAAAGCTGCATTAAAAAAAATGTTTGACGAGTGAAAGCCACGAGGAAGTTCTGAAGATCAAGAACCGTGTTTGATCAGTGGTTTCTCACCAAGTGCTGGAACCAATCAAGGAGCTTCCAGAGATCAGTCAAAGAAAACCACAATAAAACCGTTAAGATTTACAGACAATCAGCCGAATCTACAAACCGTAGTGGCAGGAATCAGATTAAACCTCATCCAGGCTCATTGTAAACATGCAAACAGCACATCGTAAAGGCCCACAAATTTTCAACTGAAAACATTTTGGCTCTGAATCATCTTAAACAGCGAAACAATGCCAGTTCAAGAGTGTTTAACCCTGTATTTCTTTAAATCCGAAGCGGTGATATTAAATGTGTACCAACATGGACTCTGTTCAGTAGAGGAAGCATGAGGTATGCTTTTACTTTGTGGAAAGAGCTTTTCTTTTCTCCAGTCTCATATCTGCTTTTAAAGTATTTTTACTTTTAGCTTGGGGGGAAAAAAAAGAAGACATTTTTAGCCTGGAGTTTGTGTGGGAAAAAACCCAAACACCTGATATAATGCTAATTGGTTGAATTGACGCCTGTCGAGGTGACATGCACTGCCAAATCTTTAATTCAAGTAAAGTCTGAGTAAATCCGTTGAGTTTTGCTCGCCACAGATTTCATAAAAAAAAATTTAATAAAAATCGTTGACGTACAGAGATGTGTGTGTGCGCCCGATCTCTAACACAGATTTGGAACTCGTTCACTTTGACTGTGGTTCTTGGTACCAGGGGTTATTTCTCCCGGTTTTTCGCACTCTGTTTTTTCCGACACCTGAAAGAGGTGTGCTGTAAGCCGACCGCGGTGGATTCACACTGAGCGAACACAAGCACAAGTCTTTTCTCTGAATGAAGCTCTCTGGCGTTGCTTCGTAAACACGTCGAACAAAATATGCAATGTTTTGGTATATTGTGTTGTTGTTTTTTTTTTAAATCCATATATTCTCACTTTTCCTCTCAGTCTGCATCTTTTTCCACCCGGTGACCCGGTGCTAACCGAAAAAATGAACATCCTGAATGAAAGTGGAGGTTGTCAGCTTTCCTGTATCAGGCTTTTTAAACATGGTGTCTCATGAATATCTCCACGTGTTTACCTCCAGCCATCTGTAATCTGGTTGAGCTTCTCAAAGGTCAAGGTCAGAGTCGGTTTATTTTCATGCATTATCTCAGTAAAGGTGACATTTATCAGCCTTTTGATGCATTTCCTGCCTGCATGCGCCACATAATGAATAATATATAACCGGGCGCACATTCATGTCCAATGTGACCTAATTGGTTGGCAGATGCATGTGGGAGTAATTGTATTTAATTATCGCATCGCTTCAATAAAGTTGATTGAATTCAAATTGAATTGTGCTTAAATTGCAACTGATTAGTATTCAAGGTCACAAAATATTCTTATTCATTCTGGTTTGATTTGGTAATGAAAGGATGAGCTGATTAGCATCCCACATATATCTACAGTACCTTCACCTGACCTCAAATTTTACTTTTACATGTCGTGTAACTAAAATGTAACTCTTCCATATCTAATGGTAACTTTGGTCTAAAATATAGTAAAATTTACCACCTTTATACTTTTGTATAGGTGACATAACTACAATTTAACTCTTTAATGTGTAAGATTACTAAAATATCATTGTAAGTAAACATGTACTCTAACATTTAGTCTAACATAACTAAAATTTTACTTGTTCTATGGAACGTGACAAAATTTTACCGCTTTTAATGTAACGTAAGTAAAATGTATCTATTTTAAATGTACAGTAACTAAATGTACCTCTTTTACATATAACTTGGAAATCTTATAAAAACAATAAAATGTACCTTCAACATGTAGCACCACTAAAATTTAACTTTTACATGGAATTTAACTCAAACTTAACTCATTTACATCGAACATAATCAAAATCAATCTATCTTTAAAGTAATGTAACCAGGATTTTTGTTGTTTTTTACATGTAGTATAAGCAAAGAAATCTAATTAAATCGCAACCATAATGGCCTATTTTAAAAACTACAGTGTCAAAAGAAAAAGTTGACCAATGCGTTTCCCAATGTATTGTTGTGAATAAATGCAGTTTCCTTCAATAAAGAATTCAACCCAATAGATTCAATATATCTGACCTAAATGACCATAAACTCTGACACATGATTGACCTTCACGTCTGTAGATGTGATGACGGGAGAAAGTGAAAATGAAGCTGCCACCTGTGATTAGTTTTTTTCATGTTGTGCCGTGTGAAGCTCCTGTTTTCAGGTAAACACCATCCATCCTCCTCCTCCTCCTCTTCATCACAGGTGGAGCGCGCAGTAAAGAAAGTAACATGAGGCTGACCTTGAAGAAGTGTGGCTCCTGGGGAAGACTCTCCCAGGCCCCAGATCCGCTCTGTCAGGATGATTTCTTATTCTATTTAATGGAGGAAGTGCGACGCTTTATCACTCCCCAGGTTCAGGGTTTATATAAGGCTGAAGGGCCCAACCTGTTTCAAATGGTAAGCTGTTCACTCCCCCCCCCCAAAAAAACCTTATTCCTAAAAAAAAAGAAGAAGAAAAAAAAGAAGTGTCCTTATGAGTCAGAGTGATTTAGGTGAAGAGGGTGTGGAGAGTTTGATATTAGATATGCACTCTCTGTGAATAGAAAAGCAAGAAACACACAACAATGTCTCCGTATCTCCTCAATGACTTTTTCCCCCACTCCGCCTTTTGTTGGGAGATAAGCATGAATGAATTCACAGAGAAGTGTTTTATTGTCCCCACACACTCAGGGGCGCGAGAGCGAGAAGGGGGGGGGGGGGGGGGGGGCGGGGGGCGAGGGGGGGGGGGCACACTTTAGAGATTTGCACTCTAAAAAAAATGTCACTTCTAATTCAACTGGAACACTAAAGTCTAATTCAGTCCTCATTTACGTAACAAACTTTCAAGTGCGTTTCCATTTCTGAAAAGTTTCATGTTTACACGGCGACGTTTTGAAGTTTCCATGGAAACGGTAGAATCGCTGAAAATGGTGTCGTTGGCCTGCCAGTTTCACCTCGGGGCCCATTTTCAAAAAGTTGCATTTTCAGCATCAAAATGCAAGTAATGTTTTTTGGCCTGAGACTGCAGAAAAACAACCGAATTCAAGTAGAATATAAAAGTCAACTTTTTAAACACGTTTGAATACAACTGACAGACGCGACCTGAATTCAACTAAAACTGACAATGAAATATATTTTGAAGCAAAATCAATTAAAAAAAAAAGTTTTTTTTGTTGCTTTTGTGAAATTAATTTAAAGTTTCCAGACGTGTTGTCACCTTGGCTGACGCATAAATCTGTATTCACACTATGAAACCATTAGTAGCATCTTCCTGCTCCTTTTCCTGCCTTTGCTCACAGACGTTCCCTTCATAGTACTATTTAAATAGTAAATAAAAAAAATGTCAATTTGATTGCAAAAAACCCCATATTTAGCTGTTAAAACAGTGTCAAAGCCTTTGAAGGCTCCCGATCCGCCGCCTGCAACACTCCTGTCATGTATCTGCTGCAGGTGACTGGCAGTCTGCGTATCGACTCGGAGCATGACAATCATATAAATGAGCCGGCTGATATTTCACGGATAAGTGCGGCTGACTTTAGCGTTTAGCGCCCGTATCAAACGTCTGCTGCTGCTGCTGCTGCTGCTGCTGCTGCTGCTGCTGCTGCTCTCGCTCGGCCTCTGTTCTACCTCACCAAGTCGTGATGCAATTCACCTCTCTGCCACGATAATGATAAGAGTGAGAAGCTGCACGGGGACGCTTCACGCCTTGCACAAACACTCGGGATCCGTGCGTGGGACTCTCACTCTTTGTTGACCACAGTGTCGTCTCCAGGTGGGTCCGCCGTGACGGAGTTGCTCCACACCTTTCCTGCCGCCCCGGTCTCGACACGCGATGGAGGGGAGCCTGCTCCGTGTGTGTTAAGCCAAATGTGAAATGTTATCTTTTGTGAGAGGCCCCATCGCTGAAGAGGCGGCGTCTCCCGCGCTGGGAAATGATGTCATTTAAGGAGCACATTTCCCTCTAATGAAACGAAGATGAGGTCTGACGTGGACGAATAAAATTGAAAATTTTATGTGGCATACAGTAGAAGGCAGAATTAATTGCAGCAGCGTCTTGGAAAAACAGGGGAAAGAGACGGGTTATTAGTAATCTTGCGGCGAGCGGCACAACACACCGCATTGTGACTTCACATGATTCAGATCGGGGACGAAAGGAATTCTTGTTGCAGCGGAAACCTGCGAACATACGCTGGTCTGTTGGCTCTTACCTTGATCAGTAATAGGGAGTGTTCCACGGAGAGTGGACGATTACTACTGTCACATGTGAACTGAAGCAATTTGGTAAAAATATGAAGAAAATTCAGCAGGAAGGCCTCTGATTGGCTCAGAGTTTGTTCTGCAGCATGCAGTCTGTGTTTATTAGGAGGTAAAGTCATCATTGTGAAGAACAAGAAGCAGCTCTATAAGTGATGACGTAACCCTCAAAAAGAGTCTTCATTTTAATATACTGTAAGAACTCATAATTTATTTAAATAGTTTTGCAGGCCATGTGACTTTTATAGCAGAATATACTGGTAGATCCCATATGGGACCACTAGGTGTCATTGTATGACAACAGAATGCAGCTTAAATGCAAACAAATAAAAACGTCCTCCGTTACTATTGTACTGAACAACACAACACGTCTTTAAGTCATCATTTCTTTACCCCCAGAAGACGTCTTCATAGTAGCCAGAATTTTGTACGTCTTTCCTGGACATTTCATGGATGTCCTGTCTGGACGTCATACGAACGTCCAACTCTGGCTGACGTGACGCAATAAATGTATGAAAATAAATGAATTGGGATTGGAGTTGGACCCAAACCTGGTGTATGCAGGAAAATCTCCTTCCCACTAGACGACCAACAACTCTAGCTCATAGTAATAATATATGACAAGCTTAACAAAGCATTGTGACTAGACCAACAGTGTGTCCTAGATAACATTGATTCATACAATACTGTTTTTAAGCTTGTCATTAGTGGCATGCTTACAAAAATAATTGTAAGGATTAATGTGATCTAGAGCGAGCTGCTGGCCTAGTGGGTAGGAGACTTCCCTCTTGTGCAAAGGTTTTCCGTTTGATTCAAGGTGGAGTCACAATTTTTCATTTTCTTTCATTGCGTCACGTCATCCGGAGGTCTGGTTTGGACGTTCATATGATGTCCAGACTGGACAGTACAAAAAGCCTATATTCTGGAGATATGGACATGACGTCTTAACGACGTGTTTCTGTCCACTTTTTGCTCAGTGGGGACTGACAGGGAAAACAAAATGCCACCAAAAAGAAGATGATACGAGGTTTGAACTCCCTGAAGGGACGGAAGGATTTATCCCGAATTATTTCTTCATTGCGACATCAACAGAATATACGTTTACCAAACAACCAAACTGCGACAAATTGTTTCTAAACAATGACAACTCAACACTTTCTTAGCGTTTTGCGAGTCTGTTTACATCACAAAGGTGCTGGGAGCCACTGAAAACACAACTTTTTGAAAATGGCTCCCAAGGTGGATAGTCCTCCTGCACCTGCGCAAGTAGAAGGACAATAACAACAATGGCGGCCTCCAGAGTGTCATGACTCCCCGTCAATATTCTCCTGGGACTTGATAGTTTCATAGTCGGGTCAACTGGAATAACAGTCCCGCTTGGTTGTCTGTCCATACGAATGTCCGTGTGCTGCCATTGTTAAACACCTGAACATTGTTCTTCAACAATCCTCCCAAACATAAAACAATTTCAAAGAAAATCTACAGAAACTTTTCACAAGATACAGAGAAACGTACGGGGGGGAATTATGTTCTTTTTGTCCTTTTACTCCTACTGTCTTTTCCTTTTTGAATCCTTATGTTCTCTTGTATGTCGATATTTAAGTTTATGAAATGTTTTGAGGCAAGTCAGAATCTCACCAGAAACCATGTTTGCCATTCACTTTGCCATCCGGAACATCAGTTTGAAAGTTTTACTCAATTCACTTCATTTATATCAGTCATTTCTCTTTATTCTCTTCATTTAAGTAGATTTTTACCACATTGCTTTGACATGTTTCCACTGGATCAGTCATGATGAAGACGGGAGAATCCAGTTGAAATGTGTCAAAGGTATGTTTTGAAAACCTACTTGCCTGAAGAGAACAAGGAGAAAATACTTCAATCCCGAGAGTTCCTTATCGCAATGGGACTTCATGGTAACATAAAGGGATTAAACGGATAAATAAACCTGACTCATGCAAACGTGTCCAGACAACAATCCCTTTATGTCCGCTTAACACACATTCCTTTACTTTCTGGTTTCAGAAACTTCTAAATATTTATTTAATCCTCCACACAATGTGGTGCCAATCACAGACATATTGATGTTATTTCCACAACTGGCACAGTGTGTCATATTTCACTGTAAAAATCAGCATATGCCAACTTTGATGAATAATTCTCACCCATTTTACAGAAAGCATGTGTGAGATTTAAAAAAATAAATAAATAAATAAAAAAAGCTCCAGATTGAGTGATAATCTGTCTATAAATATCTGAGTGTTCATCTCATCATCACTCTGGGATTACCCCTTCATACACGGGATTAACTGTTTCATGAAGACCCTCTTTTTTTTTTTTTTTCTTAAACTGTACTGACCTCTTAAAGCCATTATCTTTTCTTTTTTTTGGGTTGTAGAAGGCGGCACATGCTATCGGCAATCGAGTCATCTTTGAGATTTAATCAGCACCCCTGAATGTGTTCTTCACTTTAAGGGGCGCTGCAGCTCAGTAATGAAAGGCCCCCCAGCTCCCTCTGTAGAAATCATTACGCTCCCCTCTGCCTCGAGGGTCAGTAAACTAATAGTCATTCACCTGTGTGACAGGAAATCTTTCCCGAGTTGCCACTGGGGGCCTGCCGAGGTTGTGTTTAAGGTTCTGGAGTCCAGTCCAGCCAGTGATGACTGTTTATTGTCGGGATGGATCCTCGATGATTCAATGCGTGTCCGATCGAAGGCTTCAAATCACCAATGCAAAGGACGTTGATTACATATATAACTCGCTAATTGCCTGTCGCAGCCAAGCTGCCGGGCAATGGGAACCTGTTATTCAGCTCCAAGTGTGGAGACACAACAAAGGCGAACTTTTTCTAGGCTAAACGCTCTGGCCAGGAAAGGCCCTCCATCATCCCGCTGCGCTCGTGTGCTGGCCTGAGGGGAGGAGGTTCTGTTCCTACAACCGCTGGCTGAGGATCTGAGCTGGATTCCTCTGAAAGAACTCAGATCTGTTCAGAAATATGAAGTCCCTTAGGGTCTGTTTGGCGAAGTTTAGAACTTCGCTAACCGGCGTCAAAAGAAAAGTTAAACCAAATCGACGGACAGTAAACCGATTCTGACGTTGAGTAAAAATTCTTTGTTTTGAAATGTTTTAAAAGTGATCGAAAAGGATGAAGCCCGTGTTTAACACCGAGTCCGTGAACATGACAATAAAAAAAATCACGGAACTTGAACGAATCCAGCGCTTTTAGGCCCCATTTACATGACGACAACTTTCAGAGAGGGTGTTCGTTTACGCAGCAGTGCTTGGAGCCACTGAAAATGCAACTTTTTGAAAACGGCTCCCAAAGTGGAACCTTTTCAAAACAATCCGACTCGACCTCCCTGGAACCAGGGGAAAACGCAACTTTCCCAAACACAGGTACCGCACATGTGCACCACGGTCGTTCTTCTGCACGTGCTCAGTAGGTGGACAATAACAACAACGTTTGCCTCCAGAGTGTCATGACTCTCAGTTCACATTCTCCTGGGACTTGGTGGTTTTATACCAATCCAACTTCGACGTGTGTCATAACGAACGTCCGTGTGCTCTCATTGCTAACGTTTACAGCGTGTTGTTTTCTGTGCGCATGTGTGTGTTTTCATTCAGAACAAACGGCACCCACTAGTGGCCTGGCATGCTCACTTCAAAAACGTTCAGCAATCTGTGCCGTTTCTGTGTAAATGAACATCGTTTTCAAAATGTTGGCGTGGAAACGCAAAACTTTTCTGAACCGAAAACGCAAAAGCTATATGTTTTCAACTGAAACGTCATGACAACAGAGCCTGGAATTCACAAGCCTTTTTTTTTTCTTCTTTTTTTGTATTTCCTCTATAACCTGTAAACTGAAAGCCACAATCTTTTTTTTTTTTTTTTTTTTAATTTTGGGAATTTAAATAAGATTTAGTGGAGAAAGGATCCTCAAAACAAAGTTTTCCATGATCATTTCTTACAGATGCACCTCATTTGCTCTCTAAAATTATACCTGTTCCCAACAATATTATCACCACAGTTAGTATTCTTGATATTTTTAAATTGTCTCGCTCTTTGTGGCTTCATGGCTCAACGCTACATCTTCACAGCACACATCTCAAGCATCAACATCATGTGAGCCTTCGCGGTACCTGCTTTTACCCTATAACAACACAAACATTGAAAGCTGATGAAAGTGACCTATTTCACCAACTTTAGCTTAAAAGTTTCTTCATATATCGTATTTATCGGCGATTTATAAAAGCATTAACACCCTTATTCACTCACACAGATCCAGTTTGTCGTTCCATAGGTGGGGTGCTTTTTGCGTGAGTGTTGTCAGGTAAAAGATTCTCATTCATTTCTATATAGGGAATCCAGGATTGAATGAGTCGTGCGTTTGGTACAGTCGCATCTCACCTTTTTTAGTTGAATACCCAGAAAAAAACTTAACTCTGCTGTTTAAATGAAGTGGGTCTTGCGAAACTCCCTTCCATCTTCAAGGTCCATGTTATGATATGGCGATGCTAACAGTTAAAAATACCATGATTGATTGTTTGACCACTGACACGCGTTGTTCGATAATAATCCATAATGACACCGTGTATGTGAAATATATCTTTAAAAAAATAGGGTCCACGCCCAATCGGAGAAGCAGAAGACACCAAATATGGTCGCTTCTTGTCAGACGAAGAATAAAGCTGAGTGGCAAAAAAAACAAAACAACAACACCATGAAACAAACGGTTTAACAATGTCAATGCAATTTAAAATAAACTGATTTTTCTCATCTCTCTCCAACTGTGTCCGTTCTAAGATAAGCCCCAGAAGTGCTGGGATATGAGCGATAATCAATGTTCAAACTCTGCACAGTGGTCTCCCAGAGCATGCCTCAACCTTTTATCTGGCACAGAACGACACACTGAGCTCACAGCTTTGTATTTTCCACCGGGCACAACACTTGTGTGCTTGTTTGGGAACGGCACTGTCAGGGGTAACCACATCTTTTCCTCTTCTTTTTTTTCTCCTTTCCTTTCCTCCATCCACCGCCGCTTCAGACAACACGCAGGTTTACCACAGGGAAGGTTACAAGCGCTCGCTTTCCAGAAAAAGCATCAGCATCAGTGGGCTGCAGAAGCTGTGAGGTTTTTTTTACCTCTGCAGGGTTTTTTTGTTGTTTTTTTTCCCACCGCAGAATGGAAGAAGCAGCCGTGTCGCCGAGCCTTGACAAACGAACACGGCCAAATCCATATAAATAATTGCTAAGTGGAGTGAAGAGGAGTCGGCCATCATTCAGAGCAGGGGCCCCGCAATATCTCCGGCAGATTGAGAGTCATCCATCACGGCGAGACTTTAATTCTCCATGTTTAGGACTCTTGCTGATGATTTGTCTGGGAGCCGGGCAGAGCCGGGCCTCAGAGGTCTGCAGGAGGGCTCGACTGTGGGAGGAACAGTCGGAGCCGCGATCGGCCTAAAGGCTGCAGACGGAGCGAACCAAACCCACCTTCTGATTAGCATTCAGACGCCTGCAGTCGGAGGAGGCACCAGTCTGACAGCTCAGCTTATTTCTGGAGCTTCGGCGGGGCAGATTGTCTCTCGCAGACACTCGGACACACCTCATTTAGAGCCGAACGATGTCAAAAATGAGTCAATTGAAAGGGGGGCGGAGATTGAAGAGCCCGAGGTAAAGAGAGTCCGGAGACTCCAAATAATCTCAAGTATCGATTCCGCTTAAGCCCCGAAGGCTCCTGATGGACACTTGCTTAAAAACACAGTGATAGGTGGCATATCCGTATGACTGATGGCCGCAGCGCTGCTAACGGTAAAAGGCCGCAGACGCGCCATAAATAACAGCTTGCCCTAATCAAACACCACCGCAGATGCCGAGGTATGATGACAGCTTAGTGCATGCACGCTGTAATTTACCACAATGCACTCAAGTCTCTCCATTAAACTCGGATGTGGAGCAGCAGTGCTTCGACTGTACTCCATACACTTATCCGCACTGCCGACGGATCTGATGGATCCGATGAACGTCAACTTTTATTCGTATTTTCAATCATGCAAAATCAGTGTGGAGGTGGGATTCCCTGGAGCGCACCAGAGGGGCTCTGGGTGATGCCTTTCCCCACCGATTTTTGTTCTTTCATTTTCTGAGAAAAACTTGGCTTTGAAAAACACACAGATTTCATTAAATTTCACTAAACAAACTAGATTTTGTTTCAGTTGCAAGAGAAATTAGTGGATGCAAGCAGGAGGAGTCCTGCTGGGTATGCTGTTCTTATTTAGGCCCTCTTTACAGTGCTTGGAAAACAAAACTTTTTGAAAACACAGTCTGGGGGAAACGCAACAATTCTGCAATGCAGCTACTGCACATGTGCAGTAGAACTATTGATTCCGGCTGTGGTAGCACCTCTGCACAATACCAGCAATGGCAGCCTCCAGAGTGTCATGACTCCCAGTACATTTTCTCCCGGGACCTTGGTAGTTTTTAAAGTTGAGAGTCACCTGGAATAGTAATTGAACTTGGAGGTTGGGGGCGTTCCAATGTGGCTCAAGTTCCATGAACCTGATGCAAAATTTAGTTTGAAATCAGATTCAAATGTTTTTTCATATTGTTAAAGGTCTCTCCAATAAATACAGACATTGTTTTTACTGATAATGTAATTGTTGACCAGATTGGAAGTATTAGACGATGAATTAATATTGGATCCATGAAATCGGTGCACATTTATCAAGGTGATCTTTGAAGGCATCTCTTCTAATCTAAAATTCTCTCTCGACATATTCCAGCCAATCTCAAAGTATGGGGAAACACAAAATAAACATAATTAAGTTTGCATGGTGCGACTCATCATCAATCACAGAAGAAATTCAGAAAACTTTAGAGGAGCATTGTGATTTCCTGGGGGTAAATGGTGCCTTGAATTAAATATTTATCATCTGAATTATTAAAATTTTCAGCCTTCAATCAGCGTAAAAGGGAAGGTCAATGAGGGAGTGTGTTCTTTCTTTATTTTAAAACATAAAGTGAACACATTGAATAATTCAGAGATAATAACATTGTATGATAAACATATTCAATCATCCAAAAATTTTAAAGGTTTTATGAGAGTGGTCAAGGGGAAATGGTGTTTTTGGTAAAAAATATTTCATTTTCTGATCGCGCTGGCGTGGTAGTGAGTTCTGGCTTCTCCCTTTAAAAGACATCAAATAAACATGTTTAATAATTAAAAAAACAAAGTCAGCATGGCACGACTGGAGTGAGTCTATCTTCTGAAGGCTTATCACCCAAAACATATCCGACTTTTTGATGGAGAAACTGTGGCTGGAAACGTTTTAAATCTTGTACGACGTGATGGGGCGCTGCCGCTTGTCCCTGAGCTGAACTTTGACCTCTGCTGTATGCAGAAGTTCCCCCCGGGTTAAACGCGCTCACTTCCTGAGCCGATCTCAATCCCCGCCGGGATCACTGTCATCACTTAATATACCTCAAGTATACTGCATGTCTCTTCATTTCTGCGCTCTAATGCAGTTATAATACCTGAGTGGTCGGTGGCTGCCTGCCCTGAATGCTCATTTTTCTGCACAGTAGCCTCTGTGTACTCAAAGAGGTCCGGCTCCCTCTCTCTTCTCTCCGCCCTGTCTCTCTCTCGCTCTCTCTCTTTTTTTTTTTCCTGTGGAAGTGGACTCCTCACAGCGTAATTTGATTATTCCAAAGCAGGTGTTTTCAGCTGAATGCTGATAAGAGGACTCTCTGCCTCTGACACTATGGCGGGTTACATTAGCTGTGCTTAAAGTAGTGGAAGGCTTATTTCTTTATCTAATCGCTAAGTGAGCGAGGACGGGATCGACTTTGAGAAGCTCGTGCAGGAATTCACAAGATTTTCTATTTTTTTTTTTTTTCCTCTTTGAGTGAGACTGTTGCTGAGAATAGGAAGTACTGCGATGTGGACTTGTTCCTGCAAGAATATATCACAAATATATCACGATTTTAAAATGCACGATACATATATTGGAAAAGATTGACTTGGCTGCGATGAAAACTTGGATTTTACATGCTGAATAAAAGTGTGATTAATTACAAAAACTGCATTTCAAAAGCTGAAAAGTCAAGGTTTTTTTCTCCAAAATACAGCGACAAACTGCTCTGCTTTTAACATATGTTGGTGGGAACTCCAGATGCACATGTGTCGAGGCAAAAATAAGAAATGAAAACAGATTCAGGCATAATTTAGAGGCTGTTAATTGGAACACATCTGAAGGCACGGAGACGATAAAATACACGCTTAATTGTTAAGATTTCCTGCGAAACGCATCATTACTGCAATACTTGATGGCAGTATTTCGTTTTAACAGTAACGTCACAGCTTTTGTAAACGACGTGTATGAGAGCACTGATAATATCTCCCGTTATTGCAATATCGCTCGTAGATCTAATCTCGTGCGGCACTAATAATCACACACTCGCCTCAGAAAGTCCAGGAAGTTGATTACGATCATGTTTTCTGCCAGTTGCCCACAATCAACGTACACTTCTTGCGAGAGATGCAAATTAGAAGCAATTACAACTCGCAGAGAGGCTGCTGATGTAACAATCGCATGTAAGAAGTCCAGTGCAGATGTAGAGCAGCATGGCTTCAGGATGTCTTCCTCCTCCTCCGCCTCATCTTCCTCCTCCTCGTTGTGGCTCGTCCCAGTCAGCATCTGCTGTGATCCCCAGTTTCTCAGCAAATCAGATTGTGTCAAAGCCTCTCAGATATCCACTCAGATTCTTCCCTCTAATCCCTCTCCACACCGCCACAGCCGTGCCGGCCACTAATAATGTTGCCGATGTACACAGTGTCCAAACAAAGAGGACGTAATCCCCCCCCCCCCCCCCCCAGCCTGTGATTGAGCCATCAAGACCTTGTGCGCTCTTTACTCTCCACTGGAAAACACTTTGACCACCTCTGCACTGTGTGAACAGATGCAGACACATCTGTTCCACTTAAACCAGATGCCACCAGGCTGTCCTTGAGGCTGCGTTACCTACAAAATCATACCTCCTCGGGTTTTTTTTTTTTTTTTTGGCATCATCTGTAGTTTTGTTGCAGAGATCAACTCACCAAACATCACTTGACATGCAACACCGAGCACTCCCCCACCAGGGAGAAATGAGAGCTGCGTAAGCTTTCACATGCAGATGATGTGGAATATAATCTACAAATGAGGTCAGCACGTTGCCTAAGAAGTGTCCATAATTGACACTTGCAGAATTTGACGTCAGGAAGCGCGCGGCGCGTACTCTGAAGCGGCGTTAACAAGAGGAGTCAAGGGCACAGCCGAGGCTCCTTTCATCACACTTAACCAGCTGTTGGAGAAGAAGTGTTTCACCAAGGGGGAATAATCCCAGCAACTTCATCAAATCTGCTCTCCTTGAACCGACAAGTCGGGCAGAAAAGTGTCGGAGAAGGAATGGTGAAGTAGTGAGTAAGAATAGCTCAAAGGGAACATGCCCTTACCTTCAGCGGGAACTTTGGAGCGGGGACGCAGCCAGTTTAATCCCAATTCTCACTGAATCAAACTGTCTTCCCACCTCGAAGCCGACGCTCTCTCCCCTCTTTCAATTCCCTCTCTTCCCTCTCTGCTGCTCCTCGGTCATTATCCTGCTCTCTCTCTCTTTTTTTTTTCCCCCCTCCGCTTTCTACTCGGCGTGTACAGTTTGAGAGCAGATGCTCGCCGGCAGCTTCGGTACGAACCGGAGGAAAACGCAGGAGCAGAGTGGAGAGTGTCCGTGTGCTTGTACGGAAAGACGATGGGAGCGAGAGCGAGCGAGCGAGGGAGGGAGTGAGAGAGAGAGAGTCAGCAGCCAAGTGAGAGAAAGACGCTCGTGTGTGTGCGTGCATCGGAGAGTGAGGAAGAGTGTGTGAAGGAGAGAGAGAGAGAGAGAGAGAGAGAGAGAGAGAGAGAGAGAGAGAGGCTTCAGCCACTGCTGTGATTGCATTGGCGTAAGACAGTCGCGCACCCCCCCCCCAACACCATTCGTGTCCCATGAGCACTGACGGGGATCTTCATCATCAAGCAGATTACAGCCAACTAGCAGGCAGTCCCCCCCCCACCCCCACCCCCCCCAAAACATCCCCCAGTGACACACACTCAGTGAGAAGCAGTGGAGTATGTGTGCAGTGGTCACCGGGGATATTCTAATCAGAGTGACGCCTCCTTTTGTCCGGAGCTCCTGCAGTCGCCGATCCTTCCCGATTCCAACTGGAATCAAGTTGTCCCTCTTTGAGGCCCGGAGCGACATAATTAATCCCTGCTTAGAGGGAGGGGGGCGGGGGTTGTTTCACAGGAGGGAACGGTGGAGCTGCGGGGGTGACTGATTGACAGCTGAGCTGCTGCTGCGCCAAGAGGATGTAGTGTAAACAAAGTTCTTAACCAAAGCTTCTCCGGTTCACCTGCTCGGATCGAGCCTGTGTGAGACGACCGTCGTCCAGCAGAACCTGGCGGCCAAAACCAAAGTGTCTCCGCAGTTTTATTTTCCAGGTAGTCTTCGTTCAAATCTGAGCTCCTGACACCTAAAACCATTTTAATCTTGTTTCAGTCAACAGCGGCGAAATTCAAGTTACAACATGAAACTTGCCCAAAACCTACCTTAAAATCATTTTATAGTTTGTGTAAAACCCGAATGAAAAAAAGGGATTCAAACCAGTTTAAAGCGTATTTAGATGAAGCCTGCAAACCTTCCCTAAACCAGACTGAAACCAGTTTAAACCAGGCAAAAATCAGGATTAAAATCCTGTTCATCACAACATCTGCTACCATAATTATGCAGATGACACACATCTCTATATATCAGTGTCAGTGAAGGGGTTAATAAGTGGATGTGTCAAATTAAATCCTGGCGGAGGAGGGTCAGGATTAATATCTAGGATAAATATATTATTTCTATATATTTGCACTAGTTTGAACAGTGCGTTTATGCATATGATTGATGATCACGTAAAAGTGTATTGAAGACTGAAAACAAATTTAAAAATTACACAGAAACGTGACAAAAAGTACAAATCTGAAAAATTGGAATCTCTAATTTCTTCTCTATTCTTTCAGTTTCCCCTTTAAAAAACATGGCAAAGTGTTGTGTTTCATTCTTTTTTCTTTATTCATATATAATATCAAATCGATCAAAATGTTTTGTACTGGTATGTATTTGAACTTAATTATTATTTCAACCGTTCAAAGTCACACTAAGGTCTGAAAATCCGGGATATTTTGATTTGAGGAAAATAGAAGCACGGTTGCATTAGAATCTTCGGTTTGATGCCAGGTTTAGGAGTATGGCTTTTCTCTTTTTAGTTTGCATATTCTCCCCGTGCATGTGCAGGTTTTCTGGAGGTGGAGTTTACACGTTCTGCTTCTCCAGGTGTAGGTTCTCTATAGGTGGAGTTTGCATTTTCTCCATGTGCATGAGGTGGGGTTTGCATGTTCTCCCTGAGCGTCTGCAGGACGGCGGTGGAGGCGGAGTTTGCATGTCCTTCCGCTGCATGCGCAATGGAATTTGGCTGAGCTCCAGATCAGGATTGGCTGCAGGAAGTGGATCCCATGTGGTGTAATGGTGGCGCATTAGAAGTGATTCGGATCTGGAACCTCTCCAGTAAACGTAGTCTGCTGCGGCTGACTTCCTCCTAACGATACGCCCCACCTCGCGACATGAACAATTGCTTTTCTGCCCCGGGGATGTTTGTTTTTGCTATCAGGGTCTGACAGCTGAGGGTCCCACATCATTTATTTTCTGCCGCTTAAACATCTTAAATCGACTCTGTGCGGAAGGAAGAAAATCAGGCCTTTACAGGGACGCTCCATAATACCCATAATTAATTACCAGTAAACATTAATCAGGCGTATTTTACTGTAAACAAAGATTTACCCTTTTTGTTAAACTAAAGGAGCTTTTCTATTTATTATGTTGGAGGAGAATATTTCCTTTACACTGTTTTTTGTAACCATATTTGGTAAAAACAAGCATTGACAAAGTTTCCCTGAAAGCAAACCGAGTAGCAAGACAACTTTATCTGGTGGAGTGGTATGTAATGCACTTTACATTCAGTTCTATGGGAGATGTACATTCTCTCTACGGTCTCTTTTCTACACGTTTAGATTGTAGATTGATGGTTCAGATGGAATGGTTCGGCCTCGGTCTGTACGTTTGTCAATGTGTGCACTGTTTGAAGTGTGTGCGTACCTTCTTGCGTGTTGAAGAGCTGTCAAGGTACAACATGCAAGTCAGTTTCTTTCTTATACATTGGATTGACTCTTGGTCTTGATTTTGTCTTGGGATGCGCTGGTCTTAGTCTTGACTGCGACACAATAATCCAACCAGTGAATTTCAAGGCCAGTCAGAGGCAGGATAGAGCAGGTCATAGCCTTGCCATGGTAAGGCAAGGTCAGAAATTTGTAACCATTTCTGGATTGAGCAAATTTTTATTGAATTTTGAACCAATTCATGCCATTTTTACGAACAATACCATATAATAGAATCATACTTTCATGATAACATCTCTCTGTGAACTTTAATTGGGGTTATTTTCTTCCTTAATGAAGGTTATTCTAGTGTGTTTTGTGTTCTGTGTTGGTTTAATTCCCATGTATTGTTGTCCCTCTGCAGCAGACAGCTTCTAATTACTGCTTTATGCTAATGATATAGTTGGGATTGGCCACCTTTAATGCAGGCTCCCTTCTCTGTCTGATATTCCCTCTGGGACTTAAAGGCAGATAAACACAGGTGGTGTCTGTCCTCTTCATTTTTTGCTTTTGGGAACCAATTTCATGTCTGTCATCTTTTTTTTTCCCTTTACTCCCCCAAAGTGAAGGCCAGAAGGAAGGTATACTACATAGTGGAGAGACATTTTAGTTCCAGCTCCACTTAAACACTGTGTTTGAAGCTCTTTCCAAGAAAAACATCCACACTGGGAAATGTTTTGAAGGCACTCGCAAGGGATCATTTGAACGCCCCTCGCAAGAAATGAGATTTAATTAGAGGTTTGAGGTGTTTCTCAAGGTTAGAAAAGCACCATAAAGAAGTGAATCAACATGAAAGCGGAGTCGCTCAAAAGGTGAGATTTAATCAGTAAATACTGGCGTATTGATATTAATGTGAGTAAAAGTTAATGGTCAGGTTTTAGTGGAAGGGTTGAAGTAAATATTGGGATTAAAGAGATTAGGAGGGTCGGGTTACTCATGTGTTGGCTCTTTAATGCTGGAGCCTGAAATGTGTCCGCTTCTAGAAAAGAGGGGATAACGTCTGTGGATGAAGGAGTGTGTGTGTGGGGGGGGGGGGGGGGGGGGGGGGTTTGGCCTGGGGGGCAGATTGAAGGTGGGGCGGTCCAGTTGGGAAAAGGAGGCATCAGCTGGTTGCTGCTAATACCCATAACCTCTCAAAGTGAATCGGGGAATAAAAAAGCCGCCTCCTCCTCCTGGTTGGTCCCAGCAGAGATCAGCTCAGGAGGAAACAAAGTTTTCCAGGCCACTCGCATGGCTGCAAGTTGTTGCTTGAAGTGACCTGAATTCACTTATTTTAAAGTTTTAACTTAGTTAATTTGAAACTGCGCGAGCCAAAAATCACAATTACAGATACGTCCTATTCTAATGGCCTCAGTCGTTATTATTTAAAAATTTTTTTGAAATTCTTTTGGGGTGACACATGTTTACTACCAAACTCTGGTTTAAAAGAAAAAAATAGCCAACACCCTTTGTTTAATGGGTCATGTATTTTACACCCCCATATTCTATATCGCAGCTATAAAAAAAACCCTTGAAAAAAATGTATTGGGTTCAAGAGGCTGATGTTTGTTTGTTTGTTTATTACTTAAAAGGAGAATGTGCAGACCTGAAATGTAGTTAATACAGCAGATTAATCATCAGCAGTGACAGAAAACTGTTGAATAATAATCTATGTTTTCATTCGATGGTTGTTCCCCACAACTAAAGTGTAGAATTAGGACTTCAGTCAATCAGCTAAGAAAAAGAAAACACAATTATTCAGACTCAAGGAATTCCATTAAATTCTTAAAAACGTAAAGCTGTGTTGAGTTCCCAAACCAGATGGATTAAAGTGTCTCTGGGTAAATTATGTCGAATTAGCCGGAGTGTGGTTAGCTCCGCTAGCAGCTGTCCTTCAGTGCCTTTTAACTTCTAAATTCCTGAGTTGATGTGGCAGAGGTTTTATATATACATTTCTTTCTTGCTTCCATCAAAACTCCAAAAACAAATCCATGCAATGACTTTCCAAAGTGACTAGAAGTGTCAACAAGAAGACATTTTTTCCTTTTGACCGGTTTAAATCTGCTCTGTAGCACCGACTAGTGGCAAGAAGTTCCATGACAACCGAGAAGCCTTTTATATTAAGAAAGTTGAATGATGCCGTGTGGCTGACAAGCATCGGGAGCATCTCTATTAAATTGTCTTTAAAACTGTTTCCCATGTGTATTCTGAGCATTGATCACTCTTAAATTCAGTTCTTTCACTTCGAGAATGAGTCAGATTAAAGAGTGTAGGCGGTGGGGGGGGGGGTTCGATCCAGGTATCTGTACTTCCTCTACATGCAGCTTCTGGATTACTTGCCCCCTGTGGTGTTAAATGCCTCTCCTGGTCATCCTGACACGGCCGACGTCTCCTGGCCTCTCTGCCTGACGTATCGAGCAGCAGCCGCACACTTTAACCTTTAAAATTAGAGCGGGGGAACCAAAGCGTGGCACACATCACTCCACGGAAAAGGTTATTGAGGCATTAGCATTTCGCCGTCTCCATATCTCATCTTGATTGTCTTGAAGATGAACAGGACTCACGGAGAAGAAATACTCTCCCTCGGTTTTCTCTGTCATTCGACGGAGAAACGGCTCGTCACAGTACAAACTGGAGATTTTCTCCAGGCAAACGTGTCTTTCTCATCCACCCATGTCATACGCAGCTTGTTGGCCGGTAGCAGAATCAGCGGCCTTGGAAATGGAAAAAAAAAATGAAGATGTCCCTGTCTGCAGCGTCTAATCCTATGAGGACGAGTCGAACACAAGGTGCTGGTTGAAAATATTCTCCTACATACAGAATCCCTGCAGGTGGACTTTTCTGTGGAGAGTTTGCATGTTCACACTGTGTGTGGGTAAAGCTATAGCTATTAAAGTTTCAATAAGTTATTTTGGATATCTATATATATATATATATATATATTGTTGGCCTAGGTCAGACTCAGAAGACTATGGTAGTATTAGTTTATACAGTATAAACAAGCACATTTTACCATTTTTTTCATGTTATTTGTAAAAAGAACAACTAATAATATGTATAAATTATTATTATTATTATTATTATTATTATTATTATTAATAAACACTTTCCAAGAGCACAGATGCACAATATAAAAAGACGGTGTGGAAGCCAATAAAATCTTAAGAAGTTCACATCAGACAGAAGTTAAAACCAGACAGAAAGCTATAGATTTATTAAATTATTCAATCAATAAATATTGAAATGAATGAAACATAAATGATAGAGAATAATAATCTTCCCCTCGGAAGAAGCCGAACAATGAGGCTGTGTGAATAGATTTTTTCTTTTCTATTAAATCTTCTTGTCTGAGCTGAACGCTGCTTTGAATGGCGTAAAGCAGCCTCTCATGCACTCTCAGTCCTGGCTCACAACTCTGCTCCCAGATCAACGCTGGCCAGATGGCACGCCACGGCCCTGGAGGACTCCATTTTTAATCCTCTTGGAACAAGCTTTGCTAAGCAAGAGGTGGAACGGATGCTCCGAGTCAGGCGTCCGTCGGGCCGCTTCAGCCTCTGCAGAGGTCGCGTCATAGCTGTTCGTCATCAACAGCGAACCGAGGTCGCGATGCCTCCCACACTGTGGTGGCAAGGGAAACTCACACTGAGGCCACACTTAGGCGACAAGGTTTCAAGTGAAAAGGCAGTTTTTGTTTTGATTTCATAAAAGTGTTGCGCAGAAATGCCGAAAACAACGTAGTGACGATGCCTGGCCACGAGTTGGCGCCGTTTGTTTTGGTAATGGAAGGACAGACACAGGTGTGTAGAGAATAGAATAGTGACACTCCGGAAGCCGTCAGCTATACAAGTTTCACAATAAAATAAGATAGTTATAGATGCTATTATATAATATCCTTTTATTGTGACATGTCTTATTTCATATAATGGAGTGTTAAACATATCATACATTTTTAAGTTGCAGAAAATGTTGATATTCATGGTTGGAATATCAACATTTTCCATAAGACTCCTGGTTTCCCCTTCATACCATGATACATTTGGAGTTTTCTGATCTTTCACATTATGTGATGTGATAGTTTTTAACCCTATAACCTGAATTTTGTTCATAAGATGTGGTAATGCAGAAAAGTATAAATGCCCTTTTACCATATTTGTATTTGACTGTATTTCAACATCTCATATTTTGTCTTAGAATAACCAGCAATAACTGAGTTTTCTCAGTATAACAATTTGCCATTTGTTAGCATAGTATGCTGACTTTTAAATTTACGGGGGGGGGTAATGGTACAGAAACGCAGATGAAAGCAGTCCAGCGAAACGTCATGGTGATGGCGCACCAGTCAGAGACAAAAACAAACAACCCTTTAAAATATTTTTTTTTTTCACACCTTCAAAATAAATTGTACGCACAGTGCGTACAGGATTATGGCTGGCAGCGCCTATATATATATATATATATATTCAGAATGACACAACATAACTTGGATATTTCTTTTTTTTTCGGAATTAATTAAGAAAAAGAAATCCTGTCGATCAACGTAAAGAAACCCCAAATATTGAGCCCTACATTCTTGAAATGATAAAGTGGGTGACTTAGTTAATGTTTTGAGTTATCACTTGGTAATAAAAGTGGGATCTGAGGAGTCCAGCAGTGAAACATTATGTGTGTGAATTGTTAATAAGCTTGGGGAGTATTTACATTGTAAGACCAATGCAATGTAATAATTCAGGATTAATTGCATCTGATCTTTCTGCGCACTTTAATTGGCCACCAGTGGAAGGCAAAGCTTCACATTTCTTTTTGAATTTCCAGTTGCTGCTTCATAAGGTGTGTCAGACACAGAAATTGCTATACTGAGTCAAATGAAACACATGATAAAGCCAATTTATGGTTCCAATTTGAAAGCTTGAGAAATATTTCCAGAAGAGAAACTGTGGATTATTTTTCCCAGTTCTCTTTTTCTGGGGTCTTTTCCTGAAGCCTTAGTGGGATGAAGACGGGGGGTTACATGGATGAAGATGTGTTTCGGGACAACGAGGACCCAGGTGTTATTGCTATTAGAGGTTAAGCTAATGGAATCGGCAGGCGCTGGATTATGCAGCTCAAGACGAGAGGGACCGGTCCTGGGGGAGGTCTGGCCCAGAAGAGGGCATCTGGAGCCTCGGATCTCCTCCTCCTCCTCCTCCGCCTCCTCCTCCCTCTTTCTCTTTTCTGACTCACCGCATTTACCACCGGGTCCAGACGGATTCCTGTTTTTTAATAAAGAGAAAGAATTGGAAAGTAAGGAATGACATTGGAAGCAGCTCGGTGAGATTTATGCACCAAAACGTCTCGATTTCGACCCTTCGTGTGTTAAAATGATTCCGCAAGGCTGTTTCAAGGTGTGACCATCATTTTATTGACTTGGCGTGTCCTTGATGAAGGTCCAACCGCAACCAGGCTGCACCACGTTGCTCAGTTTGTTTTCTGTTGGGTTGTATACGTGTAAGTGCTTCTTTTGTTAAGCACATTCATCCATTCACACTCTCGTGGTGACAGCTGCCATGCAAGGTGCTCCATCCACCCATTGGGAGCAGTTTGGGGTTCAGTATGTCTCGCTGAAGGACACTTTGACATATGTTCATGGGAAAATTAGGGTTCGAACCTGAAGCCCTCCAGTGGAGAGAAGACTCTGTCTACAAACTGAGACACAAATGCCTCATTTACCCACAATTAAGGCTCATGAATCGGTCAAATCCTGTATAAAGGTACCCTCTGGAAAACTTGTGTAAAAAGTGGAACAACCTCAAAAATTCTCCAAATTTAGCCCAAGTCATCATCATGTACTTCATCCTTGAAGTAAATTGTGTGTATAAAGAGTCTTTTGAAGGCATTAAGCACAATCTGCTACAAACATCAGGTTTGAAATGCTGCTGACGAATGAGAGTATTCCACTTCCTGAAGACTAAACCTTCAAAGTTGAGAGGAATCAGATGCTGCAGGTCTTTTTCTTCATGAGATGCACTATTTTCTCCAGCGTCTCGTTGTCCCTTGATACATCTGTCCACCGCTAGTCATTGCTAGTAACTATAGGACGGAGACCGAGTTATCTCCTTGCATCAAAGGCCTACTTGTGGACTCAATGCACGGACAGGGAGAACATGTACAGAAAGCTCCCCCGACAATCTTGTGGTGGTGGGCAGCACGGCCCTAGAACAGCAATGTGAAAAATAAAAACATATGAGAAACATTATGGACGACAGCAGAATTCTGCTTCAGTATCAGGAAAAGCTCCGTTACGACAGTTTTTGACGGCCGGAGCAAGCAAATATTAGTCACATAGCAGAATCTCCTCCTACAGTGCAATTTCAACACTGCTGATACTGAAAAATCTTTTGAAGTCTTCACATTGCATGTTTTTATGAATTCACCCTCACAGTGGGACATTACGGCCCCATCCACACAATATTTCCAAGTGAAAATGTAAAACTGTCCATGACAACGGTGCTCGGAGTCGCTGAAAACGCCACTGTTTTGAACAATGCTTTTGTGGAAACGAGGGATAACGCAACTTTTCTGAAGCACTGCTCCTGTGCACACGCACCACGGCAGTAGTAAATAGCTGTTGTGCACATGCACGAGTAGATGGACAATAACGACAATGTTTCCCTCCAGAGTGTCATGACCCCCTGTACAGATTCTCCTGAGAGTCATCTGAAATAGCGATGCAACTTGCTTCTCTGTCCGTACCAACGTCCGTGTAGTGCCATCGTCTTTCACCCTGGCAAACTAGTGAAAGTGTCGTCACTCCTCCAGGTGTTTTAGTAGCGCGACGCTCTTCATTGGACAAACTGATCCTCGTGTTGAATCAGAGCGGAATAATCTTCCATTGAGGCTCGTACAAAACGGGCTCCTCAACAATCAAGACACGAGAGTTTTCGAGGGAAACTCGGGATGCTGATCACAGCACCGACGTCGCACTGATCTGAACAGAGTGGTAATTAAAGAGCCTCGTGTTTCACAGAGATGCCTGTGCTCAGCGAGACAAACAGCGGTACGGCGGAGCCCCGGTAGCACAGGTTGCCATTAACAACTGTCTGCACAGGCAGCAAGATATCTAATCACTTTCCTCTCAGCTGTAATGCCAACCTAATGAAAGAGATTAAAAACGCTTATTTGAGAGGCCGGTGTGTGTTTCCCTCGTGCCTTCTACCTCCTGATGAAGATAAAAGAAAATAAAGAAAAATCCAGGTAATAACAAAGCAAATCATCTTTCACCAGGGTTTAAGATACAGAAGTGGAATTCATTTTCCGAAAAAAAACAACAATGATTTGATTTAACGGCGCCTCAAAGTCGGCGCGCGAACCGCTCGGGTCACCGGGAAAATTGGCTCGTAAATAAAAGCAGGTCGCATTTATCGCAGGTAGCAGAGAAATCCGTTTGGAAAAAGTTGGGACGATTTGACAATTTGATCTGTGTGAGTAATCAGTCCTGACAGACACAAGCTGCAGTCAGCCGGTATTACGTGTGTGCTGCAAGGGGGGGGGGGAAGAAAAAAAAAAGCAGAGGGATTTGTTGTGAGGCAGGCAGTTTGGCTCAGGTTTGCACAGACATTAAATACTACAGAGAAGAGGAGGAGGAGGAGGAGGAGGAGGAGGAGGAGGTGGTGTTTGCGCTGCAGCCTGCAGAGGTGGACGTATGAATGCTGCCAGTGAACAGAAGCTTGATTGTTCTCTGCTGTTACAGTAGATCTTTGACTCTGCCCAAAGCTTCACGCTAAAGCCACTTCTGGCCTGCGACATGATGCCTGCGGAAAAGTCATCAAATTGCAAGTTTGCGTTTTCACTTTTTTTCCTAACATTTAAAATAACCTTTTTTTTTTGTTATTTAAATTTATTAAATAAAAATAAAAAAAAGGACTTTTCGAAGTAGTTGTTTTATTCATTAAAGATAGCATTCAAAAAAGATAAATTAAGTGAATAATTTTACACGCTATAATAAAGTACAGGTTTTTATCAATTTGTTGAATTTAAGAAAAAAAAATGTTTTAACATGTCTGGCCCAAAGAGATTAATAATTATTAAATTTTTACTTTATCTTTTACTTTGTTAGGACTATTTCAGAATGCATTATCATATTAATAAATAAGTTCAAGGATCGTGGGGTCAAATCCCTGCTGTGCCTTTCTGTGTGGAGTTATCTGGGATCGGCTCCAGCGCCCTGTGAGCCTTAATAAGAGAAAACATCATCGAAGATGATGGAACTCTATTGCATCCATTTATCCTTTGAAATTCTGCTGTGGAGCTACAATTTGCTTGCCAAATACTGTAGTAATGGTGCTTTTCTTACACTGTAGCAGCATTCTGCTGTCATACAGTGACATCTAGTGGTCCCAGATGGTATCCACGATATATTTTGATATTAAAATAGCTTCTCAATATAACCAGTCAAACAACTAAAACAAAGAGCGACTTATCGTCCTCAAAATATGGTAATCTTGTATTCTGTGACGCTCATTTAATTACTAACCCAATTTTGGACGAAACCAGACGTGATCTAATATGGCTGCTGACACAAGAAAATGTTTTGAAAAGAAAGATGAGTTTTTTCACAACATGAGAAAAAGATTTAATCTAACTCAATGTGATTAACAAGGATTTTTAAACAGTTCATTAAAAAGAATTCATCCTCAAGCTCTTACTCCCTTTGACTGAAGTGGAAATTGAATCTTTACTGTCCAGATTTCGAAGTGTCCCTGTAAAAACACTGAATATCACATTGCTCACGATGAAGGCGGAGCGTCCTCTGCGGACAAGAGGGCGGAGGAAACGGACGAGCTGGAGTGAAGAGCCATTGTGGACGTTATATATCACATGGCTTTCAGCAGAAATAAAACACAAACACTGATTGCACACCGACTGTGAAGCGGTTTGGTCGCGCTGTGTTCATCCAGCAGGAAGCGACCTCGGCACCATTAGTTGTGACCGTCTCTTGTACATGTTGCACATTATTCATCACGGTCGCCGGGTCTGGCCCTCCTACACCGAGGTCAAAGAGGAGAGTGCTCAGGGATTCCTGTTAATGACGGATGTCTAACAGGAGAAATGATTCCATGGAAACCAGGAAAACTCCATGATGTGTGTATGTGAATGGGTGAATGTGACTCGAGGCTTATTAGCTGATACACAGTGTGACGTGGACACGACGGTTAACTGCACATCGACAAAATCCTTGCTGACGATTTGCGACAACGAACTTTCATGTCTTTCTTGATGAAATAAATTTTTTTATTTCAAAATGAGAAACTTTCCATATTTATGTGTTTTGAACATATATTATGTGTATTCGCCCCAATTACACGTTTCAAGTGTTATAACACAGCAGTTTTGCGTTTTTGATTCCGAAAAGGTTGCATAACAATATCTGTGTACTCGGAAACACTGAAAATGAAGTAATTAGCATTCCAGGCCATGAGTTGGCGACGTTGGTCATTTCTGTAGTGAAAGCATACACACTCTTGCATACAGGGAACAATACACGATAATCATCAACAATATTATGGGTTGTTATTAAGACGGATTCTCACCTCTAACACTACCAAGTCCCAGAAGAGAAAGGACTGGGAGACATGACACTTCTACTACTTGTGAATGTGTTGCCGATGTTATTATCGCCGTGGTGCGCACGTATAGCAGCGGCGCTTCAGGAAAGTAGTTGTGTCATGGTTGTTACCGAGACGGAGTTGGAGCGTTTTCAAGAAGTTTTCAGTGGCTCCCGAGTATCATCGTCGCGTGAACGGAAACTCAAAAGCAGTTCCTTTATTTTGTAATTTCTTTTGTTCGTAGTTCCTCTCTTGTGGTTTCTTTTGTACTTCATTTCATTGTTTCTTGAGTTTTGTAGTTTTCTTCAGTTTTTTTCTTTTGTAGTTCCTCTCTTTTGTAGTTTTCTTCAGTTTTTTTCTTTTGTAGTTCCTCTCTTTTGTAGTTTATTTCATAGTTTCTCTCTTTCTGTTCTTGATCTAGTAAAGCTTCTCTTTCCGCTGCTTGCAGACCAGATCTCGCAGCGCTGACTTCCTTCCAGTCGAGACTGAATTAGTGACAACCAGTGAGAATCATCTGTCGGTGTGAAGTTGAGGGTGTTTTGGAGTCCCAGCCGCTCGTGGTGTGTTTTCTCCGGCCTGGACCAGATCTGAGCTCCGTCCCATTAACGGTGCGAGCCAGCCTGGATGTTAGCATGAAAACGAGAGTCGTGTAATCTCCCAGGGACGAAGGCTGCCAGAGAAACGGCTTTCCTGTTTGTCCACAGCACAAATTTAGATCCCTCATTCCAGCGTCCCCCTCCTCGTCCCCGCTGCAGCCCCCACAGGTTTATTAACGGGCGGATTCCCACAGTGACGACCATCGACACTTGACTGGGTCGTTTTCCTCGGAGGAAACGTTCCAGTGAAGCCGATCTCAGCAGTTTATCTCACCACAAGACTTCAAAATGAAAATTCCCCATCGTGTGCTTCCGGTTTTCTTTCACACGTGTCGATCTAGTTTACCAACCTCAGAGCAGAAATATCCTCAAAATATAAACATCCAAACTCACCATCGCAACCTGTGGCACAAATCTTAGACATGCAATTTTTTAATGCGAAAGCTTTGATTTGGCAAAAAGTTAACTAAAGACTAGATTTATTCTCTATGATTTTTTATCTACATTTTCGTCTTGTAGTTGTAGATGTAGTACTTTAAATCAATATTCCATTCACTTATTAAATTTGCATTCTAAATATTTCCAATGTGCATGATGAATGTTGAACCATTTCATTAATTATTGGTCTTGTCTGCGTCATTTTTACTGTGGCTGGTTAATCCTGAATCAGTATTTAATTCATGAGAAAAAAATAGGATTTATCGGGATTATACATATTTTATTTTTCCGTATTTATCTTGAATCAATATTTGCTACTTAAAAAAGCATTAGCATTTGTTTATTTAGATTTTCAAACTTAAGTTATTTATTTATTTGTATTTTAAGTGTTTTCACAGTAGTTGTAAAATATTTATTTATTTATGTTAAGTCATTTTATTGTTGATGTTGAAGCTGAAATTAATTTTTCATTTATTTATTTATTTCATTTATTATTTATTTATTTGTATTTTAAGTGTTTTCATAGTAGTTGTAAAATATGTATTTATTTATATTAAGTAATTTTATTGTTGATGTTGAAGCTGAAATTTATTTTTCATTGGTATTCCTTTATATT
Source organism: Lipophrys pholis (assembly GCF_963383615.2). Lineage (NCBI taxonomy): Eukaryota > Metazoa > Chordata > Actinopteri > Blenniiformes > Blenniidae > Lipophrys > Lipophrys pholis. The sequence continues at coordinate 3,041,251 of NC_137648.1, forward strand.
TTTATTGTAGATGTGAAAACGTTTATGTCTTGACACTTTTGTATTTATTTAATTATTTATAAATATTGTCATTGTAGATGGATTTTTTTTCTGGATGACATCCTGTGGAAAAATGAGCAACGTTTCCAACCGGATGTGTGCGACTGTCCCTCAGATTTAATAAGATACCAGTGTGTCCCTTATTTATTCTCTTGTTTTTTGCGTGTGAAATGGAACCAGAATAGAAAGTAATGAGCGTGTTGTTGTGCAGGATGTTAGCGAGCGTGCGCGCTGGCTGTGCAGCGCTGAGCCTCATTTGTGAGTGAGGAGGACGATTCCAGCAGTTCTCTTAAAAACTGGGTCAATAAATGGCTGTCAGTCGCCTTCGTTTGGCACCGAGTGACTCTGCTGCAGCTCCGGGAGGCCTGGCACACACACACACACACACACACACACACACACACACACACACACACACACACACACACACACACACACACACACACACACACACACACACACACACACACACACACACACACACACACACACACACACACACACACACACACACACACACACACACACACACGAGGGAGGTAGATAAAGAGAGCGGGAGGCACTGATTATTTAAAAATGATGATGTCAGTACAAGTAAATGACTTCCCTCGCCGCCTCCTCCTCCTCGGCTTCTCGGTAGAAACACGTAAAACTTGGTAAACTCCGGCTGTGTTTCATTAAAAAACCATCAGATCGTACGCAGGAACCATCGGAAAAAGAACTTAAAAACGGAGAGGATCCGAATGCTTTGTGATTTTACCAGGTTGAGCCTTCTTCTAAAGGTATTGACTTCTTTAAAAAAAAAAATCTTTCTTCTCAAACTGATGTCCTTGTTTTAGTTAGAGGTTTTAGCTATTTTAGCCATATTAGCTATTTTTAGCATTATTATATATTAAAGTTTTAGTTATGTTAGCTATTTTAACTTTTTTTACTATTTTCGCAGATTAATTATTAATTTAAATTTTTTTCTCGGTAATGTCTGGACTATAAGCTTCTACTTTTTGACTCCGCTTAACGAGCTTCATGCAGCCCCCATACACGGGTGATGCGTTCATGTGCGTCATGTAACTCCAACCTTACTTTTTTTTTTATTATTTGGTGGGTGTGGCTTATATTTAGACACGCCCAACAGTCCAGAAATTACAGTTATTATTTTAGCGTCTTTTAGCTATAAATTTAGAAAGATTTTTATGCTTTTGTATTATATGAGCCATTTCATGTTTCAGCCATTTAAACAATTTTAACTGTGTTATCTGTTTAAGTTGTTTGCTTTCGCTCGTGAAGCTTTTTGCTGTTAAGTTTTCTAATTCTCGTTGTTGTAGCTATGTTAGCCTTTTCTCACAATTTAGCCACATGTAGCTTTTGCCATTAAAAGTAAAACCATGTCATTAAATATTTCAGCCACTTTCTGATGTGTTTTTCTTTTTGTAATTTTAGTTCTTTTTGCCTTTTTAGCCATTTAGTGGTTAAACTGTATTTGCTGTTTCAGCAAGCTTCACTATTTGGATTGATGCACGGTTAGCGTACCAAGACATCGCGTGGATTTAACTCGTACTTTGGCAAACTCTCTTTGAAAGATATTCTGCTTTGCAACCAAATTCTGATAAACAGGATAAAACTGTGGAGGGTCGCAGAGTTTTTACATGAGCTGCACCTTCTGACCGTAACATCTTGTCCGTCACAACATCCTAAAATAACCCCCCCCCCCCAGCGTGGAGCATCATGTGCTGAACTCACCACTGTGTCATCCAGCGGATTGGACTTGTTCAATCCATTAGGCATACTCGGTTTATCAGTGGTCAACATGTGTGGCAAATTAAAGGAGGCACATTCCTGGTTTATGTCGTCTCAGCAGGGAAATCTAAAAAGAAAAACCTCACAAGTGGAGTGGGTGCTTGCTAAATATGCCTCCGTTTGTATTTATCTTTTTTTCGGGGTAATCTTCACCGGGGGCGACGGGGACTCGCAGTGGCCTTTGAATGCTCGCTAATAGCAGAATATCATTCGAGACGGAGCGTCACAGTGCATCGCGCGCTTCTTTTCCCGATGTGCTCGGCGGTGTGGAGGAAACGAGCCGTGGGACTAGAACTCCAGCGGTTTGAAGGATTTATTTTATTTTTTTTCAATTTGCTCCTTTTACCAGAGGAAATCAGGATTTACATGTGCAGCTGCAGAATCAACAGGCAGATAATAATAACTCCTGTAATCTGCATGTTTCCCGTTTCATCTGAAGCCCACGGAAGGAATGGCTTCATTATGTGGCGTCAGGTTCGGACGGCTGTGTGTGTGTGTGTGTGACCTGTCAAGCAAAGGTCCAGGCCGCTCAGCCAGGGGTCCGGACGTTATTAGAGGTGACGTACGGGTGGTAACAGAGCGCGGGCGGAGAGCCGGCAGTCTCCGGCGTCACGCTGGCTAATTGCTCCCTGTCAAGAGGCCGCGGTGCGTCGGTGCAGGAAGGAGCTAATGGAGCAGACTGAAGACACCCAGAGAAGAGGTGTCACTAATGAGCAATATTTCACTCTGATTTATTCATCTGCTCTCACATACATGCAGCCGGGTATTAATTCTTGTTGTATTTATTTATTTTACAGCAAAATATCTCATCTTAAGTCATTTATTATTTTGATTATGAGTGATTATAATTAATTGATTGTAAATATTGCTTCTCAAATCTGGAACGACGAATATATGCATACAGTATATCGCCCATGAAATAGGAACACGCTAAGGCCCTGCCCACTTGACCACGCTGTTTTACGCAACCGCATCGGTTTTGGCCGAACATTCACACGGCGCCGCGCTTTAGGAGCCAGAAAGCGTCGTCGTTTGGAGAACGAGTTCCGGAGTGGAGAAGTTGGCGTGTCGACATCTGAATGGCAAAATGTAATCGTCATTGTCGTCTTCTCTGTTTTTGCATGCTTGATGTCTTTTCTTCAGAGTTACACTGCCACCTACAGGTCCGGCATATGCACTACATCATTTTGAGTCGCTTTCATGGTTTAGACGCAGATATTTCCTGCACCGACGGGAAACTTTTTAAGAACGACGGGGAGAAAAAAGATGATTTTGGTTTGTGTAGACATGACCTAAATACTGTACCTTGTCCAGACCAGGCTTGGTGTTCAACGGCGAGTGCTTGATGAACATACGCAGTAAGAGCGCTCCATCGCCTCGGGCAGTCTCTACAGGAGGGGATCTGTGAAAACGGAGCAAAGAAAGATTTGCGGATACACTCGGATTCGTTGTCGTGTAAGCGCGGCCTGAGCCTCATCACAATTGAAATATAGTCCTTGGTAAGGGATGATCTCTGCTTTTTGCAGCAGATGATGTTGTCCTCCTCCTGCCATGACACTCCCCAAAATAGGTGTCATATTCAAATGAGACTTGAGGCTGTAATTGTGACCGAAGGAACATCAACAAAGTCTTGGGAAAAGGCTGTGAATACTTGTACCACATTTTGGAATCTTACAGTTTTATTCCATATCCAAGAAGTCATAGGTACAAGTGAAGCGCTATGAACACTCGGGTGTAAAGTACTTCAAAGTGTGTCGTTTCTGATCGTTCATCTTCAGTGTGCATGAGTGAGAAGTTTTGTTTTCTTTCATAAACTGCATCGACATTCAGACTGCAGCAGGTAAAGCGTCTTGTAGTGTGGGCGTAGAAAAGATCCAGCTGAGTGTCTCACCCACATTAACTCCCTGCGATCACTCCTGCAGTCGCAGGCGAACAAATCCATCACACCTCCTCGGTGGGAACAGCTCCCCCGAAAGGAGGGCAGTTTCTCCTCCTTCCACTTCCTCTTCCTGCTCTCCTGGTGTTGGACACTGCTTACGAAGACAGACGAGCCCTTCATTCATTCATTTCTTTTTTTTGTTTCTTCTTTTTTTTCAATAATAAAATCACTCCGTCTATTATTCATGGTCCAAATGTCCGGCTCTGGATATCAAATGCACTTTTGAAGTCTTGAAGGGTGTATCTTTTCACCTTGTCTGCAGCAACAATATAAAAGGAGGTGGTCGTAGACGGAGAATATCAAGCTGAGTGTGTGTTTACTTATTTATCCCCTGCATGCATTTACTCTTTCAGGTCTCGGTTCACAGGAAGTGCAGGACGGACCTTCAGCCTCTCGGCCGAGGACGTTTCGTAGTTACACGTTTATTTCCACCAGCCGCTGAATTCGCCCTGACGGCTGGTTTCAAATCAGTGGGACCACAAACAAACGGTGACTAAACTTTGTGTAACAGAAAGAAGCGAAATGAAGAAAAAAATACGACCACTAAAGAACTACTAAATATGTCATGTGTTGAGTCCCAAACCTTGTAATGGACGTTTCGGGAACCTCCGATTATTTTTGTGCACCAATTCAATTTTTTTTCACACCGCGGTCCGCTCGCCAGCCACGTAAACATGAAGTACATCATAATGTATTGAGAATCATGAACTAAATGTTCAGCAAAACATTGCTTAAAAGAATAAACACTCCTAACTCAGCTTAACGCTGCTAAAACCGTTAAAGCAGCTCAATACTGTGAAAACAGCTAAATACTGTGAAAACAGCTAAACAATTGCTATAACAGAGAAGACGGCTTGATATTGCTTAAACAGCTCAAATGAAAAGAGAGCTTCTAAAACAACTAAGTACGCCTAAAACATTTAATTGTTGGTGAAACTAAATGATGCTCAAACAAAATGATGATAAAACATCTTCATTGTATGAACAGCTTTCTGTTTGTTTTGGGTCTTGCAGATGTCTAGTTTAAGATGTGACAATCTCGTGCAAACAGCTTTCCTGTCCTCTTATTTTGTATTTAAAGCCTTTCAGAAAACTAGTGTTACGCACCATTGAACCCTAAAGCGGACTGTCTCTGTGTACAGTGATCCAACATGTTTCCCTTATCGTCTGCTGGATCCGAATCGTCGATACAAGCTTCAGCTCCATGACTGACACGCGTGTTATTGACGATGGACAGTCGCATGTTTGCGTCTCCGAGGTTCAGTCACGCGATAAATGTGACTCTTTGTCCTCTTCATTCACGCAGTAGCAGATGTAGTTCTGTAGAATCCAGGTTACTGCCGTTTTTAGTGATTTCTTTTTTTCCTAATATCTCTATTATTTTTCTTCTTCTAATCTGATAACAGAAATCACACAGGGGTTGATCACAGTTCATTAATTACCGGAGGTCCTCACATAATGAAGGCCTCATGAGAGCACGGCTTCAGGCGCGCACACACACACACACACACACACACACACACACACACACACACACACACACACACACACACACACACACACACACACACACACACACACACACACACACACACACACACACACACACACACACACACACACACACTTTTCATCCCCTCACATTGTGATCTGTTTCAGTGTCATCAAAGTGTGAGCTGAACTTTATTTCTGTACATCCGTTGAAGATATGTTTAAAAAAAAAAACACCATGAAAGCAGTGTGAGAATTAATTTACACGGATAAGATTGACTTTCAGTGTGAAAAAGCCCTTCGGGCATGTTTTTTTTTTTTTTTTTAACAATTGTTCAGAAGCTTCTAACCAAGATGTTAGAATGGAGCTTTTGTGATTTTGTACCGTTCTCTCACAAACAGCTATCTTCTGGGCAGTTTTCAGTCCTAACACACACTGATCTCCTTTATGATTCCATACCAATTAAAACTGGTATTGCCGATAGTACGACTGTACCGATATAATTGCTAATAGGATGACGATATGATACAATACTGATAGAATGACACACTGATATGACATGTTGTCATATCGGCGTGATACCAGTATGATACCAACACGATACTGATTCGATATGATGTGCAGCAATACCAATGTGACACGGACACAATCCTGATACATCGCTCATGATGCGCTATGGTACCAATCCAAACAGACAACATGTTCGGGTTATCGTGGACATGTTGGCGTTTCTGATTTGTGATACCACTAATCTGATTCTGAAACTTTTTACCAATAAAACCAATAGCCGATATCGATAAAATACTCATAAAACACTGGCATGATATCAATACAATACTAATAAGACACTGATACAATCCCGATAATCACTCATATGATATGATACTGATATAACAAAAATATAATGCCAAAACAATACTGATAATGTGCAAATACAACACTGACCCCATAAAGATATAACATTATAATTACAATTACGATATTTCACCAATAAAATTTCCATCCAGTACTGATATGATACTGAGTACCAATACAACAATATCATGATAAATTAATACAGGTACTTTTAAAATATCAATACAAGACTAACAAAATAGTGGTACAGTACAGGTTGAACAATCACATGATATGCCGATACAGATGACAGTGATACAATACTCTATAATAACAATAATAATACATTTTATTTGTAACACTCTTTATATTACACAATCTGAAAGTGCTACATTGTAAAAACAGAAAAAATACAACAACACTGACATGATACTGATACAATAAGAATATAATATTGATACAATACTGACATCATAGTGATACAGTACTTAAACAACACTGGCATGATATGGTACAATATTCTATGCTTCCAATACAATAACAATACAACACAGATATGTTACCTACACAATCCTGAAAAGACAGCAATATGATGTTGATGCAATATCATTTACAAAATCCTGACAGGTCCAGGCAACTTTAAACTTACAGGTAAGAGACTGACTAAATATCACCAGAGCAAACAGTATTGTTTCTTATTTACTGCTGAGTTTGTACTTTGAATGCCAAATGAATAAACTTGCCAGTAAAATAGTCAAAAGTAAAACAAATGTCATGACAATCCAAAAGTAGCTACTTAACTCTAACTTAATAGTTAACTATTACCGTATTATCTAGATAATAAGTCACCTTTTTTTTGTTGTTTGGCAGGTCATTTCACTAAAGTCAAGAAGTGATTTCTATATCATAATACAAGAAACAATACAGGGCCACTAAATGTCAATATGTGATAACATATTTCTACTACAGTATCACAGAAAAAGATACATTACTGCTGTATTTGACCGACAGAGGAAAAAAACAACCAAAAAATCCAAATGGCAGAATTTAAAGTAAAAATCTTGATTTTCAAACGTGTTTAACAGTTGTTGCCTTTTTCTGTTGCGCATTGTGTTAGCGGCAGAATTTAGCATTTTAGCTAGTTGTTCTCAGCGATCAAGGAGCCGTTCTGAAACTGGGTCATCTCAGTTTTCAAAATTCTCACAGCCCGGTAGGCACATAAAACCAATGAAATCCTCCTCGATCTTCAAAAGTACCGAACAAACAACTAAAAAGTTGATGATTATGACTCGGTAACACTGGGGAAAACACGCAAACCTCTAGAAAACACAAACGCGAAGAGGAGCATCAACCTTGGTGAGCGATAAAATGCTCTTATTTAACTTCTAAATGTCTTTAAAGGGCTGCCTGAGAGTTTGAGGAGGAGGCGTTTTCTCGGTCTTTACAGTCTGTCTGCGGTGATAAATCCCAACAGCAGTGCCTATTACTCATGCTGGAATGGCTCCGTGTTCTTCACTGTAGAGGGATTGAATCGACTCCGCTTTCAGGGTGAAGCGCTAATGCGGAAATGAAAGAAAAGCAGTTAAAAAAGAAGAAGAAGGAAGAAAAAAAAAAGTAAATTAAAGGCCCGGCTTCCTCTGCCAGGTTCTTTTCAGGAGGAGCCGACAGGGCTCGACTCAGGAGCTGATCCCACTCAAGGAAGTGATAATTAAATAATGGAGTCCCACGTCTCGCAAATTCCAGCGGTATGGATTTGGGATTTTTCAAGCAGTTTCACCTTCCCCCGCTGCGCCACACAATCAATATTTGATCAAGGTCCTCGTCATCGCTGCAGACACGTCTTTTAATTCCCTGCCCAGATGTGTGATTCTCTTTTAAGTGGGATGTCAGCTTTTGCCAATATTTGATTTTCTGAGTGCGCAACCGCAGCCGCTGCCCTTTGAACTGGATAATTTCAGGCACGAGTAGCTTCCTTGTACCGTGAATTGAAAGAAGACGGCGGTCTGTGAAAGCATCCGAGGCATAGACCCTCACATCTGGCTTGAAGGGGGGGGGGGTGAAAGATGAAAGACATCTGAGGAAATTATACTGCAGCTGTTTCAAAAAAAAATATATATATATAAATAAAAAACTGAAGTAATATGCAATTTGTATGGATCTGAACAAGCACACTGCTAGCTCGGATTCGTATTTGAATCAATAATACTTGTGTCACCCTAAATATTGTACATTTTTGTGTTAGCATTAGCATCTTGCTAGCAATAGCAGTGCTAAAAAAAATATGAATAATTTTTCAATAAAGTAACCACTTACTGTTATATGTTAGTGACTGGTATCTTCTGAAATGAGTGTACTTTCGTAAGGTTTCAACGAGCTCGGTAATTTCATTGCACATATTGAAAGTTGGGCTCGTAGCCAAAGTTCTTTCTGGTTGCCTTTGTACTGAACTCTGCTTTACTTGGGAGGAGCTAAACTAAACTAGACCAAGATTAAATATGTCCCACTGTAAGTAACATTAGCATTAGTCTCCATAGCGTATGCAAATTGCAATAGCATGTTTACATAGTCGTTAGCGTCCATTTTGAAGCACTACAATGATATAAGCAATAATTAACATGTTTTGTTTACTTTCTCTCCATGTTTTCCTCCAAGTCTATATTTTTTTCTTATTTGTCTGTTAATGGTGCGCCACTTCAGTTCTTCACAAGTTGTTTCAACATGATGTTTAAGAAGAAAGCCTAAATTAAACTTGTTTCCATGAAGTATTAACAAAAAACATCAGGATTTGTTAAAATCGTATTCTTTTTCTGCTATAAACACGTTTGTTATAAATTTTATTGATTCAAATCAAAGAATTTTAGCGATAAAACCCATCACTGACACATAAAAGTGGATTTATCTACGCCTGCATTCACATAAATGAAGTTTTCTCCTCGAGTCGTTAAAGTCATTTGGTCGTCTTTCCAGGAGAGCAACCTGCTAAAAAAGTTCCGTCATTCGTCACCAACTGGAACCACTTAATTATTTTTTTTTTTCCAATTGTACGCCAGGAAACCTGCTTAAGCGAAATCACAGAGGACTTCTTCCATTCCCTCTCCAACAAGCACTTTGATGACACTTGCAATGGGCCATAATTAAAATGGTATTTGCATAATTTTCCTCAAAAACTTCATGGACAGCAGATTTAATTAAAGCACCCTCCGTTCACACCGTGACCTCCTTTTTGAAAAAAAAAAAAAAAAGCAGATGCTATTTTAGCCTTTCAAAGGAATGCTAATTATATCATTTGAAAACAGTGAAACGGTTTTCTTAATTCTTTGCGTCTCTCTCGTGGTCACCAGAAAGATCAGAGCGGAGCTGGAAGGTTTGAACTGATGAGCGGGACAATCAGAGCGCTCTCTGAGGTAAATATTAAGCGGTTAGCTACCGGTCCAAACCAGGGATTAGCTGCTTTAAATGTTCTTCCCCGTCCCTCCAAGTGACTTCAAAGTAATATGAGGAGGAGACGGGGACCACTATCGGCTTCCTACAAAGTTTGATCCCCAATGTAAGCACCAAGGACGAATCGCTGTTGATTCACAGCTAAAGAAAGAAAAAGTTTGGACTTTTTTTTCATGAAAAACATTTATGAATATTCAGAAAGTGGCACGTCCTACTAATATGGGGTCCATCTGGGGTCTGGCTTCTGTATATTGTGGGCGTGTTTACCAGTTTTTGGCTTCACTGGGATGTTGTCGTCAACAACATTGGAGTTTTTCGAAAGTGAGGATGTGTATAGTTAAAATAATAAGTCTACAACAGCCGATGGGTTAGCAAATGCCCCCTAGTGGCTTCAGTCATTATGGCAGGAACAGTAGAGGGAGGCATTTGGGTTTTTAAGACCCACCAAAGAAATAAAAATTGGATTTTCTTCTTTTCTGTTTTTTAGTATGATTGGTAAATAGTTAAGTATCTAACTTCCTCCACATTATCCTAAAATGACAAACTGTAACCTTGGATTACTCTTAAATCAGTGTAAATGAATTTTCCTCTAATGTGACTTTAGTCTCACTTCATGAGGACGACAGAAGAGCGTCTTTACCTCTTTCGAGATGACATTTTGTCCCAAACCTTAAAGCCACGCAGTGTGGGTGAGGAGTTGTGTTGTTTCCCGACTGAAAGGTGGAAGGACTCAGTCATTCTTTTAAAACCTGCTGGTGGACGATCGAGCTGTCGGTATGTGATTGTTTCCCCGGTATAAACAGACCATTGGGGTATCAAGTTAGAAACCTCCGTGAGACCACAAAGAACTTTTATTGTCTGGTATGAACTGTAATCTGCTACTTGTACTCCAGGGGCAGATAAAGCTGGAAGTGGAGTTAATTGGCGCAGGAGCTGCTTCAGACTGACTTTATGATTACTTCTCTTTGGCCCAAACACAATCAAACACTGGTGGTATTTGGCTTGGTGCGACTTTTTGTGTCTCTATTTCATGCTTTTCTTTGACTCTCCATTGACTGGAGCTCAGTTCCCTCTTTAACACAAACTCTAGGGTTTATTGGAACTAAAAAGTTCATTCTCTTTGTGATATTTTTACGTTTGCAGATGTGTCATGATTGCCAAATATTCCAACTAAATAATACACCAATCTTTTTTGTGTGTGCTCGTCCGTCCTTCTCGGGACTCTCCCGGAACTCGTTTAGTATCCAGGCGGACGATTGTTCTTTTCTTGTTGCCTTCAATTTTGTCTCCTCTACTTCGTCCTCTCATTTCAGACAATTTGCAATCAGTCACTTTGTGTCTCGGCATTGTCTCAAGTGCACAATCAAAAGGCTTTAAATTTGTTTCCTCCGCGCCGTCCGTAGACGTCTGCATTTTATTGGGAGGAAAAGGAGCGTGTCGGACACTTTGCAGCAAAGGTAGCTGCAGTGTCCTAATCTGATTAAGAATCCTGAAGGTGTATATGTGTTAATCCCTCTGCAAGGTTGTGCAATTTACCAAAAAATAGCGCTTAATTTTTAATGGAGTTACGTTGGAAAGTAACTCTCGTATTGCTTACGATCACCTCCTGCATTTTTGCAACAATTTGTTACATTTAATGAATCCCGTTAAGAAAGATCTGTAAAATCCATGCGTTCAACTGATTCGTCAGTTGGAGGAAGATGCTCTAAAACGTCATTGTTTCATGAAAGGTCATTTTTTAATGGACTATTGACGAGAAGAAGCAGCGACTACACAATTGCAATGAACCTCCAACACTCTACTGAGCAAGACAGAGAGAAAGTAACTGCAAATGTTTTATTCTGAGAGGAGTAAAACCTCCATAGAAACCAGAGCTTTCAATTTGTGAAAAAATGGACAAATTAGTTTAGAAATATTTAGGCAGTCTCCTTCAGTCAACAGTTTTTGACTCTTTTATTGGATGATAGTAACCAGAGCAACCAGAGATTTCTGACCTCCGCCAAGAGTCGACATGGACACGGGAAGATGACGCATATTCCACATTAAGATCAACTGCCTGCATTCATTTGTTTAGTTTGGTGATCCCGTGATTTTGTTTCATGATTTGAGAGAACACAAGATAAGACAATATTGTTACCTTCATCCGAACCGTAGGTGAGAAGCCTGGTTTATTATGGATTTTCACTAACTTGTTGCTGGTAACAAAAGCTGTCTGTCGGGCTGATTCTGATGTGGAGTTGGATGGAGGGAGAAGGGAAGCTGGTGGTGCAGAACTGTGGCAGTGTATTCCCCTTTCAGCACACACTGGATTAACACCGGTAATTTTACACACAGACTGGAGCGCAACAGGACAACAAACTACACTTCCCAAAACCAAAACATGATTCGACTCCATTTCCCACAATGCACTTGTCACTTAAAGTGACAGGCGACGCATGTAACAATTTATAGCGAAATTAAATTTAAAAATGTACCAGTGTAGACATTTTCATGAAGATCGGCTGATTAGTTTTTGAGATATCTTAAACAGACAAATGAATGCGGGTGAAATTTTCACTTCCTTGGCGGAGGTAATAGCCACTGGGCAAGCATCAAGTGTTATTTCTCAACACGCACACGTGTAGTTAACCTTTAAGACAGTGAATGCATCACAGCTGCTATAGCTACAGGATAATGCTAATATTGCACATACTGGGAAATCTTTGTTTTTAGCCGAGGATAAACGAGAAGTTCCTCCTGAAAACTGTTTATTTGGAAGCATTTCGACAATTTTTGCTGAAGCTAATGTTGGCGGTCACCTCAGGACGGAGTGAGGCAGCCGCTCTGAAACTGAATATATTAAAAAAGAGAAATAACAATCACGCAGTGAGTTACTTCACAGTGGGATTACAGTAATACGTGAATGTCTCTAAATGAATGAAACAGTTGGATTAGGCAGGAAGTGACATCACGCGACACTTTAATTAAAATGAGCGCTGTCTCTTTGTCCTCTTTGCTGTTGCTAATCCCACACATGCTGAGTCATGCTCCGCCCGTCTTTGAGAGTCAGTTTAAGGATAATGCCATTAATCCGATAAACACGACAACAGTGAACTCTCCTCCTCCTCCACGCTAGCCACGTTGCTTAATCTCTGTCTAAAGTCAGCGGTTGCGAGATGTGGGACAGCAGGGTGTCCCAGTAAAGAAAGAGAAACTGGTACTGACTCCGTCCCGAAGGCCATTAAATAGAAAATAGATCTCTGACTGACACAATCTACTATTGTTCCTCTATGAAAAACACCATAATCTGTCAGTAATAAACATACAGTACAGATGTATCTTTATTTCTTTTTTTCTGCCTCTGCTTTGAAATAAACATAAATCTATTTGTTTCTGTGACTCTTGACAGGAAACAACAATAGTCGGTGTTCTCCACTTATTTACATAACGTTTACTTTATTGAAGTATTTGTGTACAGATCCACAAAGACATTAAAGAATTTTGTATTATTTAAAATGTTTTCTTTTGTCACTTTGTGTTTCATTTATATTATTAATTATATCATTCTTTTTATATTTTTCTGTCTTGTTTTTAATTTCCCTTATTTTCAAATTTCTGTACAAATATTTTCCTTTTGATGAGTTTTTTTCTCTATTTCTTCTATAAGTGTTAAAACCTATATATAATGACATGGAACCTCTTTAGATTAACAAATATCAAATATGTATACTTTTCTTTTCCTCTCTAGAATTGTACCAAATGTGTTTTCCTTCATTTCTTCTTTCTTCTATCATATGAGCTCATTTTTATTAATCTTTATCTTTACAATTTCATTCATTTCATTTTTGCATTTGAAATATTTTTTTTACCATTAATCTTAATCCAGATTTGTATTCAATATTAATATATCTCTATGTATTAATAAATAGGAAAATTCTTGAAAGATGCCTGTTTTCCAACACTTGTTCAATTGTAATCATATTTTAACAGCCTGGTTTTAAAATGTTATTTATGGTGCAAAAAAACCTCTTTGACATGAATTTGAAAGGATTCCTTGCTTTGGTATGTGATGTTTTCTTTGCTCTGCGGCTCTCTTCATGTGATATTTCCAGTTTTTGCTTTGTACCAGCCGATCTTGACATTTGTTTAAGCTCGTCTGCAATCACCGCTTTGTATGTTTCACCTTTTTATAAACTGTCGAATCCAGTTTCTTTTGAGAGATTCCTCTTCCTTCCTCTTCTTATTGAACCTCTTCTTCTTCTTGAACTTCTCTCTGGGTCTTTTTTTTTTTAAACTCTCCAAATTGATCAGAATGGAAAATAAACAGGTTAGAATAACTTTTCAGTAGCCGCTTTTCTCACAAACACCCCCCCCCCCCCCCCCCCCCCCAAAAAAAAAAAAAACAACACCCCAAAACAAACAAACAAAAAGAACCAAACAAACTGTAATTCACTGGTTCTGTCCACTAATATATAAAGTGTGTCTGTGAATAATGAATTCTCCATAGTGGCTCGGGTAAATCTGTTTGCCGATCAAAGCAGCATTTAATCAATTATTAAATAATAGTGTTTTTCTGCCTGATTTTGGAGCAAGATTGCTCGTTTTGAAGATGGACCAGCACATCAGACGCATTTAAAAGTGAGTGTCTGATGGCAGCAGGCTGCTGTTTACCGTTTTCTCTCTCTCTGTCAGCCCTTTGTTTCCCACTGCGCCTTCCGCAGCGATCGAGTTTCTTTTTCCTAATTGTGGGACTTCTCAAACAAAATGAAAAAAAATAAATAAATAAAATCTCTCCATCGCCTTTGCCAAATGTGTATGACAAATTATAGTGTCGGCTGATGGCAAAGCTGGTGGCTGCTTCCTCCAACGCCCGTGGTAAATTTCATTTGAAATTCTAATCAGTTACAAATACACTTTTGAATCTGTTTGAGCTCATTTATCTGGATAAAGAACCTTTTTTTCTTTCCATGCAGCTGTGCCTGAGGTTCAACCCAGGCCTCTGCAATTGTAATGGTGTGTTCATCAAGAAGTGGGAAAGTAACTTTACACTAAGGATAATCCAATGATCACTTTTACTTCCTTAGTGGAAATTCTTATTCTCAATTCCTCCGTGAAAGGCAGTGGGAATACTTCCCACTGAGAAACTGGTAATGTTCAGTAATTATCTTGGAAAAATCCCTATTCATGTGCTCACACTTGAAATGTCACATGAAAAGTGGGAATAAATGCACCAAGTCTTGTTGGGAAAATACATGTAAATTATGTCCAGATCAAAACTTCCCACAGAGAAACTGGGGAAAATTAACCATTACCTAGTCGGAGTGCAAATACTCACTAATTAACTAGTGGCACTACTATATATTAATGTGCTCAAACTGTAAGATTCCCACAAAAAAAAGTATGAATAATCGCGTTATGTACCAAACTCGTGTTTTCCCATGAAGAAAGAGTGAATAATTACAGCAAGTCTAGTGGGTAAAACTACGAAAAAAAAATATAAAGCTTGAAACGTCTGACTGAGGAAGTGGGAGAAATCGTTAAGTACACAGTAAGGAATTAATTTATGTTAATGTGTTCAAGCTGAAAACTGACTAAATAAAGGGAGAATATTCACGTTCAGTATCTAATGGCACAAATACATACAAATACTCTGAAGCTTCAAACTTCCCACTAAGATTGTAGGCATGTTCAAAGTGGGTACCTAGTGGGGAAAACTGGGGTTATTCAAATTAGTACATACTTGGAAAAAAGACATGTTAATGTGCTCAAGCTTGAAACTGTCCACCGGGAAAGTGGGGAAAATAACAAGTCCATAGGACATACACAGGGATGCTACCGATCGGTGTCTTACTTCCAAAAGATAAATCTGTAAAGGGGAAAGTGAATCTCCAAAATGCTACAATTGAGAAATATACGTCTGTGCAATGCCAAAATACACAACTTCCCACTTAGAAAGTAGGAAAGGTCACACCTCTGACATTTCCCATTGTTTGTGTGTACAAGCTCCCAGCGAGGAGAGTGGGGAGTGCCTGGTGCACCTTAACTCGTCCAGAAAACTGCACCCCCGGACAACTCATCCATGTGGTTCCGGACATCTCGTCCATGACAAATTTTTGATTCATTTGAGGGATTGGATTTCAAAGTATATTTGACACATTTGGAAAGATTATTAAGTATATTTGACACAAAAACATAAGATGTATATATTTCATTATTGTCCACAGCAAATTTCTTTCAGCATTATTGATTTGAAGGATTTTAAAGTACATTTGACACATTTGGAAGGACTATTCAGTATATTTGACTTAAAAAAACATGCTAGTGTATTAAGGTCGACAATATCGTTTATTTTTAGCATCTTTGAAAAAGCAAATTGAGGATTTGTTGGAGCAAAAATAATCAGCTTGATTTATGAGTCTAATTCTTCTGAAGTCAAAAAAAAATAGGATCAATGTTTGTTTTACAATTATTTCCCCACCATAACTCAGATTTGGGCGAATGAGGGAGTTAAATAATAAGTTGAGTGAATTCTGATCTGATTTTGACAAATTTTGACTTCAAATATGCGGCTTCCAACTGAGCTTTTCATCAAATGTAATTCCTAAAAACATGAACTTCTCTGAGAAAATAATGAAATGTCCATTATTTAAAAAGAATTGGTGCTTGAGGAACAGTCCCCGTGTCCATTATTACTTTAAACTGGTACATTACAGAGAAGGCCCTGATTAAACAACGTTATCAAGTCTTGGAGCCTCTGAAAACGCAAACTTTTGTCCATTGTTCATATTTATAGAGTATCGTTCTCCGCACACACGTCTGCATGGTTTCATGACAAAACGAAACAGCACCCACCAGTGGCCCAACTGAAAAATACATCGTTTTCAGTGTTTTTGCCGCTTCTGTGTTAACGTGACATCATTTTTAAAATGCTGGTGTGTAAACGCAAAACTTTTCTGAAACAAAAACACAGATACTTGAAACGCTGTCGTTTAACCAGAGTCCAAATCTGTATCTGCGGGGAACCGCAGATTCCTCCTCTGGAGATCAAATAAAAGATTACATCTCCAAGGATGCAGACGTTTTTAGGATTTTAATTATGCATAAACCCCACAACCAGACCCTGTTATTGGAATTATGGCAAACTGAGACCTGGAGACAAGGACCAATGCAGCTGTACATACCCAGGTTTATCATTCAGACTGGATGAGTAGTGAGGACAACTACCGATTCATCGTTTGAGGCGTTGTGTTGGAGCTCGAGGAGGGAACACTGGGCGTGTTCCGGAGAACAGAAGAACAAAGAGCTCCAAGATAAAGGGGCCTCCTGCTGTACTTTTGTACCGCACACGTCTCTGCTGGAGATCTGATTTCAATAATTTGAGCCATAAAGGAAGTGAAATCTCATCACAGTTAGAAGATCAGATCGAACACATCTGAGGCTGCTTCAGATCTTCTGCCGAGCCTCTCCAGACAAAGACAGCGTTGATAATTAACTCTGGTGGCTTTGGGCTCACAGAAGGACGAGAGCTGGGGTGAAGACCGCCCTCCTGGTTCTTCAGAAAGAGAATTAATCAGCCTTTTAAGGCGTTGCTGGTCACGCCCACACATACACCAGTGTAGGACTGTTGATTCAGTCACAGCGCAGTAGAAATATATTTCTGAGCCAGTTCTTCTGTGCAGAGCTCCGACGTCCCCCTGCAAATTTATTACTGCAGCACATTCAAGTTTGTACACATTCATAATTGAGTAGCATATGATGAACAGCATTTTATTCTGACTGGAAAACAGTGGAAACAAGCCAGTGATTTCTACCAGCTTTCAAGCTCTGTTTGATTTTTAACACATTTCGTGCCAAATTGACACTGACGGAATTCATACGCTCACCCTACCCAACCATCCACCTTTATTGTTGTGTATCTACATTCTATATATAAATATCCACCCACCAACATAGCAACCTTACTACCAATCAATATGCCTACCCATGAACCTACTGGCCAAAACACTCAACTAAGGGTATAACCAACCACACAGTGACCCACTCACCCAACAAGCTTACTTACTTATATGACCACCCACCAACCTACCTACTGATAAATGTACCCACCCATCAACCTATGAAGCAATATACCCATCTTATCAACCTTTTGGCTCATATACCTACCAACTGAGAACCAACCACACAGTGACCTACCCTTCCTAATTGACCAATATACCCAACGACGGACAAACCTGCTTACTTCCTTGAATGCCCACACATCGTCCTACCTACTGAACAATTTACCCACCGCCCACCTACCCAGCGTCCAAGCTCCCCACTGACCAAGCTGCCAACCCACACCCACCTCCCTAACGTCCAACCAACTGATCGACCCACCCACCTACCAATCAGCCCACCAATATACCCAACCCATCTCCCTTGTGATCAATATACCAACTGACCAACCAACTAACCTACCTACTGATATACCCACACACAGTCCAACCTAGCTACCGATTGACCAACCTGCCCTCCCACCCTCTGATGGACCCGCTCATCCCCATATCTTCCGTCTTTCTCTCCAATGATTTACCTCCCTAAATGTCTGTTATATTATTTTCAACTTGCAACAAAAAATGGTAATAGATAATTTCTTTGTTGTGTAAATGTTCTTCGCAATGCATTATCTGGTATTTAAAAGCGTGTCTATTGCCCTTTGAGATGTTGCCACGTCACTAAGTAGCACGCATTTGTTGGATGAGCAGCAGAGTTCAGATTGTGGAATACAGCCCTGATAAATCCTGCTCATCTTCAGTGCTCCTGTCAGAAATCGTTTCTAAGCTGCTGCTCTTGACTCCCAGTTAACCACGGAGAATGTGTGTGTAAGGTTTTCTCTCTTTGCCTCCGTTTGTCAGTTCATAACCCGTCTTCAGTGATTTTCTATCAAGCACCAAACCAAATGCTTAAAGTCAGAATCCTGTCATTGCTTGGTAAAACCACTTAAGTGAAATTCAGTCCAAGTGAATATAAAATGGTAAAAAGCTCCAGGAAGCAAATGTAAATTCCGTCATGTGGCAGAATCACTCACAAACACATTTGAGCTGAGTTTCTCTGAGGCGTTGAGCTGAGCTGGGACCTTTTACACCTTTTGAGTGTGACCTTTTGAACAGGAGAGCGTGCTGAAATGGCCTTGCAGCATGCTGATGGATTATCACTCAGGTGCTGTTGTTGTGATTACCACCTCCATGCATTTTCATCTCCATCCCCGGTTTTCCTCGGGATGGAAAACTCAAACTAAACTGCAATCCTTCAGTGCTACAAAACTAATACTTTTACTAGTTAGAATCTAGCTTTTCCTTTAAAGTACAATTTGTAGCTGGCTCTACATCAGCCAAGGTACTAAAATAATGTGTTTTGCTATTTTAACTACTGTTAATATAATTTTTCTAGCGATGTAATGCTAATGCTTTATGTGTCACTCTATCAATTACTAGTAACATAACGTATTTAGCAATAATATTATTAGTTTCATTTACATCATCACATGTGACGTGTATCTGTGTAAGTTATTTTGATGCTTCCTGTCTTTGTGATTTAACTATCTGGAGCATGTTAAATGTGGCTAAATGATGTTAATGTGACCAGTTTTATGCGCCTCGTAAGTACGCAGATATTTTATCCCTCTTTTAACTGCTGGCAACATAATTTATCCAGCTAAGTTATTCCAATGCTACCAGGTTCACTGCAGGAAACATATCTTATCTGGCTAGATTATTCTGACGCTACCTACGTTATTAAAAACTACTTGCAGCATGCTCAATCTGGCAGAATTATGCTCATGCTTCCTGCTGCTCTGGATTATTTACTGGTCACATGATATATTCAAATATGGTATGTTTGAAGAGAGCTATTGTGACCTGTTTCACCTTGCTTGATTAGTGCTAGTATGCTACATCTACATGCTACTGCAATGCCCTTTGTAGTCATGTTAATGCTACCTGATTCAATAACTCAGGTGGAGTTAACATGCTGTGCATAATAGCAAATAGTGTTCTGTCCTTGGATAAATCATACTTGAACTACCTGTTTGACTCAATTGCTTGAAGCATGCTATATCTGGGTCAGTTATGCTAATGCTAACTGTTTACCCCATTTAACTGCTGGTAGTTTTGTGTATTTGCCTGAAATATGCTAATGCTACTTGTTTGAGATAATGTAGAGTGGGTCCATTCACTTGGGCTGTGAGCTACGTACTTTTCGTCTTATTTTTGAGAGTTCACACCCCAGCTTCATATTTACAGAAAATGTGCTTTAATCCGCAGTGTTCCCCAACACTGATAATATCCACGACACCAGAACACAGTGTTGGTTTTGTATCACCGGTGTGTTTGTGTTGTCAAGGGCCTTCAGATTAGCTATAATTTGTACACACCTTTGGCATTTCTAAACCAATCCAACCAACCTTGTTTTTCCCTTTTAAGCACCTAATTATGTCGCACACAAACACGGAGAGGACAGGATTTATGGCGGAGAAATAGATTTATTATCAGGCTGGATCGGGGCAGCTGTAATAGACCATTTAAGGAGAGGTTTTATGCGTCATCTGGCCCAACCCGGTCAGGTGATTCCGCGCTCCCTCCGACACGAGTGCCTTTGTAAGTTTAATTTACGATCTGCGGATGAGCAGCATAAATAAAAAGCAGTGACGGATCAAGGTCGCATCACGTCGCAGCTCAAGTGTTTATTAGAGAGTTTGATCAGGAACATTTAGCTCGGCTTCATTATTGCTCCGATTTAATGAGATATTAAAACATGGAGGTCCCATTAGAGGTGAAGACATTTCTTATGAGCTTGAATTACCACAGATTAGCTTCACAGCCCAGAAGAATCATGTTGACTGGTGGCATTATCTCTCATCTCCTAAGGCTTGTCATGTATTTTTACTTTGACTATTGTCATGTCCGAGAAAGTCTTTATAAAGATAAAAAACAGAGAACCTCGTCACCTACACTTTGGAATTTCAGTTTTCCTTCCAGTAGACTGGCCTCATAATCGACTCTGAAATTCTCTTTATTATTGTGCACATTGTTTTCCGGTGCAGTTCCTTATACAGAGTATAACTGATGTTCAATTGTGAAACAATAACTATATATAAAGACACAATTATTCGTAATTACATGTAAGAGAAAGTGGACAGATTTAACAATTAAAGGTGAAAAGTGTAGACGAATAAACTTGGAACACTTTTGGAATGTTTCATGTTTAATGATAAATGGGGTTTTTATTATATTTTCTTGGAAATAAAATTGATACTTCCTTTGATATCATAAAGCAAATAATTTTGTCTTGCTCCCAGCTACCAAATCTGCTTATAAAAGCAACCGTACTCTATTTCTGTTAAGTTTTTAGGCTAGTTTCCAAACAGTTATTTACAAATATGAATATCTTCACAAATCTATCCCTTTCCACTCACATATACTCTATACAGTGGACACAGAGGAATGTTTCCCTATCAGCATTATTAAGATATGACCAGAATAACTCTGAATGTTAAGAAAAAACAACAAAAAAAAACCATTCTAACTAAAAGGCCCAAAATTGTAGAAGAATTATTTAAGTTAAAAAACTAAAAAATTAAATATCTGAAATGGCTAAAAGTGCCAAATAGAGCTACTAGGACAACTAAATAAAAATTGTCCAAAAGAAAAAAAATTTAAATATTAAATAGATGTCCAACATTTAAAATTATACTTTTGAAATTCATGAATATATCATCAAATTGATTTTTTTGTATTTGGTCTCTAACCCTACTTAACTTGATGAGCAGCGTTATCTTTACTTTAAACGTTAACTTGTTGTGTAGCTCCCATCTGCTATTCAGAGATCGACATCAAGTTCTCGTCTGCTCTTAAAAGTCGTCAACCACTTAGATGAGCTGTGTTCCACTTTGTTCATTGCCTCTGATTGTTTTTAGGTTGTGGTTATTTACGAATGTACGTTCCAAGCCAGCCCGGCCTTTCCTCATCACTTCGAGGTCTTGGAGGTCAGTATATCTTCTGTCTGATGAACGTGTTCGCTCAAGTGAAAACTATACTTTTCGTCTTCAATCCAGACCTGCCATCTTAAATTTGTCCGTCCTGTTCGGCTCTCCGGCATCAGATGTGACGTGAGACCGTGGACCTCTGAGGTCTTTCTTCAGTTTGCGTAGAAGCAGCTGGCGTCGGTCCGAGCACTTTGTTCAGCTGCGTAAATGCAGAAGGATTACACGCTCGGAGGCGAAGGGGAGAGAAAATTCCTTGGGGTGCTTTGATCGGCGGTTCAAAATCCATTACTTTGGCTTGGCGGAGACAAGCGGATCCAGCCGTATAAATTAACATCAAAAGACGGATCGGCTAATGGGGGGAAAAAAAGGTCTATTGGCC
Organism: Lipophrys pholis; assembly: GCF_963383615.2. Classification (NCBI taxonomy): domain Eukaryota; kingdom Metazoa; phylum Chordata; class Actinopteri; order Blenniiformes; family Blenniidae; genus Lipophrys; species Lipophrys pholis. The sequence goes on from NC_137648.1 coordinate 3,063,170, forward strand.
CAAACCAGCAGAAATGACTCTACCTGCTTGCTTTAAGTCTCCCTAAAGAGTCTCCAAATAGAAAGTTTTCTGTTCCTGTGAATTCCTTAGCGTCACATTTATATGTAAATAACATGTAGCAAGGGCAGTTTTCAGGGATTTAAATTCCCTGTTGCGTACAGCCGGGGCATGTTCATCTACAAAGGATTAAAAATGAGGGTTTCTGTGTTTTTTTAATTACCAATATATAATTTGTGAGCATATGTGACAGAACAGACGAGTTTAATTATCATAACTAGGCCACCAGTACTTACACTGCTCGTGTAATGAAATGCTAATAATCGTAAAGCCAGCGACATCTGAGCGGGAAAACAGCTACAGTTAGCATGCTAGCTATACAGTAACTCCAGCGCACGTCATTAAATATTTTTGGTTTTAAACACACAATTTATGCAGAATCGTTAAGCAAAGAGACAATTTTCATCGGGAGAAAGTACACAGTATTTGAACGTGGTATTCAGTCCCTGCATTCGTTTATTGTAACATTGTTTTCCTCCTGCCATTATTCTTTTCTTATGTATTTCCACTATGGAGATATTAAATTAATTCGTATAAGTGAACAGGTGTGTATTTGAGGAATAATAGAACTTTAGAAAGGCAGTAATATATTAGCTTCGTTTCATGCTTTTTTTTTATCTTCATCTTGAAATATGAGTTCTTTTAATGCGGTGGACAATAATGTGGAAATAAGCCTCTATAAAGACAATGAATAGCTTTTTAGCTCCTTTTGTCCTCTCTTGATTTGTGTACTTGTCTTATTTTCGCTATTGTCATCTAATAGGCTCATCATCTAGTGTCTACTTCTGCCTCCTCTTCTCATAATTTGTCTTCTATTCTCGTGTTGTTCTGCCTTCAATTTTCTATACTATTTCATTGAGATGTGCCATATCTTGCACTGGTAATTCTTTTTCTTTTAATTGTGTCATCTATGTTGTTCTTGTCTTGTTCATGTCTATCTCATATGCAGTGTTTGCCTTGACTTGTTTTGTCTTTTTCCCTCTTTTGACTTGTCTTGCATTGTCTTTTAACTGGTGTTATGTCTTTTCTTATCATCTCCTATCTCATGTGCATGGCTTGGTTTGTAGAGCGGTTGTCTCCCAATTGGAAGGTTGCAGGTTTGAATCCCATCTCCCTACTTGTCCACATGCCAAAGTGTCCTTGAAGACACTGAACCCCAAATTGACACCCCTCGCATGGCTGCAACCTCCATTGATACATGAATGTGTGTGTGTGTTTCATTTCTTGTCTCGTTTTAGTCTTATTTTATGATGTCCTGTCTTGTCTTTTAGTTTCTTTTTAAAAAAAAAATTTGTGAGCGCTCAACTTGTCTTTCTCTGTGGCGTTCACGTCTTGTATTTTTCTCCCGTATCTTGTGTGTCAACTTGTCTTCTCTTCCCATTCTTGTCCGTGGACCACACTCTTTTCAGACTCCTTTTTTTTTTTTTCTCAAAAGTTCTGATTCAGACATCAAGTCTTCAATAAAAGCGTAACTTTAAATCGTCCTCTAAATAATTCAGAGTGAACTGAATGTGTTGTTCAAGGACATTGAGGACTTCCAGCTCAGATTGTTCTTTTTTTTATTACTCTTTTTTTTTGTATATTTATATTTTTCTTACCAGAAAAATGAAATCACTTATTTTTTGGTGTATTTTTTTTCTTTCATTTGTTCATGAAAGTAAGCGAAGAAGACCGAAAGGCCCGGGTTAAAGCGTCAGCCGTCAACACTTAATGAAACTATTGATTTTCAGCTCCCATCACTTTATGGAAAAAGGCGTGAAAAAAAAAATGACTATCAGCAATGATCCGTGGTAGATGATTTTTCTTTTCTTTTTTTTTCCTTTCGCAGTCACCATCTTACTGCAGCAATATGCAGCTAATCAAGACGTACGAGCCGCGGAAAACCTTCCCCGGCCACCATTGGCTGAGCTAACGCCATGATGGATACATTTCCCCCGAGACGTGGCCCCTTAATTAACTGTCTGTCGTCATTAATGGCAGGGGGGGGTGGGGCTGGAAACTGTGATGGCTGATGAGCACTTTGAAACCCGGGGGCTGTCACAATGGAGTCCCGCACAATGGGGAGTACCGAAACAAAACAAAAAGGAGCAGGTTGAAGACAGAGAGCCGAGTGTGCCGATGTGCGGCATATTGAAGCGTCGAGCTCGCCACTATCTTGTTCGCACTCTCTCTTTTTTTTCTTTTTTTTTCTCCGCTCAGAACTAATGAGTTACCCTTCAGAGTAATTGTCATATCGGTCTCATTAACACCGAGGCGACTCCTTTCAAGTGCTGTTACCCTTCGAATTATATTGGACTTCTTTTAGCATATTGAAGAAGGTAAAGGGGTTCCTATGTGTTCAGAAGTGACAAATGTGGGGGAACGGAGGAGTTTATATCCCTTTAAGTTAAAAACAGGATTAGGAAACCTCCAGAACACCTTATCTTCTTACTCAAGTCCCCACCCCCCTTTTTCCCCTATCACCAGTATCTGCAAAGCATAGCCGATCACACTGCACCAGGTTTAGGACTTTAATTTGTTATATCTTTCTGCACATTTGTTGAAGATGGCCAAAAAGCTTTAGCCTTATTCGGCATTCTACGAATGATAGAGTGAATCAGATAGCATTAGCAAAACTTAGCTGAGCTCATGCCAAGTAAATAACTTAAATAGATAGTATTTGTTGGATAGAAGTGAATCACATAGTATCATTAGCCTAAATTAGTTCCAAGCGTAAAGCTACCATACTGAGCAATCCCACTGTTGTGAATGAAACTGTGATCCGATGAGGTACGCTATATGAGCAGAAGTCGATCAAGGGAAGCAAGTAGATTCAGCATCGGTGGATTGACGGGTTTAAGCCTTTATGCCTAAGTTAATTGAGTGAAGTAGGTAGCATTGGCCTCGTTTAGATGTATACAGCATTGTACCACTGAATTGAATGAAACATGTAGCGTCAGCATAATTCAAGCGAACATGGCTTCTTATATGTAAAGAAGTTGAATAGTAATTAAACCACCCGGTAGCGTTAACCTCATTTAGTCAAATACAACATGCTACGAGTAATTAAGTGAATAAAACAGGCAGCATTAGCTTACTTCACCACAGCACCACATACTATCAGTAATTGACTTCAACAGGTAGCATTAGCTCGATTTAACTAGACAAAGCATGTTACCAATAATTTATTTGTTACTTGTGTTACATGTTACTTGTAATTGAGTTAAGGAATCTGGTATCATGAGCATATTGGAACCACATTCAGTAAACAAGCGCAAATCAAGTGAGTGAAGCAGGTAGCATTAGCATTTTCTCGCCGAATACAGCTTGGGCTAAAGAAAGATGTGGATAAGAAAAGGCAGCCAGTGCATGTTTTAGACAGATTCTCTATATTACATGTCAGCAATAGGGTTGAATTCAAGACGACCTAACCTGAGTCAAGACCAAGACTTTAATGGGCAAAGATGTAGTCAAGAACCAAGACCATGAAAATGTGGTCTTGAGACCGGTCTCAAATACTCCAAGCCTTGTAATCAAGTCGGCAAAATATGTGGCATTGTCATAATTTAGCCAGACACCACATGCTGCGTGACATAAAATCACAATAAGTATATATACGCTGTCTCACTTATGTGTTGTGTAGCATTAGGACACAGTTTTTACTGACTTTATTGGATGGTTCTGAAAGTTCTGGTCATGTGCACTGTCAAACCTGTTACACTCACGGTTTTGTGCCCTGGTGCCATTCTTGGTTTGAATTTTTTTTCACATATTTTAATAAATCATTCAATCTTGTCAGTGTACGCATTATGCAAGCTTCCTGCGAACCTCAGTTTTGTTTTGTTTTTCCTGTTGTACATTGTCTCATGCAGGTTTAGCTTTAGCCAGCTACAGGTCATGAACATTATGTGTTCCAGTACATATTGCTCCCCTGCCAATGCTAACAAGTCCTCAGGTTTGGTGGGTGGGGGTGGAGGCTCATGGCACGCTAACTCACCCTTACAGATCATCGGTGTGAGGCTAGAAAAGGCTGTAAACTCTCAGGACGATCAGTCATCACCTGCTGTTCCAGCACACCTTAGCTACCATCTCCAGCGCTACCGCCACCGGCCTCCCCTAATGCTAATGAACAGGAACAAGGGTGTGTGTGTGTGTGTAGCGGGGTGGGGGTGGGGGGGGCAAAGGGGTGAAATCATGTTCCAGTTGTTAGATGTCAGCGTGAGCATCTTCCCGGCTCTGACAGATCGGCCAATTAACCTTATTTACTGCATTTTCCCCTCACAGCCTAACGAGCTCCACTGGGCTTCTCCACTAATAACCAGCCACTGAGATCGGGGACCGCTGGCGAACCCCACCCCCACCCCACCCCCCGGGCCCACCATTGTCACCGTCCTGCAATTATTAAGGTGACAAGCAGCTAGTGTGCAGTCGTGCTTTCTTTTTCTTTTTAATGACTGCCACACTTCACGTGGAGTCGCTCGGACTTCATGTTTATCCGTTGCACCGTCAAACCTTTCAGGGTCCACAGGGAGAACATAAATATCCACCGTAATGAGATTATCTGCCCCAGACATGTAAAACACAATAGGAGCTTGAAGAACAGGAAGCAGCTTATTCAGTGGACATGTTGCCACTGATTTAAAGTTTCACTGGTTTCTTTTTAACTGTCTTCAAACCATACAATTAAACCATAATATGTCATAAGTATGACAGAATTCTTCGCATTTTCAATGGTGGAATTCCAGAAACCTTGTCTCAGGGTGCACCGTGTTCTACCGAGTCACTCCGATGGATTATGAAACTTGAAAAAAGTACGTTTACAAAACTAACTTTAACTAACTCCAATTATCAAAAAAACTATCCTTCATTTTCATATTTGTCAATTTATTGTATATGTATGTTGTAGCTAAACTAATGTCAGCTTCTGTGATTAGAGCTTTTAAATTCGGGCATCTTATAGTTGAATTTTGGAGCTCAACGATCTCTATAGACCATTATAAAAACTGTTCACCAATTTTTAAAGTAGGATGTGTAAGAGATTGAGATTAGTAGGTACTCAGCAAGATCGAAAAAGTCAACTCTGTTCTAACTTTGTATCTCTCTCAAGCTCTCGGTCTGAACTTCCCGCTGGGTTTCCTCCATCGTTTTAATGTGACAGAAGTTCCACCTTGACTCTCCAAGGAAGAAAGGAAATCTCTAAATAAAAGAAGTTTGCTGTGTCCACTTGTGATTCATCTATTCAACAATCCTGCCCGCGGAGCAGACTGAGCGCTCGGCGACCTTCACTGGACAAGCTTCGGTTTCAGGCCTGTGATTTTCAGCTCCCTGCCGAGTCTGTGTGGAAACCTGTGGAGACTCTAATACATCCCACGGTGAGGCGCTTTAATACGGCGCCGGAGAGCGTCGGAGACCATCAACCTTCAGTCCTCGGACAATCTTAAGAAGCTCTCTTACGTTTATTTCGTGGGTGCCGGGGTTGTAATCGCACAAAAGGTTTTCTCTTATAAAATCTTAAATTACCGTATTTTCTGGACTATAGGGCCACATCTGCTAAATGTGGTTTGCAGAGAAATAAAAAACCAAAACTTAAAAAAGATTTTTATTTCACCATATCTAGATCTAGCTGCAACTGTGATGTCGATCGGTCATAAAATATGAGCTCTACAATAGAAATAATCTTGTAATAATAAAGTCCCAGCTAAGGGAATAATCGCAAAATACCATCATCTACTGAAATGATTTGCACCTCTTTTGAAAGACATTGAAAACAATCATGAGCAAATATGTTTCAGACAAACAGGAGGGGCTCAGTAATCCCAAATTAACAACATCCTCCAAGGAAGCTGCATGAAAGCTGTAACATTAGCATTAGCATGTATCCGCAGTCGCTGTGATAAGCTTTAGCCAAGCCTCAGTCAAACGTATTGTAACTTTCCGGATCTAATATTAAACTTGTTTAAGTAAGTTCATACCTGCACTTTTCCTGTGCAATTAGATCGGTTTCAGTAGAAATCGCTTCTGATACAAAAAGACGGCTGAATCAACAACCTATTGAATAAAACACTCAATTAGCTAATGAAAGTAGAAACATTTCAGTTGGATTTCTCACAGCCTACACTGCCTGGTCGTCATACAGCTTTTAAAGAGAATTTCAAGCACTGGTCGCCTTCAAAATGTGACTTTTGATGGTTTTTGCATCTTTCTGAGTTAATGATCTTTGGATGAGCTTGAATTTTTTAACATGCTGCTTTGAATAAATGATGGATATCGTCACATATTGGCAGTGAGAGGATTGCTGTGATTGAAATGTTCAAGTTGAAAAGGTTAATGTTGGAGTTTCTGGGTGAATATCAGAAGCTCTTTACGAGTCTGAAAAGAATTATGTGCCTCACATGCTCATGGATGAAAACAAAAACTGCGATTAACTTTGGTTTTCTGAACTTTGTTTCACACAAACTCCTGAAAAGGTCAAATTATGGCTGCACCTGTAGTGTTGTCTATATGTATTATATTCATTATATCTAATAGATTTAATATATATATTTTGTCGCACCTGCTTCATTTTATTCGGCAGGCGACTTTATTAAAAATAAATGATTGCCCTTTACGTCTGTGCATTGTTTTTAAATTACACTTTTCAATTGATTCATAATGCAAAGAGTTATTTCAAGATGTGGTTTTAATGTTTAGGATTTTATAAATTTTATGAAGGAACATGGTTCTTTTTAAATCAATATTCAGTTATCAAGAATATTTTGTATATTTATTTGTCATATGTATTGTTTTTTGTCTAATTCTATTTCGATTTTACTAAACATTAAAAAATATATATATATATAAAAAAAAATTTGAATCCCTTCTGTAATTTAGCTTCATAACATTGACTTAATCTGTGTGTAGGCTACTTTATAATGTAAATAATGATTAGTGAAAATGCACATTTTTAATATGTGTATTAATCATACCATAAACTTATTATTGCAGCATGTTTATCTTATATTTTCTCAATTTTGGAATCATACTTGTACAGATAGTTTATATATTATTTCTTTATGTCAAACTTTCCTCATCTTTCGTTTCCACATTAGATTATATTGTTGTTACTACAGTCCTCGGAATGGTGACCGGGGTCAAACACATCACTCAGAACATTTACTGCACCTTTTAAATCCTCCAAATGAATGAGGACATTTATGAGTGACTTGTTTAATTTCCAGGTTATTTACAGCCCTCAGAGCTGGTAGTTACTCGTCAAATCTTTGTGTGGGAAGGCCTGTGTGTGGAATTGCTATAAAGTGGGAATAATAAGATCAAAATCACAATACCTCTGTGAATATTTCTGTTTTCATTTTCCAGGTCAGCGGAGGAAGGTCTGTTTTCTACACCGATGATGGCGCTGTGAAATACAACTGCACATTAACCACAAAATACTGACTTTTATATTTAGATACTTCTTTATTTATACAGCGGTATGTAGCTATGCAGACTTTTGAATATGATTATAGAGGGACAAATGTAGACAAAATAAACCACATAGACATATATGGATGGATTCAAAAATGCAATTGCACCTACATAGATTTGTATGGATGGTGAATGAAGCCATCGAAATTGAAAGAGATCCGGATGAGCAACAGAGTGATGTTGATATACAGAGGGACAGATCTACAGTATACATCGTGATATCTGCGATAATGGCAGTAAACACCGCTCAACAGGATGCAGCTTATTTCCATCTCTTTGTACTGGTTCTTCTCTCGTATCTCTGTTGTTATATTCACAACAGTGTCAGTCACCACAAAGCACATCAGCCTTTTCTCACAAAATGTATGGAAAATGTATATGACGGTTCATAAATGCTTGTTACGATGTGGTCTCCGGGCACCGACGGCTCTCATGTAGACATTTCAGTGTTTGTGATGATTTGATGTGTTCTACTGTACGGCCTTTCTTTATTTGTGATGCTTTTCATTCATAAAAAAACTGTTATTAATACAGCACTTTGCATCATACGATACGCCGTCACACAATTTGCATGGCTCTAGTGTCTAATTATCTGTCGTTACTCATCCCTTTTATTCGAAAACAAAAATAATAAATGTTTTCCCCTCAATTAAAAGCCGCAGTCGCCCGAGGGGATGAAAGAAGCAGTGAATGAATGTGCTGGAGGAGACACCGTTTTGCATGTGAGCCAATTACTCAGGGTAAATCACATTAAAGGTCATTGACCTCTTGAACTCTGATTTAAATGCTCCAGTTTATTGTTGTCAACTGCCGTTAAAGGAAGTTATCATGAGCATTATCCCTACAAAACTTGAGACAAAGACTGAGACGGAAAGAAATGACAAATGCTGAGATGGAAAGAGACGGAGAGACACCGAGATGGACACGGGCAGACACAAACATTGTGAAAGACAATAATCATGACGTAGAAAGAGGGACGGGTTAAAGGGGGCAGAGAGAGACTGACAGAAACAGTTCGATTGAGAGAGATGAACAGAAATGCTGAAACAGAGATAAAGATATACTGAGATGAAAAGACAACACAAATGGATGGATGCTGAGATTGAGACAGAAACTGAGATGGACATTAATGCTGAGACAGAGAAAGTGATGGATTGAAACACGGAGACAGAGAGAGACTGACAGAAAAAGAGATGGAGAAAGATGGACAGACAATCAATGAAATGAGAGAGAAATGCCGAGATGGACATTTAATGCAGAGACGGAAAGAAATGCATTAAAACACTGGGATGGAGACGGGACTGACAGAAATGCCAAGATGGAGAGACAAACATAAAAGCTGAGACAGAAAGAGACGGACTGAAACGCTGAGAAGGAAAGAAACACCAAAAAGAGTGGGAGAGAGAAAATTATGGTCGTAACACAAATGTAAAGTGTCCTGAAATGGTCTTCAAAAGGCTTGAGCAGAAATAAAAAGTAGTTTCTGATGGCCGACTGAAGGCGTTGCTTTGTAATTGCATTGCAGACACAGATCCCTGGGTCAGGACTGGAATCAGTGATTTCTGAGTCTGTCTTGTGTCCTCACCGTCCTCGAATGGCTCTCTGTTCTCTGCCTTCATTTGCTTTTGTTCTAATTTCTATTTCTGTCCTCTGGACATGATCCTCATTGTCGTCCTGAGTGACGGAGGATCTACCCCCCCCCCCCCCATCTACTCCCCTCTACTCCCCCGCCTCCCCCGAGCTCCCGGCTGCTCTGCCGCTCTCCTGGCAGGGCGGCAGCGCTTGTCTATCTCAGCCTTTTTCTCAGAGAAGCGCTCTTGTCTTCAGCCGTCTGGCACTGCGGCTCTCGGAGGAACGGCTCGATCCATCGGAGCGTTCAGCGAGGCTGAGCTGGTTAGAGCACATTGTTAGAACACAATCCTGCCCCACCTGATCTGATCGCCCTCTCCGACTCGCCACGTGAAGCACTGTTCCAAGGTTTTATGACCTCAAGCCGAGGCTTGTTTTGTCCGGCGTGTGAAACGTGTTTACAAAAGCGGTGCTCGAAAGAGAACAATTATGTGCTTTCCATTAAAGTAGTCCTTCGCATGGAGATTAAAGTCTTTCTAGGACAGTCGGTCTCACGGCTCCCATCATCACCTCAGGCATGCGTGCTTTCCTCTGTCTTCTCATCCTGAAACCCCCCCCCCCCCCCCCCCCCCACCACCACCACCACCACATTCTACATTTAGTTTCAGGCTCTAATTTCCTCACTGAATGTTTCTCTAACGTACAACAATCCGCCATTACATTATCACCACTTATTATTCTGTAGGTGTGCAGTGTTTTCTTTCCATCAAGACATTAGCAGCAGATCATTTAAGTCCTGGAAGCTTTCGTGGATTGGACTTGTTTGTCCCGGTGAACCCACAAATGCTCTATTTGATTGCAATCTGGGGAGGTTGCTGCCCAAATCAACTCCTCAAAATGGTTGTTGTGCTTCCGAAGCCCTTCCTGAACTGTCTGTGTCGTGGCCTGTCCAAAAAACAATCCTATTGTGTCTCTAATTAGATATTAACAAAACTGGACTAAGATTATATAAATGACCTTCAAGTGGGTTTCAGGACTCTTCTGTCTAAAAGCCAGTCGATAGTTCCAAAAAGAAGTTTTGCATTTAGACCGCAGCGTTTCAGCACAAATAAATGTTGAAAACAATGTAGTTTTCCTGTTGAACCACTAGTTGGCGTGTTTTCTTTGGAATAAAACCGCCTTTGTATCCATTTGTAAGAAATATAATGTGTCTCTAGTGGAGGAGTGAACATCACGCATCGCGTTGATTATTTTAAATGAGTCGTTATTGCTCATGAGCAGTATGATACGTATGTTGTGCAGCATCAGCGTTTCGCAAAAGTTCAGGGTTCACCGTTTCCACAGAGGCAGTGCCTTGAGAAGTAAAGTCCTCCGGCATGAACATCCAACCGGAACACAGAGGAAGTGTTCCATTTTCACTTGCAACAGTTCTCAAGTACACAGCCCATTAATGTTATTGCGCAGTGCCGCCCACATCATTTCAGCCGCGTGCCTGAGACGCGGGGGTGAGGGGGGTGAGGGGGGGTGTTGGAGAAAGTGTAGAAGTGTCCGGATGCTTCCGTGCGCGCAGCTCCGACTCTCGCCGCCTGTCACTGCTGTCGGCTGCTGTAAGTGCAGAGGTGGACAGATTGTGCCCGGCCTTGCGTGCCTGTGGCCTTTTGTTGGGCGTCCCCACGGACCCCCCTCTCGTGACAGACCCTGTGTTTGGGCGGAAGCCCTGCTGAACCCCCCCCCCGCTGGCAGGTTAAGTGCTCCTGCACATCACCATGGGGACTGGAGGCAGACAAACCCGGCTTGGGGAGGAGAGGTCTCTCTCTTTCTGTCTTTGTTCTTGCCGGAGACCTTTTCTGTTCACTTTAGCTTTATTGTCATCGCAGCAAAACGTGTAAAGCGAGCTGGTGAAGTGGGACAGACAGAGGAGAAACACGGTGGAGGGAAGATCTGAGTGTTTACAAGAGAGAAATGATCATCAGGTCATCAGTCAACTCTCGGTTTTTTTATGTGGAAGATTTTTTTTTTTTTCTTATACACATTTTCTACATTTTATGTTCCTAACTTAATAGAAGCCTCCAGACACAATTATACGTCTTAAATGGAAGAAAAAAAAAAATCATTAGAAAAGCTTAAACTTCTTAGAAATTGAAATGTACCATGATTCGCAGACTAATTTATTCTCTTTAATTGAAATCTACTGATCAAATATATTCTATTTTGTTCTATTTTTAGATTTATTGTCTTGTAATAAGATTGGTTCTATTCAAATATTCAAAAAATGTCTTTCTGTTCAAATTGATTCAGTTCAGTTCTATTGGAACGTTATCTCATGAATTCTGTTTTACTCAGATATATCATACTTTTTTTCAATCTTGGTTGATTAGATTAATATGTATTGTGCAGAATTATAGTCTGTTCTATCCAAGTACAATACTCACAAAAAGTTAGAGATACTTGGCTTTTGGGTAAAATCAATGGGAAACATCAAAAGTTCATGCTCCAGTGATAAAATATCAGAAAAGTAGAATATTCAAGTAGCAGCTGGCGATGTTGATTTTCTCATATCAAACAATTTATTGAAAGGTTAAACATGTTTTGCCGCTCCAGACAAGTTTCCATTTGGAAAAATGGCAAAACAAAAAAATAGAAATGCCCCATATCGCTTTAAATCATAAAGATTTCAGATCGCCGCTGCACTAACTGATGTAACTTCAGCTGAACTTAATGAGTGAATAATTCATTAAACTGACCCAAACACAAGAGTCGAATCCCCCCAGGGACGGATGAAGTAACTCCACTACTCCTTTTACTCAAAACGGTTGCCGTCGATCAAGTTGTAACAACAGACTGTCTGTTTCAAGGCTGGTTCAAGGAGCCGGTGCTGGAGCCGGTGCTGGTCCAGGGAGGGTTCAGGGCTCCAGACTGGAGGCGGGGTCTTAAACTGAAGGTCTTTGCACTGAGGCAGCCGATTCTCCTTCCTGAGGGCAGGACTGGAAGTGGATAAGAGGCGTCTTTAGAGGTGTTTCGTCCCATCTTGGAGATTTGACACTGGTCATCTACCTGCACTGACCATTTATCCTGGATTTATAAACATTTGTGAGCCACTGTTGAGGATGACTCAGGGATTTCTTCACATATCAAATCAGTTTTTTCTGGTCATGTCTGATCTGGCCTCCTGTCATTTGGTCTGGCCTTGTCCTGTGCAGCCCTGTCTCATCTGTTAGTGTCTCGTTTTGTTGTTGTTTTTTGGTCTCATTTGATATGGTGTGATCGTGCCTGTTGTTGTCTTGACCTGTTTCATCTGGTCTCTGTTTGTCTCCTGTTGTTTCATCTGGTCATGTCTGGTCTGGCCTCCTCCCATTTGGTCTGCGGCCACAGCTCATCTGGTTTGGTCTTTGGACTCATTTTGTCTCATCTTGTTTCGTCTGGTCTGGTCTTAGTTGATTCAACCAGTCGTTTTCTGGACTGGTTTCATTTGGTTTCAACGGTCCAAGTCTGATCAGTAATCAAAACATCTCCTGCTACTTAAAATCACCTCAACGGCCAAGTCTCAGGCCCTGTCTGCAGAAACAATCTCTTTTCTCCCCGACGGTCTCAAAAATGTAAAAAAAACAAACAGTTTTCTGCAGATGTGCACCGTCCGTCTTTGGTTTTATGTCTTTATATTACTCAGATTCTTTGAATAGTATTTTCACACTGATGATTTGGCGTCTTTAAGGCCTTTGCAATTTTACATTGAGGAACGTTTCCTGATATTATCCCCCAGCTTTTGATGCAGTTTTCGTATTTTGGTGACTTTCCGAGAGGCTGTGCTTCTCTGAAATGCTCCTTTTATGTGCCTCTGGTCGTTTTCTATCCTTTTGTTGTCACTCTTCCAACTTTTTTGAGACGTGTTGCTGCCCTCAAAATGTGCTCACATTCTCCATTAAATGGTAAAATATCCCAGTTTCAGCGTCTGGTATGATGTTCCATGTTCTATTGAGAGTAACAGCTCAGTTAAGATTTGCAAAGTGAGGCTGTCTTTTTATTTACATTGAACACAATATCCGCATGTGTTCGGAGCTGCGGTTGTAATAAAGTTGTACCTTTTCCCCCTCCTTCACACGCTGACAATTTCTAAACCCGTTATGGGAATGATTGAGGATTCAAACAGCGTCGTCCTTCATCTTCTCCTGCCGGTAGGAAAGCTGTGCGACACATTGATGGCTCCTCGGAGGAAATCACAACTCGTTCTCGTCACTATGAGGCGCAGAATGTATCGACACAAAACTCGGGGACTCTGAAGAAGACTCCGACTTCATTTTTTAACCTGAAAACGGGGCTCACGGTTCACGTGTGCAGCCACGTTCACGGTTCATACCCCAGCGCGCCTCTGTTTGTTTGCCCTGATTGCAGAGGCACTCAAAACTTGACAGGTTTGTCTTTTTTGGAGCACAGTCGAATCCCCCCTCCCCCCCCCCACAACTGTGAGTTTGGTCAACACATCTCTGCTAGTGATCCGTCCCACAGCTGTGCTGTCATCTGCAGGCTTAATGATGGTTTGTGTTTCGGATCGGTGAAAGAAGGAATGGAGGGGGGGTGGGGGGGGCACATGCTCCATGGGTACCTGTGCAAACATTCGGAAGAAGTTTCTGATCATAAAAAGTCTGTGCTCAGCTGTGAGTTATATTTAGTCATGACATCAAACGCTATTATGTTCCTTGAATTGTTTTTTTTTTTTCTTCCTGTTGTTCCTACAATGGAATGATATGGGACATCACTGTGTGTTTTTATGTTCATTAGCTGTAAACTCCTTTTTAAATGGTTGACATGATGCAATTTATCAGCAGGTTGCGACATTCAGTCGGGCATCGTTTTATCAATAGCAATACATTAGGCGGTGTACCACAAGGATTAGTATTAGGTCCACTTGTGTTCTGTTTATTTATGGTTCCACTCCTTCACATCGTCAATAAACATGGTGTTGGCTACCACACTTAGGCAGGTGGCACACAGCCGTATATTTTCCAATTGGATTACAGAAGCTATTTACAGAAATGACCTTGGAGCGCCACATTATGTAATAATGGTGCGTTATACAATAATGGAATAAATGTTCACCTCATGATGTAACGGTCATGTATTTTGTAATAATAATCTTCAATCCATTTGAAATTGTTCTATATTGCAACGTTGATTACAAAATATGTCAGGTTAATTCAAAATGTGGTGTTATTACATATAGACTTGAAATTGTAATACGTTGTTAAATAATACACCCTTATTCCATAATGTGGCACTATAGAACATAACTTATTTTTATATAAATTAAGCAAAACTTAAATTAGTTTTTTTTCTGTTTTCGTACACTGGAAATATAAAACACTGTGCTGTGTCTATTGGTAGATTTAAAAATGTGCTTTTCTACTATTCACCTTCATTCGCTATTCGGAAAATGTTCATTAAACGCATGTTCCAAACTCAATTCTTGCCAAAAATTTTAAATAAATAAAACCATTTTGACTGAAAGCTCATCCAAAATCTCTCAGGGGACATATAATGACACATAATTGTTGAATATGTGACTTTTAATGTTCTCTGAGGTCGTACATCTTGCGTGTCGTCCTCTGCCACGCCGGACCAGAAAAAAGAAAATAGGTGTAGTTTCATTTCATTGTCCACCTCTGCTGCTGCGTTCTCCGCTCCGGGCATCTGCTGAACGAGCAGCTTTTCCCTCTGCCAGTTTCTTGACTGTTGAAAGTCTTAAGTGCTTCAAAGCGGAGGCTTTCATGAGATAATTCCCACAGTCGAGATTTAATTAAGTATGCCCAGTTTGTTTTCCTGGATCTTCTGCTCATCGGCGTAGCACAATCAGACCGAGCCGCCGTGTTTGAACCCAATCAGCCCGAACAGGCTCCGTCTCTCCTGATTGTCCACTGGAAGTGTTTAATGAGCGAAGAGAATCGTGTGCGTTGAAGTCCGTCATTGAAATACCACATGTTGGGAGTCACATGTTCCTGTCACGGCGCTGCTTTTTGCGGGTAATTGATTGGTATTATAAAATCACGAACGCAGCTGCTATTGCTGAAGTCTTCGGTAAGCTATTTCACTGAACAGATGTTTACTTAAGAGAATTGAGAATCCTGAATTAACTGACCTCTGACAATTCATATTAGTCCGAATCAACAATATCTATGATGTGCATTACCAGTCCAGAGCTAACAACAGAATATAGAACATCTTGAGACACAAAATCAGGTCTAAAAACATGTCATTTTCATGTAATTTGTGACTTTGTATCTTCAGGATCAACTCCACAACTTTTTAAAGAAGTATGGGTAACCTGATAACCTCCGCCAACTTCTCTGGGTGATATTTTCCAAAACAGGAGTGTTGATATAGTTTGTTTCCTTGGAGGGTGTTCAGTCTCACGCCGTGGACTCTGTATTCCTCCTCTGTCATTTTCTCCAGCTCTCACCGTGTTATTATGGATATCCAGGTGAGATAACCCTCCGAAGGACACTTATGGAAATATGTGGAAACGAAAAGATTCCGTCTGAGAGTTCCTGAAGGAGACCTGAAGACTTTAAATAAACACAGACGAGTCCGTGCTGGTACTCAACCTTCTGTTGTTTCACTTTTTGTGAATAACCTGCCTCTTCTTATATTTCCACTTCCTGTTGCTACAAGTTACCAGATGGTTCTCTTTGGATTCTCCAGGTATCCTTCGTGGTCCAATCTGTGGCAGACAGAGAAAACAAACCTGAGTTTATGTGTGATAATAAGTGTTTATGAAGAAAAACATATTCGCCAGGTAGTTTGGACAGGGTCCAGCGGGGCTACTCCCCATACTTAAGATGTAGAAAGAGGAAGATTTTAACACAACAGTGGATTTTATCCCAGAGAAGCGGTCCTTCTATACAGCACTTCATCTGACCCTTAACTAACTTCCGGTCCTCTCTGGGCCAATCGCATTTGATGATTCTTGGTCCGCAGTTATCTTCCTCACCACAAGGGGGACTCAAGGGCCACTTACTCAAGGTTCTCCGCCTTTAGGTGACTGTCCATGTTTACGTTCCAAAACCTGTAGATGTTATTCTGAGTCCTTGATGTCAAAATGGCGGCGCAATAATTGTTATTCAACTTCCTTCAAGCTCAATTTAAGAAATGGAATCAACATCTCATTTAGTTTGGTGAAATTATTCAGGAGAGTTTCTGTACGTTGTCAAATTTGTCTTAAATAGTCTGATTATTGTGATTTATCACGGTCAGATTTGCAAGAATTATACTTACTTTCATGAATTCACATACATTTACCCTCTATGTGAAATGTTTGTGGAAAAAAATAGATTTGTGTGAATCCATCCAATAACCCATCTTCCTGTTTCATCCATAAAATTACAAAAAAATAATACTTTCAGCAATATGAAAGCAAATCATGGCTCACAACCTAGAACTTGTTTTTTTTCATGCATTTTTATTTCTAAAATTATGGTTTTTGTATAAGTGGGGGAGAGAGGCTATATATATATATATATATATATTTGTATTTCTCTCCATGTATTGGTAAGATTCCAGCTGTATTTTTTAATACCAGGCAATACCAAACGTTTCGCCTCTGTCAGGATTAAAGATGTTTGCATAGGACGAGGAGTCTGTCATGTAAATCCGCCGTGTGAAACCAGACTTCTCCGCTAAATTGAGCTTTTATGGGGTCTTTTGATAGACGACAGTGATTCTGAGGGTGCACAACACAGTTTGATGAAAACACATGGAGATGAAGACATGGAGCAGAGATCTGTGGGAACCTTCATTCACCCTTTTCTGCTCTGGATGGCAGTGTGTGTGTGAGCATCAGCTCGATGCTAACGTCCTCAGGGGATGGAATGGTGGATGGAGAGCAGCTGCAGGCTGAAGTAACGTGAACAACCTCCGAATGGCGACTCTAAACACGCCTCCAGTGTGTCTGGTTCCTGCTGTCACAATAAGTCACATCAAGCCGACCGGGCATGAACACTCCCCCCACTGTGGAAGATCACAGCACCTCCACCAGAACGTGAGGCCCTCCACTCCAAGTCAGCAATATGTTCTCAAATCAGGAGCCGTTTTCTATGTGAGCGTGTCGTTGTCAGGGTTTGTGAGGACTCATTCTGGTTTTCAGCCTCAGTGGCTGCTTAAACTGAACCCGGTGGAGAGGACTGCTGAGGACAATTTATCTATTGACTGGCTTTTTTGGAGAAAAAGGTAAATGGATTTCACTCATATAGTATTTTACCAGCACACGAGCAGTCCCCAAAGCGCTTTACACTGTTAATCACACTCACCCATTAACACATCAATAGAGGTTGGCTGCCATGTTAGGTGCTCGGTCCATCCATTGGGGGCAGTTTGTGGTGCAGTGCCTTGCTCAAGGACACTTCAATGTGTGGACAGTTAGGGATATATATATATATATATATATATATATAATTGTTATTGTTACTACTAGGGCAGCTCTGGCTCGTTTGGTATAGTGGTCGTCTCACATGTCTCAGTGTCCTTGTCCCACCTCCACTGGTGTGTAAAAGTGTGTGTGAAGGGGTGAATGTGATTAACAATGTAAATTGAATTGGAGGCTGCTCACGCGTTGGAAAAGGGGTGATTGTTTTACCTTTGCACTACATTTTGATTCAGTTTAATTAAATATGTTTTGAATTGAATGAAGTAAAAAAAAAATTAATACATTTTTAAGTAATTTTTAATTCAATTTAACCTAGTAATTTATTTCATTTTTTTTTTTTTTTATCTCTATGATGTACATACATCTGTACACGGATGTTGTTATTATTAACTAATGAAATAATAATATTAAGTATTATTAAATAAAATAAAAACAAAATAAGGAAACCTCCATTAAACGGCAAAAAATAAAACTTTTATTATATCTTATCAATTAACTTATGTCACTTTAGTCAAATCAATATATTTTAAAGTTAAACAAATAAGAACTTAAGAATAATATATGATCCACTAACGTAACAATCAGAGCAAATATAATGTAACAATAAACTTTAAATATTCCCAAACATTTAATGTTCATCAAGATTAACAACCTTACTGAAAATTAATATTTAGAACTACCAATGATTTAAGTTTAATTAATCCAGCTGGGGTTTATTTAAACAATCATGAAAATCTTCTTAACTTTTCTTAATACCTAGAAACCTATTTAATTTACATGAAATCCAAAACAGATTTAAAAAAATAATTAAATCCTCGGAAATTCAAGTAAATCAACTCAACTCAGTCAAGAATTTCAAAGAATATATATTTGAAGAACAACAAAACTAATGAAACCAAGTCGACTAACCTGCGCTCCAAAGAATAACCGAACAACCATCGCCTCTCCAACACGTTTCTACTCCTTTTCAAATGAAAAAATTAAATCTGAACTTATTGACATTTTTTATACTTTTCTTCCCCTTTGTTGATCGTCATTAGATAAAACCATCCTCAGATCTGGAAGCGATAAAGGAAACTGCAAGCTCCTATTCAGTGGTATTTTTATTGAGCTTTCCACATTTCTGGTGCGTCCAACTATAAGTGCATTAGTTTCACTGGCTGCTTCATATTTCACGTTCTTCTTCTCAAGGAGCGGGACGGAGTTAGAGATGCATTAACAGTATTAGGTGTGTGCATTTAATTCATCCCCTAAAAGAAGGGGGGGGGGGGGGGGGTCTGTCTTTGTCCAACAGTATTTATTATTTATTCTTCTTTGAGAGCACAGAAGTGTTTTTGGTGACAGGGGGTAATATCTAAATGGGTTCGTTGAGTGCCTCTTACCCCCGTTTCCCCCTCGCACACTTCACAGCGTCCTGTCACTGCAGATTTGTTTAAAAAGGCCCGGCGCTCCCTTTGTGACGATTAGCGCTTCCTGCGTTCAGCCTTTTGTCAGACTGTTAGAGCCTCTGACCACAGCGCGACCTCGGACCGAGAGGAGCCTCCTACGAGCTGAACACCACGCCGTATTGTAAGCCAACACCGCGCGCTGGCTTTTTATCATTTTTCTGCTCAAGTCAGGTGCCCATGACAAAACTTTACTAGATGTGCCACTAATTTCCTACTAGTAGATACAGTATGAGGCCAACATGTTTGAATAATGTAACTGCTAATGCAGTTGGCATGTTAGCCAGCAAAGAGGGACGGCAGCTTTCTGACTTGCACTGAAAAATGGTTGTAGTGACTAATATTCTAACAATAGCGACAGTTTTCAATTCAATAATGTAATAAAATAAAAAAAGTTAAAAGTACATCATAATTTGAGAGCAAGCTGTATAGTTTCCTCAATGAATATGCCGACGATACCATCTACTATAACGACTTCTGATCTGCAAATTGCACAAAAGTGCAAGAACTCTGTCCCATTTATGTATTATGACACGATTGCCTGCAGTCTTTACATTCTCAAAGGATTCTTTGTAATGCTACACTAATATCGTGTTAACCAATTAATCATGTATTAACTTATTGAATTAACCGAGCAATCATGTAGTACCTTATTAAGTTGACTACAATTATGACTGACATTATCAAACGGAGTATCAAAGTGAAGCGCCATTGACTGTTTTTCTTTCATTCATTAATTGAGATTAATACATTAAAGTCCCAGCCTTTGTTAAAAAAAAGAGCTACAGGGGATTAAGACAGGAAATTGCTTCAAAAACAAAAATAAAAACTATGAAAAAAAAAACTTCAAAAGAAGATATGAACACACCGGCAATGGGAATCAAAAGGCGGACTAAAAGCATGAAAATACGTCTGAAGAAAGATGTTTGTCTCATAAATACAAATTAGTGCATCAGACAATGAAATTAAATCCTTCACTTTCGCTGTATTTGACTTATATCAGGCCAAATTCTTCGTTAACAACAAACAACCTTCCTATGAGGGTAAAACTCAAGTCAGGGGCAATAATGATGACCATTTGATTTGTTAAATGCTCCTCCAGCTTGATTGAGTTCGCGCCTCACATGTGAGTGTTTTGGAGTATTAAGCACTTTAAAGAGAGACTCAAGCCATAAGAGGAGTCCATATTTGAGCTGCATTCACCACAGAACGTGAATACCAGTGCGACAATGTCAGAAACTTCATGAACTCAAGTTGCCAGAAAGTTAAAAAGAAATTCAAAGTAGCGTTGTGATGTTTTCCTTGAGAACGCAGGGTTTTTTTGTGGGTTTTTTGTTTTGTTTTTTAGGATAACCCTGTGCGGGTTTTGTCCGCGGGCACCTCTCGCTCAACGTGACAAATTGCAGCAATTTGCAGTGATGAAGTTCAAGGATGACACCATTATGATGATGTAATAATGAGCCGAGCCCACCTGACAGCTTCTAATAGGAAAGTGCCGAAGGACATTTCAGTGATGAATGAGGATCTCCTTGTGTATTGCCTTTTTGTCCAACTCTGCCGTAACCCTGGCTCTAAACAACCCCCGCCCCCCCCACCCCACCACCCCCAAACTTCGGGTTTCAAACACTTCCCGTGAAATGTAATATCCTGTCCGGAGCTCATTTTGGATTTCCAGATATGATCATTCACAGCGTCTGTTAAATTAAGCTTTGAAGTATTTATATTGTTTAATATCAGCGCTTTATTATTTCAGGAGATGCAGCCAGATTGTGTTAACAAGCCGTGATCATAAACTGTTTTATTAAACCGGGAACGTGAAGTAAAATGCAACATAAAACATCTCCATGATAACGAGTTCGAACACTGTCGAATTTCAACTTCACTACCCAGCGATAACAACTAAATGCAACAAAACAGCAGCTAACCCACATCAACAACTAAACAAAACATTAAAAACAACAGCAACAAACAACAAACCCAGGACTGAGCCAGTAATCGACAGCACCTAAACAAAAACGAGACAATAAGAAACAAGACCAACAACCAAACGATAAAGCCAAAACAACTGAACAGGAACTGGGGTGTATGTCAGAAAGTGAGTTACAAATAACAAACTCACAACAACCAAACAAAACTCACCAAGTTTGATGAAAATGAACCCACAACGGCAACAAATAACCAACCTGCAACCACAAAACATAAACACACACACGTAACCAGCAATTAAATAGAACAACTAACAAACAACAATGATTTAACAGTAACTAAACAAAACAGATGCACAACTAACAATAACAGTTAACTCACAATAACTAAACAATAATCAAAAATTTAAACAATAGAATAGTTAAATTAAAAAAAAACATGAACATTATAAAAACAACTTAAAGTATCAAATAATTACATTTTGGGATTAAATTTGGTTATGGTGACAGAGTGATTTGCACTCCTGCCTCACATCAATAATACCTGTGTTTGATTCCCAGCTGGTGTTTTCCCGTGTGGGGTTTTGCATGTTCTCCCTTTGTGAGCTGCCTGTCGGTTAATCGTCCACCCTGCATTGCATGCGGGAGTGTTTGAGGTACCGTGAGCATTAGCCTGAGACAGACAGACCGACCGCCTCTGCTGGGTGTCCTGCTCAGTTTAATTACTTAATCCTCAGCTTTCCCAAAAAGTATCTGTTTATTTACCTTCGGAAGGAAGGAGCTATTGCAGCGACTCAAAATGTCAAAGTTTGTTGTCGCTGTACTTGTGGTAGCATTAAAAGATAATAAGCTGGAGCATTTAGATTTACAGTGTACTTAAAAGTATACCCATATAAGACTACTTTTATCCACATACTCCTACACTGATTTTTTTTTTCCAGCAATCATTTTTTTCTCCACTCTCACAGCTTTTTCTTTGTGCTATTGTGATTACTCTGCTGCAAAAACCCTCCAGAGCCTTAATCTTTGGCCCGTCCCTGCTACAAATGCAATGATTTCTCAAGTCCATTAGCCTCGGAGGTTTGCTCTCAATTGCATTGCGGGGTGGGGGCGGGGGTGGGGGTGGTGGCACTTGAGACCCCCTGCTGAAGGAAGGCTTGCGGGAGCAGCTGAGAGCGTGGGCAAAGGCAGCTGCTGGCCAACCTCCAGACCTCTCGCCGCTCCTTTAATGGCCCCGTCGGCCACCTTGTCATCACGGTCCCCCCGTAAAAACCATCTCCCGGGGGAGAACGACCCCGGTAATAAGACAGAAATGTGTGTAAATACTCTGAGAGGAGAGGGAGAGAGACACATTGACAGAGCATCAAATATAAATGGGTTGCCTTGTGCTGGACTAATGTGTTTGTTCATAAGAGAGCACATTAGTACTCGTGGGAGAAGGGGGGACGTGTGCAGGGGGGCACCAACTGCCCCGAGGATTGGTTTTCTAACAATGACTAATGATTGGACATCTAAGGGATTTTGAGGCCATGTTACACTGTGGCCTTTATTAGTATATATTTAAAATTTCCTGATGCACACATTGAAAACTTTACCTTTACCGTATTTTCTGGACTAAAAGTGACATTTTTTGGGGGGGAGGGGGGTTTTGGCTGCACATAGAACTTAGATCAAAATATACCAGCTGTGACCACTAGGTGTCACTGTATGACAGCAGAATGCTGCTACAGTACCACTGGAAAAACGTCTGTTACTACTAAATTTGATGCCCACCCCAAAAAAATGGACTGGTACTCAATGGAGGCTGCCATTGTTGTTATTGTCCACTACTCACACGTGAAAAACCCAAGTACTGTCGTAGTGCGCATGCGCAGTAGAAGCATTTCTGAAAAGTTGCATTTTAATCTGTTTCCACGTTATTTTTAGTGGCTCCGAGCACCATTGTCGTGTAAACGGACACCCAAAACGTTTTTCGTTTTCACTTGAAAATGTCGTATAAGCAGACATTATTGAGGTTGAGGTATTGACCGCATGTAGGAATGTATTTAAGTTGACTGTTAATGTCTGACGCTTTACTTTTATTAGAAACATCAACAGATAAAACAAAGGACGTACAATTATAAATCCTAATGAATCCCACAGTAATCATTTTATCAAAATACACATTTTATGAAGTAAGATCCAGAGAATTACCATAAATCAGGGGCAACATTTACAAGTAAGAAAGCGGTTTTTTTTTGTGTCTTTCCACAAAATCAAATGTATCTGGAGCCGCAAAACACTTTTAACCTTTAAAATTCTGCTCACACAGCTTTAATAAAGTTTTATATATACTTTTGATACACATACAAAAACTGCGTTGTATGCTGCATTGATGAAGTTTTGGTCACAATTATGAAACATTTCATTACATTTCCAGCTGTTTTTTGTACCTTCTCTTTATCTGCGTTTTTTGGGGGCAATTTTGACATTTTAGTTGTTTTAACCATTGTTCTTTTGTAAGCAGTTTTACCTTTTTTTTCCACTTTTAAGCTGTTTAAAAATGAGTCTTTTTGTTGAGTTTTAAAACTGTTTTAACATTTTTTTTTTTTTTTTTTAGCTATTTCAGTTATTGTGCCAGTTGCAGATTCCTGCTCTAAATGAAAACCTATGACAGTTGAAGACTTGTATATACAAATCTAAACAGTTCCCTTCCTCTTACTGGCATGCCCTTGATTAAGCTCTTTTCGACGATGGACCCCAGAAAGTGAATATTCCATTGTGAAAGTCCGCCATCGACCAAAACTTGCTGCTCTGGTAGAGAGCTCACAGACTGTTTTAAAATACTTTATTTCACCAATAGCTTTATTAACTAAGGGAGAGACAGATTTCTTTTTTTTCCCACTGCCCGCTGAAGAAAATAATTCAGCAGTCGACGAGACCAGAGAAGTTGTAGATCCTCCCGGCTAATTGCCCCCCGCTTGCCGCTCCGCTGGGCTGAGGAAGCGTGAGTCGGGCTGATGTCTGCAAACACGTCCTCGCATATTTGAAGTGTTTCCGGTCCCTCTCGCAGCAAGTTTCAGCAAACACCGGCGACAAGCTGCATTTGATCACGTCTCCTCTTTCATCCTCCTGGATATTAACCGGGAACCCAAAACTGTTTCCACACGGCACCCACTAAGGTGTGCGGTTTGGGAGTAGGAGGGTTCAAAACCAGGTTTTTAAAAGACACAATGACTTTCTCAACTGAACTCCTTCAATCCCACGTTGTTCAGTTCATAAACTTGATCTAAAGGCAGATATATCCTACTGCGTTGACCGGACGCACAGTTCAGTGTGTGGCGTCTACGCAGTCCCTGCACCACTGGGAGTTCTAGGTCTAAGTTGTATTTGCTGCAAGGTAGTTCACTGCCATAACACTAAGGGGCGTAGAGGGATTGTAAAATGACATGACCCTCTCATGACCCCCTTAAATACTCTTTATTTCATGTCATAATCTGTACATTTCTGCAAAGACTGACAGTGACGCTGTTGTGGACGGCACCAAAACCAGACGTTTTCCCCTTTCCTCTGGACGGTGTGTTTTTTTTTCCACTCTTGAATTAACAGCTTCTCCAATTAACTCTACATTTACAATCCCATTATGTGGCTCACATGTGGAGTTTCTTGACATGCCTCGTGACCTAGCAGACCTGCGTCTGCGTACTTCGCCTTGCATTCTGTTTTGCTTCGATGCGTATGAAGATTCTTGTGTTTGTGTGTTCGTGAGAGTGTCAATTGATGTTTGGCCACATCGGAATGTTTCTGGAAATCAGAAAAGAAAAAGAGCACAGCGGGACTGCACGGCTATTCTTAGAGTGAAACTAGAAAGAAAAAGAAAAATGTTGAGTTCCATTAATCATGAGCACACAAGACACTGCCAAAGGCTTTTAGGCCAGGGTTACACAACAACCGTCCTTGCGGTTTGGGGGTCTGTTTACGCGACAATGGTGCTCGGAGTCACTGAAAATGGACATTTTGGAAAAAGCCCCGACTCTGTCTCCATGCAGATGGACGGAAAACAAAACTTTCATGTGCGTATCGTTGTGTGTGTGGTTTCATTACAAAAACAAACACCACCCACTAGTGGCCCAACAATCTAACTACATTGTTTTCCCCGTTTTTGCTGTTCAAATGTAAACAGACATCGTTATTTAAAAAATTGCTGCGTAATTGTGAAACTTTTCTGAAATTGAAATGCTAAAAAACGAGTGTTAGCAAACTGGTGGGGGCTACCAAGATCAAAAAGGTTTGAAAACCCGTCTGTATCGTCTTTATTAAATCACCCGTCTCAAAACTTTTTCAGTTCCGCTCACCTCCCCGTCTCGTATCACGACGTCGCGTCACAGCCTCTCTCTCAGCGAGGTCAACATCCAGCAGCACTGAGGGGGAAAAACTCAACCATTCCCCCTTAAGCAAGTGCTTCTGCTGCATTACCACACATGGATAATGTAGCTAATGGCAGCTATTTATCACTGTAATGTATGCCATGGCTTGGAATGAGGAAAATAAGGGCTCGAAAAATAACCTCGACCACTCATGATAAAATATGTGTTCATCTTCAGAAAGTTCTTGTGCCATAATGTCTTCATGAAGAATATCCACCTCAGCTTGGGGACTCTCAGAAGTGAGTTTCTGTCATTTTGTTTTACAGGGGGCGGGGGGGTTGTTTGTTCTTTATGGGTCACTTGTAAATTGATCATTTGGAAACTAAACTTGTCAACGATGATGTAAAAATGTGCATATGTAGAAAGGATGTGCCACTTAAATGTGATCAAATGTGTTGACAGTTAATAGAATGATCAAAATAACACTTACTTTACAATTTCTACCCTAGAATTAGGAGTAAACTGCAAATCATTACAAGATTGTTGTGAAGCACTATTGTTGTTTCAAACATGTAAAAAGTTCTGTAAATACAGTATAAGTTATGATTAAGCTTGTGTACGCCTGTAAAAACTGGACCAGTTGTATCTGGACAGTTACTCAGTTTTCTCAATGAAAGATCCAAAACACACCGAAGCCCCTCCCTCCAACTTCGATCGGCAAACACATGGCACGCCACCCCCGTCTGCGGCACTCCTCCACCAGCTCGGTGTATTTTGCGCTTTTTCTCTCCTGAGCCTCTTCAATCCTCTCCTCCCAGGGCGCTGTAAGCTCAAGCATGACCACTTGCTTGTTTGTGAGACCAGCACAATATCTGGTGAATGAAAGCAACAGCCTTCAACAAGCACTGGACTGTTTCTCAGGCTGCACAATATCAGTAAAAACATCAGCATACAATAAACTGCCAAAATAAACTGCTATAATATTGTTGAAGGCTTTTGCAAATGAAAACCGAAACCTGCAAAGCATCAAAAATGTGACAAAGTTTGTTTCAAACCATCTCGCGATAATGATTTGTTGAAAAAAAATAAATAAAAAGGATTTTGATTTTATTTGCGAATAATTTTGCTTTCTTTCACAGTTAAAAATCAGTCGTATTAAGTTAGCAGAGAATAAATGTGCGTTTGTTGCTGTTCAGGTCGGTCTTTTGTGAAATGTATATTGCAGAAGTTGATATGGATAAATATGCATTCCAAAGTATTTTAATTTGGTTTGAAAACATCACATTTCACACCACTGGTCCATACTATCAACACAAATTATAGTCCTTCATGTATACAGGAAATACAAATGCTCTAACTCAGGGGTGTCAAACATAAAACCTGAAGGTCAAAACTGGCCCATAAGAGGCTCCAATCCAAACAAACCACCAAGTCAATGGTAAAAATTCCAAAGCAAACATTGATTTAAAAAAAGATAAAAAAAAATTGGCCTCAAAGCCATGCTGTCAGGATGACTTTGTAAAAATATGCTTATTCAAGAGCTATTAGGTTTTTCGCTTATTTTGTGACATTTCACTATTTTGCACCAGAAGATTTCATTACAATTTGCTTTATGTTGGGATTTTTGACAGCAAATATTTGTTTGCACAAAAATATCATAATTTTCAACACTTATGCTTTGCACCACAACAAAGAGAAGATTCCAAGTATAAATTTAAAGGTTATTATGGAACTAGTTTACTGTTCCGGCCAACGCAAGATGACATTGGACTGAATGTGGTTCCTGAATTAAAATGTGTTTGACACCCCTGCTCCAACTTTATTGCTTTTCAACATTGACAATTGACTCAAATAATTTAAATCCTGGCGACGTTTCCATCATTTCTATGCTAAATCAAATTACATTTGAGAGCTCTTGAAGGATTATTTGCGCGTCACACAAAAAGACATCAATTCACCCGTTTCAACTTCTACTTCAGGTTCCCACTGAGTTGACATGTATGTCCGGGGAAAACCCACTCACGCAGGGAGAACATGCAAACTCTACATTGAATTTCAGTGGATTTAAATCAGGAGCCTTCTCGTTGCGAGGCGACGATACTCACCACTGTCATCTCAACTTTTAAAGCACCACACACCGCGGAAGTGAATGATCACATTTGGGCAGAATGTAAAAGAATTAGTCATATATTTTTGTACCAGAGTGACATTTCTGTTATTGCCGTGCTGTATATTCCATGGATTTAATCAGCCGCGATGATTTTCTCCATATGGCGCTCACAGCAGACGTCTCATGTGTTGCCCCCTCAGAAAACTATTGTGCTGTCAGCAGAAACACTTCCCACACCTCATTGCTTCCATCTGCATGGGAACTCTGGCAGTTTGCTTAACATACAGATGCCAGCTTGCCGGTATTATTGCTGGACTGCTCCTCCACCTGTTCCAAGAATCGCCGGGAAAATGTCTCGCTTCAGATATTTGAGCCGTTTCAACGATGGAGGCTTTGTATGCACAGCATGGAACCACAGTGTTGTTTCTGTTAAACAAAGAAAACTGGGAAGTATTTTAAAGTACACGTCTGAAATGTGTTTTATACACAAAAGCTTGTTGGTTGTAAAAATTTGGCATTTTAGACCGTTTGAATCGTGCAAAGAAGCTAGAATACCCAAGAACATGCAAACCCAGAATCAGGGCGATATCTTTGTTCTTGGCTCTAAATCGATGGTAATATGTCTCAATGTGAGACTGGTTCAAGGACGACCATTGTCATAGTCTTGCGACCAAAGACAACCTGTTTAAGTCTGACAGTGTCAGAAATTTGCGGTGACTGCGGCTGCTGCTGCGACCTAAGTCAACTTACTGAAATGGCGTACCGATTAACGCGAAGTCCAAATCAATGCTTTGATACGTTTTGCTATTTTAAGCACATTGCTTCCATAAAGTATATTGAATGTGAACCAAAACTTTTTGGGGATTTCTCTCAAAACGCATAAATGCCGTAAGGGCGAGGATGCCATTCACGTTTTGCGAGTTTGTTCTTTTGTGAATGGATGGCGCAAGCTTATGACGTTTGATTCCCGCGCAATCACATCAACTCACGTAGATTGTAAGCTGTGATTCAGCTTGCGTCGTCATCGTGCAATCTTCACTGTGGAAAAGCAAAGTCTCTATAAAGTGTCTTACTCTGCGTGTTTTTTTAATCAACATGTGCAAGTCTAATTTTGATAACCGCAGGGAAGGAAAAGCTTCCAGCGTTTCTCAGAACCACAGCTCTAAACCGTTGTGTGGCATTAACAATGTAAAACTATATTTCATCTTCACTTTTTGAATATTTTTGTGAACCTTCCATTTAACTGAGGCACGTTGAGGTTTTTTTTTTTCTCCCAACAAAACACAACAGTACTGAATAATCATTCCCAGACTGACTGTTTATCAGATTCGCTCTACATTTGATTTATCAAGCTGTGTAAATAACATCAGAGGGAAATGAAAATATGTGCTTCAGACCAAAGGGCTTATCTTTAAAGCCTTGTAGTCAGTCGTGGGGAATAAGAATAAAAAGGCTGTCCTTTAAGTGAGCGGTGCACCACCAGAGGGGCTTTCTTTTTTTTCTTTTTTTCTCCCGCTACACCTGATAACAGAGAGATTGATAACAGGCTGATAAGCATCAGCTGCTCAGACATGATAAACCACGTACTTATTATGCAACATCGGTTCTTGTTTTTCTTTGGCGAGCCGCATTGACTGAAGCCCGTGAGGCAAATCGGCGTAATTATGCACAGGTTTCATTTCTTCGAGTACAACATATTTGCATTTGCTTTCCTCGGAAAACTACTCGGGGATTAGGGAAACCCTTTCTCTCTTTTGAAATTCTGCAGAATAATGGAATGACCTCCTTGTTCGGATTGAATCTAAATGACACGATAAGCACGACTAAATGCCTGACAGGTAGCATATCTTCTCTAATTGGAGGCATTGGGAGATGTGACTCTTTTTTTATCTCCTACTAGTGATTACAAGCATGCTCTGCTCTAATCCATTGACTTTAAAATATCGCTTAAAGAGGCGACCAAGATGAATGTTTATTGCCAGTAATCCCTGACTGTGATATATGAGAGCTCAGTTTCCCACCTGACAAAAAGAAAACCTTGCCTCTAAACCTCCGTAGGACTCACCGGTGACATCACGAATCCTTCCTCCCTTTCGAATTAATTTTACCCCCCCTGCAAGCTGTCAAATAATGTTTTCACCTTCATAAAATAATTCTCATGTCGACATTGACACCTTCTTAGAGAAGCATCAAGGCTGTGCCCGGGTTAGCTGTCACCAAAGTCTAAAGGATGTCGTTGTAATCTCTTTATAGCCACGCTAGCCACATGGCTGTGTAACAGGAAATGGCTGAGTGTACTGTACATTTTTCACCCCGGTACAAATTAGATGCCCTGATTTATTGGGACCCACGAGGAGGCGCCGGATAAATCACGGCACTTCACGTCTTACTCCAGCACATCGATGGGGAAGAGTTTTCTGCTGCTCAGCTCTACGTCAACTATAAATCCTTTCACTTCTTTACTCCAGGAAGGCTCAGATGGCCATCTTAACAACTTTTAAGACAACTATATATTAACAGTCTACAGGGATGCTGCACTTTGTCATATATATCTGTAGTCCAACACCAATTCCAAAAAATGTAGGAGAATAAATGGGCTGAAGGGATATGGAACCACATACTAAATGACTGTGGTTCCCTAACTTTATTTTCCCGGGAAAACAGCGAGTTTGCCTTCAAGTATGGCCCTAATGTGTCTTATTTGCAGTGAAGGCAAATACCAGTGGAGTTAACATTAATTCTCACTGACATAAAAAAGCAAGAACCTTCAAAAAAACATTGTTTGGCAGTTTCCCAGGTCTGATCAGTTTCCAACTATTTTCTCTGGAAGCCTATCCTGAAAGGAATGGTGCACATGAGACTGTCGCATTTTATTCAAGTTGTGGACATTTGTTCAGACGTGAGGTGAAAAGTTCATGTTCGAAATGTCTCAGAATGTAGTTTGCCATGTGATCCACAAGAGGGCGCTTTAAAAATGGACCATTGTGACCTATTGCCCTACTGACTGGTCACTAAATAAAGCTAAAGTTTACTAATCCCTTGTGGGAATTCCCTTCTCTGCATTCGCCCAATCTCATGTCTAAGATGCGATGGGCAGCAAAGTTAAGGCTCTCAGGGGAGCAGATAGGGGTCAAGGGTCAAGGGTCTTGCTCAGTGATGCACAGTGGTGACTTATCCACTGTGGGAATTGTACCTGCAAACTCCCGACCCAAAGTCTGCTTCCTCTTGGCCACCGCTGTCCCGTGTGGTTTTGCGATGGAAACAGGACAATCACGACGGCAAAACTGCTGATAAGCAGCAGATGGAGGTTTTTATGATTCTACACTATAGACCAAGAAAAGACTGTTTATCCACTTTGTGAAAAGCAGCTGTCTTCCTCTTCAACCACCACAAACCTGAGAATATCAGAAATTCATTCAGCTTGATTATCGGTTTCATGTTTCACCAGCTACTTTATTGTTTGTTTGTTTTTCAAAGCTGTCTGATCTCTTCATCTTGTCTCATTTGTACATTTTCTGTTGAGGGAGGTTTTCCATCCTGCTGTGTGTTCTCTGTGCAGAATACTGAAGCACTAGAAGTTTTCCCGCAGTTTTATTTGACTTTGTTTTATTGAATGCAAAGTAGAATTAACATAAAGAAACCACAAAGTTGACGCAGGTGTTAAAAAAGAAAACAAAGCTGTATGGGGAATAGAATACAAAAATAATGAAGTTGTGTTTTTCTTTGCACGTTTTCATTTACATTTTTTTGAAAAAGTGGCAGCCCAATCCGTGATTTGTAAACACATAAAGAAGAGTGAAGTCAAAGGCTGAAGCAAATGCTCACCAATACACTAAAGCAGGATACTTCAGCTGCCCAGATATGCTCAAGATCAATGAAAACTTTAATTTTTATTTATTTATTTATTTATTTATTTATTTTACTGGAGTAGCCTCGGTTTCAATGAAAGAAAGAGTATGGACCCCCCTCTCCATTCTTTGATTTACTGATACATTACAATGATGCCAAAACAATATGAAGGAAATGTGTCCCAAAATTAAAAATTGTCTCCCTCCAGGGAGGAAAAGAGGCCAAAAACTACCTGGCGAACAACTGTGATGAAATGGCTGAAAGAGGTGGCTCTACCATGGGGACGTGGAGCAAGCCAAAGCTCAGGACAAGGTGGGTTGGCAAAGTATTATAGCGGTCTTATTGTCCCAGAGGGGATGAAGCGGTTGATAGCGAGAAACGGTGATGCCAAAAGCTGAAGCAAACACTCACGATCACCAAACTATACAAGCAAGAAACTTGATTTGGCAGTTTCTCACAAATAGTACACTCAAGATTGGTGGTTCCCATCCTGTTCTCCTTTAAGCCCCCCAGTTTGCTTCAAAAGAAATATTCGAGCCCCTCCTTTAATCTTTATTCTGCTAAAACAATACAGTGAAGACAAATGCAAGCTGATCAATTCTCAATAACCTACAAAACTTGAAAATTCCAGATCCGATCCTGATCACCGTTACTACGAAACATGTTATCAACTCACTCGTTGGTTTCTGATATGATTGGTGGTTGTCGAACCCTGAGAATTCCTCAAAAACCAACAGTGCCAACTAGTGGCCTGGCATGCCAACTACATCGTTTTCACGATGTTGTTTCATAACAAAAACAAGATGCGTATTCACTTGATTCGTTGCATAACAGGGCCTAAGAAAGGCTATTGACCTCCTCGCCAATCTCTGCTTTGCAAAAAATTGTCAAGTAATACACTGACGCAAAAGCAGAAACCTTCAAAATAGAAAAGTTTAACTGCTTTCAGGATCTGCCCTCGATCCTAGAAACTGTCTTTTGAGTTTCTTTCCAATCTCTCTGCAGAAAAAGCTCTGAATGTCTTGTTTGTGTACACAGCAATGCTGTAGAGGTAAACAAGTTTGTCCTGACATGTCTTATACTTTAAAAAGGATCCTTGGCCAGACGTTTCATTAGCATTTATACACACTTGCAGTACTCGTGGACAGTCCTGATTTATTCCGCCATGGACGTGGTTCCATTTGCTTTCATTCCTCATTAGTCGGGAACACTCTGATTCATATGTTAAGTGATGCAATGTCTCCAACCTCAGCTGGAAGTTGAATGTGTTGGACCAACTTTATTTTTTAATGAAAACCGGAGCCCCCCGTTTCAAAAAAAAAAAAAAAAAAAAAGGGAAGCACGCTGAAGCACGTTGGCTGAAGGTCGTCGAGGACACGAACTTTCCTTTTGAAGTCGTGTTCAAATTGAGTGGGGCCGGAGAGCAGGCGAGCTGGTGCTCTGCCTCGTCTGCGGACCCCTCGAGAGCCCACTGCAGTCGTCTTCCAGATTGCTGAGGGCATTTTAATCAAACCCTCCAAAACTAAACCCACAATTTACATACTTTATGCACACGCACACATCCGCACGCACACACGCCACTTTGCATTGACTTCCTCTTCTTTCCTGCACACATGTTCTCTTGGTTCATGCTAGACGGGGACGGTGCATGGAGAAACACAAGCGCACAGTTGGAGAGTAAAAAGTAAGAAAACAAGCCTCAGTGACTTGCTTCTCTTTTTACAAATTCAACTAATGTGCAATCTAAACACTTTTCTCGCCCCCAAACGACGTGCCACTGTAGTACCAGCACGTAATTAAAATGACTCCTCGTTCTCTAAAATCAATGAGTTGCCAGCTTTCCGGGTGTGGAAAGTACCATCTTAAATGTATTTTTACCCTTGCATCATCAACATCATCACCATCAAGTGGCATGTGCATTTCCCCTCAAGTGCAGCATGCGAACGCTTTCTATTCGGATTTTATAACGTGAAACACAATTAGCACACAATCCCATCACTGGGAAACAATGAAATTGCTGACATTTCTTATCCCACTTGCTGGGATGCTAATGCCGGGCACCTTTATTTGGATTTCAACCAATTTCATTTTGACATCAGATAAGCATAAACAAGGCTCATTAGCATCACTCTAATTAGATCTTCTGCCACGGCTCGGTAATTAGCTCCAAAAAAGCTCCTCGCAGATCTCGAAAGTTACATCAAACGAAAATCTCTCAATTAGAATTCAGAATCCTATTTAATTTTCCCTTTGTTTACCTTTTTTTTCCTGTGTAACTGTCTTCATATATACGGTGCTTGACAGCCAGCATCCATAAGATTTCCATATTGGCCCGCCCCCTCACTCTGGATCTTCTCTGCCTCCCTTCAGAAGCTTGACACAGTTTGAAAAGTCCACAAGCAGAGCTCATGGTGTATAAAGAAATTCCTAATCCGTTAAGGAAATGTTATTTTTCACTCAAAAGCAGCAAAAAAAAAAAAAAAAGGCTCACAACTCGCTGGGCATTTCGTTGATTGCTGGGTTTTACGGGGAAAGTCTGAACGTGGTACTTAAGGGTTTGTATCGTTAAAAATCAAAAACATGTCTTTCTTCTTTTCCTTGCCTTGGGAAGAGTTGATTCAGTCAGCAGCGTGGCAATCTACATCTGAGATGACTGATGAAATATGCTGCAAAATGAGATTGTCAGCAGTAGTTGGCGGCGGTGGAAGGAGACTCGGGCCGAAATTGCCGAGGTTATTAAAATTAGGGGCTGCACAGATATCAGCGTCGGCCTGATTCTGTGTGCTGGTAATCAGAAAAGTGCTCCGATGCCACTTTGTAGAAGCAGCCGCACGGCAGAGCAGGTGATCAGTGAAAGAGAAAATGCACTAACCTTGCGCTGATTGGCGATCCAATCGTACTGTATATTGGAAAGGTAAGAGATGTTCAATCCTTTGTTTTTTGCCCTTACTGATGCTACCGGTGGTGAACGCTCACTTCACCTTCACTAAGCAGTGATTTACAAACACTTTAGTCATTGCTCGTGTTTCCCCCAGAAGCACTGCCGTATCGGGCCACTTTTAGATGACGATTGACTGGAAATGGCATCATTTTCTTTCCCGGTTTCACTCAAGTTTCAGGAGGGTGAGCATGTCAGGCCACTAGCTGGTGTTTTTGTAATAAAACCGTGCGTGTGTGCAGAGAAGAGTACGATTTAAAGGTTCAAGCTGTCTTCATCGTAAAGTTCCACTGTCTGCAGATGCTGGGGTAGTAAATGTACACTCTGGAAAAACGCTGTTAAATCCTAAAGAAGCGGCACAAACACTTATTTTCGTCGATCGACTCAGAAATGTACAAACTATTTACAAGGACCTTCGTGTCCGTCGGCTGTAATGCAAGTTTCAGAAACCTGTTCCCACAGAGAATCGAGGTGTGTTTGAAAACCCCCATGTCATTTTCATGTAAGCAGACAACTCAGGTCCTGTCCACACGACAACGCCGTTTCATGTCACCATGTGGTTTTTGGTTGATCGTTCACACGGCGCAGCGTTTTAGGAGCCTGAAAACTTGGAAGGACAAGATGCATAGTTGCTGAAAACAATGTCATCACCCCACCTCGCGACCCTCTCCACGACGTCACTGAACAACAACAAAAACCAGGATTTTTGAATGCTCTATGTCCATTTTTGGTGTATTTTAGTGGCAGATTTACAGCACCACCTATAGGCCAGGCATATGTACTACATTGTTATGAGTCGTCGTGGACGCAGATATTTTCTCTTTTCATTGTAAAAACATGTGTTAAATGTAATATTGTGAAGTTTCACCACAGACGTGCGTACGACTGCGCATCTGTGTTTCTGGGTTTTTCCCATGATTCACTAGCAATCTATTCAGGGTTTATTCACCCGTCACTCAATGTTAGCTGGGATCGCTGACCATTAAATGGATTGAGATGGAGGGAAAGAGAATGGCTAGATGAATTGAAAGTGTTAACCTCGCAGCTTCAATCGATGTTTATATGGGCAGAATGAGTTTGACATTCAGTTGAATTCCATTTATTTATATAGTGCCATATACAACACAGTCATCTAAAGACATTTATACTGAGAAAAACCCAAGAATTCCACTTGAGCAAACATACGAGTCGGTGGAAAGTAAAAAAAAACAAACCTCCCTTTTAACAGCGAGAAACCTGCAGAAACAGACTCAGCGGATGAGAATATCTGCAGAACCAGACTCGGAGGTGGAGACTTTCTGTCGTTCTGGTTGGAGGTTAGAGGATAGACGGAGAGAAAATGAGAGGACTGAGAGCATCAAGCAAACAAAGACGTTGACATCAGAAGGCAGCTAATCCACTTAGTGCAGAAATCATTGGAACCAAAGTTTTTCCATGTTGGTTTAAAGTCGTTACACCCCTAAGTCGATTTTCCAACCGAAGCTGTGTCGAGCTGCTGAGCGATTGAGACAGACAGACATTTTCCACAGTCGTACACAGTCGATTCCCAAAAACAAACATGACAAGTCACCAGCAGAACGTATTTCCTCTTCATTATTTTAAGAGTACATCACACCAGGCCAGAAGTCAAAGCCATCAAAGAAGAAATGTCAAGGAAAATTGAACAAACACGACTCTGGGTTAACGTCCAGAATGATACTGTGCTTTGGTTTAAATAGAAGCCGATCCAAAGCACAGCGGATAGAAGGAAAGAAAATATGTCTTATCTAAGTCAATATTTTGGTTCAAGTGTCAGTCATTAAAATTAGTCACACTCAGGAAATAAACAGCTTTATTAGATGTTAGTAAATCCCTCACTCTAAGAAAGTGTTATTGGTTCATAACTAATTAAAAAAAGAGGTGAAAGTTGTGTGTGTTGCCTTTTTGTATTCTGATGTTATAACCCCGATAAGCCGTTGTTGATGCAGCGAAGGTGTCTCATCCAAAGTCACCACATTTGCGAAACATTGAGCTTTTTTTTATTGTTTATGCCATGAAATTTTTTTTTATAAAAAATCATTCCCTCTAACCTTTTCCATTTTACAGATTCATAATGCATCCCTGTATTCTATATAATATATGCCGACATTTGGCTCACAACAGCCAGTTTCGAAGACCTTGGATGTATGGTGAACTGTGACCTTTAACACATTTTCATACAGTATAAGCAGTGAACTGAGCTCACGATCTGAATCTGAATGGATTTTCTTGTGAATATGAGGCAGATGTTAAGCACTGCATGTGCATCCAAAGGCCTGGTTTTAAAAAAAAGAAAAAGAAAAATAGAGGTACTTCAGACTGTGAGAAGACAATAGCTGATTGATTGACCAACACTTTATTTTCTTCTTTCTCAATGTATCGTGACTCGCTTGTTCCACATTTATTCTCTCCCACACTGCAGTGATTGTCATGTGAAGCCTTGAGAAATAAAGGATCTTTGAGTGACCCGCTCTATTAATGTGGAATTATTCTGTCACTCCAGTGGAGCCTCGCCAAACACTCGCCGTGGCGTTTCTGATGTTGCTCGCGGGGCAAACGCACTAAACCTGTCACAAAATGAATTGTTGGCAGGGGCTTTTTAAATATGAAGTGGCCCGGCAATGTTTTAAGGGGAGTGGAGCACATCACTCAACGCCACGTCGGCCCAAAGTGGAAGGTTTCAAGACTTGACATTTGTCGGCGGGCTCTTCTGTGATTTCTCTCCGCCACTGTAAACTGTGCCGTTTTCTCCCCCACACTGAGCACTCAATGTTTTTTTTTTTTTCATATTGACACACATGAAGACTTCGTTCAAATATTTCATTCACACAGAATTCATGACTATTTTCTCGAATGCCGCTGAAACCTGTGCCCTGACTGACGTCTTTTGTTCTTCAGTTTACCTGACGTGTTTCCTGTGCAGATGTCTCAGCACCCCGTCTCCCCAGGAGGCGAACAAGTGTTGTCGAAGGTGATCAAGAGGCCCACCTTAAGGAAATGCTACCGTATTTTCTGGACTAGAAGTCGCATCTGTCAAAAAATGGGTCATGAAGTGAAAAAGAAACGTATACCATTGTGACTTCTATCTAGGTCGTGTTTATTTATCCAAGCTGAGATGTACAAAGATTAGGGAACCTTCTCGACCATACATCATCCTAGTATTTTTGTAAATTCAAATCAGCGAGATTGGACCAGATGCAGCCTTTAGCTCACCCACTCATGTGGGTGACTTTGTAAATCAAGTAGAAAACTGTGAAAGTGACAAGATTTCAGCATTCAATCGATCACGCAGTGTTGCATGTACATTGAGAGCAAGACGACAGTCCAATTAGTGAGTGATTCTGGACGGGAAACAAGATTTTCGAGCAAAATCAACCTGGAAAAGGTGGAAACGCTCCATTCAAATTCAATGGTATTCATTTTGAATCTTGGTTTTGTAGCCTACTGAAGCTAATTAGCTTAAATACTGGTATCATTCATTTTTCATGCGCAGGTCAGGAATCAGATATTTGTTCAATCAGGCAGAATTAACCTGAACCAAATTCTGGAGAAATTGAAAGCCGATCCCAGCATGTGAGCACCAAAGCATTGAGGGTATAATTACTGCTAATGTCACAGTAGTTTATTATTGAGTGAATGCTAATGGCACCACAACTCACCCATAAAAAGACAGTTGGGTATTCATTTCTGCCCCTGCATTATGTTCCCCATCCAATTAGGAGACCTCCTTCTGTGTGGGGGAAGCTGAATGCATAAAAAGACCAAGCATAAGGAAAAATACAATTTAAAAAAAAGGGAGAAAATTACATGCCAAAGGTAAGAAACACCAGCCCCTCAGGCTGTTATTGAAGAATCTTACATAATCACTTCCTGGTACTGTACATAATAAGTGATTTCAGGCTGGAGGCATAAAAACGTGAAAGAAGAAGATAATTAATTCCAATTTCAAGCCTATCTCACACTGTACAATTTATGTGATGCTTCTGTGTTTTTTTAATAAGTGAAACTAAAGAGATTTGCAGCACAGAAATCCATTCATCCTCCATCTAATAAATTAGACAAAACACACATAAATGCATGGAAAAGAAGCAACAAAATGAGGAGCTGAATTAGAAGCACTCAGTGACGTCCATTAATAAATGTATCCCGAAGCATTCTCTGCTTGGTAATCCATTAAAAACACAGAAATTAGAAGTGTAAAGCAGTTTTTCTTTTTTTTTTTTTGTCATTTTTGAATCACACAGCTCTGCTCTCATGCTGAAAGTGTAAGTATTGACCAAAACATGGAGGATACGTGCACTGAGTGATATAAAGTCATTTGTAACTGCCACTGACAACCAGCCTGTGTCCACAGCTACTTGCGGTGTAATGTATTAGTAGCCAGCAGGGTACACGGGGGTGTTAGTTGTGGTTTGTGACTCGCTCTCAATCTAAGGCAACCCCGCTGTCAGAGAACACAGAAACATTGGCACGAGCACGCCGCCTAATACATAAAACTGTCAAAATGCTAACAGGCCTGGCACACTGTTCGGCCCGGGAGGCTGAAATCATATTTTTTTTCCCCCCCTCCAGTTCAACACCAGCGTGTCAGTCTATTTCCAACCAGACCAGAGCGAAATTAAGGAAAATGTCAAAAAACCAGCACAATTACGGAAACAAAAAGTCATCTTAATTATCTTGAGATAACAACACGTGTGGAATGATTGCCTTAAATTACAGAGACGGCATTCTGTTTGGCAAAAACATGCACGTGATGCTGTTTGTGATCCGGAACACAGAGTGGATTGCTGGGAACTGTTTACTGCCATCAAGTGTCCTAATATGCTGTTGACATTTTAAAAGGGGCTATCACCCTTGAAGACGCATTGCCGTTTTTGATAATGACCCGCTTTAACGCTGTGATTATCACTGCTTTTCTGCTCTCTATATATATGTTCTGTTGACAAAACACGCAAATGAAAGGGCTGATAGGAAAGACTTGAGATCAGACAGAACATTATGGCTAGGTGGAGGGAAGAACACTGATTATCTCTTTATCGTGGCATCTTTTGGCAGGTGGGATGCACCAGGAGAGAGCAAGTGAACATTTTGTCATCAGAACTGAAATGTTAGAGGCGAAAATGGACAAGCCCAAAGATTTGAGCAACTTTGATGACAGATCTTGTCGTTGGTGGCAATCCCGTACTTGCCCAACAACGTGTGACGTGTTTTGGCTCATGTGGTCCGATCCGACAGGCGAACTGCTGTAACTCAAAACTGCTGCAGAAGTTAACGCCACCCCCGATAGAAGAGGTGTCACGACGGGTCGTGGAGGTCACACGTTTGATTTTGGCGGTCCGAGACACAAACTTGCCAATCGTTCGGTTTGGAAGGGTTCGTAGACATTCCATGTTGCGGTTGTGCGACCATTGGCTGTTTGTAAAAATGCTAGTGACCGTGTAAGAAATTCTACAACGGACCGGCTCATAACCCTGACTAACCAAGTCAGCAGAATATGATGGAACGATCAACGTGACAACAACTAAACAAGTACCGAAGGTAAAACACAAACACAACTCATGGGTATTGCGAAAAAGAGGGATTTGAGTTGGCAAAATCCTCGTTTATACATTAAACCAACCAGCTCCTACCAAGATATTGTGAGGGTGTGACGTTGACGGCCTACGTTGATACTCATTGCCACCGATTCAGTGCTCAATTTTATCTAGTGACACGTCTTGCATAAGTCCAAATGAAATCTATGTCTGACAGTATGTCCAGATAGGATTGATAAAGTCTTCCAGTCAGTGGAAGTCAAAACAGTTTAATTTGTGGAACAGGAAGTCTTGCATATAACCAAATCAAGTCTGGAGCATTAGCTTGCTGCTAGTGGTTTTTTTTGGGGGTTTTTTCCTACTTTTAGATACTTAACCATTTCTAATATGTTTTAATGTGGGTTTTTTTTGTTTTTTTTAAATATACAATTTAGTAAAAGCTTAAGAGAGCCAAAATACAACCAGTCTCAGAACCTGTGAGGACTTACCAACGAACACCATCAGAGGTCAAAAAGATTCCATGTCTCATTAGATTATTTTTGTTTTGGTTTCAAAAGGGGAGCGGCTAATCGCTGTACACAGCCTCAACCTTACTACTCCGGGTTAGTGGTGATGGTGAAATGGACATTTGTGCTGCTTCATTGAACTGAATATGATTTCTTTCCGTGTGTGTGTTATTTCCAAACGTTGCACTCGAAATCAACAATGAATTATTTATTTTCTTTGTCTCTAATTCATTTGGGATTGAAGAAAAAAAAAAAAGTCAATAAGGAACTTCTGGTTGCAGTAAGTAGGGCATCCGTTTGATTGGTGTTTTTTTTAAATATGCCAAACAGAGAAGCATTTTATATACTTTCTCTTACTTTCCTTGACATTACAATGGATTGTTAGAAATTAAATGGCTTGTACTTTGCTACACCACCATTGTTCAACCTCTTTTTTTTGGACTTCCCTCAAACTCTCTTTAAAAAAGGACATGGACCTCTAATCCGATCTCTTTGTGTGTTTGTTTTGTTTTATTGTTTTGTGTCTGTGTGGGTGTATGTGTGTGTGTGTCAACCTGAACTGTCTTGCATAACAACAGAAAGCTGCTATAGTATCATAGCAAAACCTGCCACCGAGATGTTCCAGGAAAGTAAATGTCACAAAGCAGAATTAAAAGTAAAACTTATACAATGCGAATCAGGAAGAGTTCAGAGTGTGTGAGAAAAGCAGCGAAACTGTTACAGTGATGAAGCTCGTGGATTAAAAGCACGTCACCCAAACAAATCCATGGAGTTATGTCTGGACACAGAAAAGTAAAGTTGTCTTGTACAAGTCATCTAGAAAATGCAATACTTATGACTTTACTATCCAATTCACTTTCTCTCAAAATAGATACATTTTTAATGGTTTGGTCTTTGCCTTCATCGACAGAAGCCAAATGTCAGAAAGGAAGCGCATCATTTCATGAATAGTGCTGACCGGCTAGTGAGCAGAAGGACTGTTTAGACTGGAAGGTGATCGGTTCCAACCCTACCACGGTAACCGCATGCTCCTCGTTGTGTCTTTGAACCGAAGGGTTCACCACTCTTGATCTCTCGTGTGTCGATACGATGTTTTCTCTTTTTCCCAGTGGATTCTCAGTTCCGCGTTATCACAATGATCTCCTTTTCAGTCAACAACTTTTAATTGGATAAACTTTTAGTACAAGCTATTCCTGGTCTCTGCCATATTTTATTTTTTTATTTAAAACACGTTTTTATTTCCAGACAAGACCATGACCAGGTCATTAACCTTCTAAAAACAAGGTCTTTCCCCACAACAAAACATAAAACAACCTTAAAGCGACAGATACTGATAAATGTCCACACATTGTTTGCCCACTTGTAAAAGCTGAAGTCACTCTTCATTCTGGTTTTAATCAGGCTCACAGAAAACACCTTCACAACACAATCCACATTTTTCCAACTGAGAGTCACTTCGCTTGGGCTAAGACAAATTTAAACAACTGTAATTTATTTTTCCTGGTTGTAGATGTGACTCAGGATTTACCTTTCTCCCAAACATCTGGAACATGGTGTGAAGCAGCTGGAACATACTTGTCAAGCTGTTGCAATCCAACATTTGTCACCGTTTCATTGCCTCAAGAAGAAGAAGAAGGTTCTGTGTTACTGTCACATTTGAGTCGAGGTCTTGGGGATAAATCGGTTTGCTTTTGGAGTCACAGAGCCGGTAGAGGCTGAGAGAAATACTAGAAAATACAGTAGCTATATTCACGAAAAATGGTCAAATTCCAGTGGATCTTCTGTCTCATTAATGGAATCCTACCTTGACGTCAACTGCTTCTACTTCAGTTACCTTCTGGTACATATATTGTACAGACTCTGGTTTTTCGAGGGAGCGAATCATCAAGGGCGGAGGAGGAGGAGGTCCTGTGTTAATGTCACACTTGAGTTGAAGTTTTTTGGGGATAATTAGCTTAACGTCAGGAGCCGCCGAGCCGACAGAGCTGGAAGCGGCTGGAAAACATCAAAGTCCAAACAGTGGTCAAATGAAGTAACCAGGAAAGTGTCGGCCTAAATAGTTCATCTCCATGTGTCCGATCCTTTCCCTCCTTCCAGGGGATCTTCTGTTTCAAGTCATTATCGGAGTCCTTACCTTTAAATCAACTGCTTTCAATTAAATGATGTTTTGGTTCCAAATGTGGCCGGGC
The DNA here is from genome assembly GCF_963383615.2 of Lipophrys pholis. Lineage (NCBI taxonomy): Eukaryota > Metazoa > Chordata > Actinopteri > Blenniiformes > Blenniidae > Lipophrys > Lipophrys pholis. Next base: position 3,105,512 of record NC_137648.1, read on the forward strand.
TCTGACTACTCATGGGGAAACACGATCATAAATCTGCAAGCTGGAGGAGGAGAAGGTCCTGTGGTAATATCACATTTGAGTTGAAGACTTTGGGATAATGAGCTTAGCTTTCGGAGCGGCTGAGGGAACTCCAGGGATGCAACTCCTTAAATCCTCCTCTCTTTTATGTCACAACCTCTCTCCGAGCTGAGACGTCTAAACGGAACATTAGTCATTCATCACACTTCTTTTTAGCTCCGACTGAGCCGACTTTGAAATAAGGGAAAAAGGAAATGACAGATTTGGCGGCGCGTCGTGTCTCCGACGTGCGTCGGTTAAGTTTCCATTTGCAAACTTTCAGGCAACAGAAGTGCGCCCGCGATCTTTTCGCTCGAGATGTTTTCGCTTTGTCATCATTCCGTATTAATAGGAGATGAATTTTTGATCGGGCGAAGAGCAGAAGTCGGTCTTTTGCACACTCATCCGTCACTTTAAAACGCACCCGAGCGCAACATGGACACGCAGACGATATAATCTCCGACCGTACGAGCAGATGACGGCAGATACTTTGAGCGGCATTAAACTTCCCGAGAACATCTGTCTCTCTCTGCAAACACACGTAATCTCTAATCCCGCTCGGTCTTTTTTATATATATATATATATATATATATATATATATATATATATATATATCCACAGACATAAACTCGCTCTGTTTTACCCTTTTTTGCGAAATTCTGCGCAATCCCTCCTTCTGTTAGTCCATGTTTAACCCTGTTTCACTTCATCTCTTTGCTTGCGTTGTTTGGGAGGCAGGAGCTTTTACTCATAGTGGTGATTACAATTACTTACTCCAGTCTGAATGATGGCTCTTTTTGGAAAACTGTATAACGCAATGACAAGAAGTAGCAGCAACGACACATTTTCAGTAAAATCAACTGTATCAACAATCATGTAAGAAATCGTTATTTGTCAACATTGCTGGAATTTATAAAAACAGCTTGGCCTTAATTATTAGAAAGAATAGATTTGGTGGCGAGGTTTGGCTTTCTCTTACTGCTTTGGTGTTCCTCAGGGACAGGCAGTGATTAAAAACTCTCAGGCTCGTCCGAACTCTCATATTGAACCGTGTTTAACTGTGTGGAAGAGAAGCGCCACTGGAATTCGCAGGAGCGCACCTATGCAAATGACGCCACTTCAGTTGTTTTGTTTTTTTTTTTCCTCCAAACGAACCACTAATGAGACGGGGATTGGCAGAGGGGATTGTTCCACGTTTGAAATGCTAATTAAATTTTGAAGTGAAATTACAGTTGGGTCACATGACAATACGAAGATAGTACAGTGAAGACTCGGCTAATAGAAACACAGTCACAAGAGAGAGGCACAAAAAAAACTAAATTAACTCCCATACGTGTTTTTTTTTCCTCCCGTTATTATTGGCTTGGGACTGAACTGGTGTGATTTGAATAACAGTTTGGATAACGATAAACCCATAAACCAACAACACTTCATCCACATTTTCTGACATGATAGTCGTCCGTGGTTGTTCGTTTGGTTGTTTGGCTCTAATGACTCAAGTACAAACTTTAAAAAAGGAAAAAAATAAGTATTTAAAGCTTAAATTTATACTCTCGGGTATGTTTAGTCTGGATACAAACTCGGTGAATTGTACCATACAAGCTGAGTTTATAATTTCAGGTGAGCTCATATCTAACTTTTTCTTGTTGATAAACAACAAACTCTGTATAAACTCACAATATGTTTTGTATTGTGGCCAAATTAAATGTGTAATAATCTGTAACATCGACAAAGCAACTGAAGTTTTATACATTTAGTTCTTGATTGTGATCGTATGTCTACCCTACAGACTTTTTGATAAATAAATTTGTAGTAACAGAAAAGAGAGAATCTCAAACTACAGTTTTGTTTTACTTTTTTTACAAATTCACTGCCTTGTTTGGGAGGAATTTAAATAAAAGATTCTACTGGCACCAAAGAAGTGAAGTTTCTTTTCTCAGAAAACATTTTATATCAAAGTGTGAAAGACATCTTAGAAAGTTTGGACAATGCAAATAGATAAAAGCTATTTTACTAATTTCTCATTTTGGCAGCACTTAAAGACGACGAAAGCGTCTCTGAGAAAAACTGAGAAGCCCTTTTGGATTATTGCAGCACGAAGTGGTAGAAGACACACAAGAAGTGTCTTGTCATGATTAAAAAGACCTCTCCTGGCAAAAAAATATTTGAATCAATATAAGTTAAAATTGATTGAAATAGTAAACCACTAAGATAGTTGGGATTGCTGAAATTACTTCAAAAACCAGCTAATAAGGAAAAAAGCGACCAAAATCCTAAAATAGCTAATTTAGCTCAGAAAGCTAAAATCATGACAAAAAGTTAAAACTAAAAATGCTAAAACATCTAAATTGGCCAAATCTACTAAAAAATAGCAAAAAGCAAAATACTCAAACTGGTCACACAAGTTTATGTGCTGTTTTTTTTTTTTTTTTCTTCTTTTTTTTAAAGGAGAAATGTTTTTTGGCTCCAGATGAATTTTATTCATAAAAAGTTTGATAAAAATATCTTCTTTTGGCTTCAAAGCTCGCTGAAGTGGGACAGAAACGACGCTAAATACACCTCTTTGATGCTCGCTCTGTGGCTGGTGAAGACATCGAACTCACATTGACGTCCTGATAAGAGACGACAGCTCCATCTCACTGGGACCATCCAACCCTCAAGCGTACGTCACTCCGTCTTTGGGAGTCTTGCAGCCACAGCTCCTTCAAACATGGCCGCTTCCCGCCACGTCAAGGAGAATCCAACAGCCATGGATGCGACCGTCTCGTCAAATTAGTGAGACAGTACTGTGACGCCGACGAGCGCCCTGCAGTCTGTTAATGCTTGTAATAACTAGCAGCAGCTACAGGAATGAGCTATGAAAAGAAAATAGGGAAAAGGAGTTTGTTTATCAAGATTAGCCTGCGTTAGCATGAAGGCTAGTAGGCTTGAATCACGGAGTTTTGGAAATGTGCTTCTTAAAAGGCTAACAATGCTAAACTAACATATGATTATCTGTTTGTTTTGCACTAAATCCCGTCATCAAAGTCATTCTAGATGCTTATTTTAGGTACTTATGCACCAGGTTATTGTTTCCAAACGGCCCAAAAGATGAGCCAGATAAGGAAACTAACAGTGCTGGGCAAGAACTGCTGCATATAGGCTGCGTAGACTTATTTGGTGGAAATTGGAATTTTCTGTGATATACGAGTATAAACTATGTTGGAAAAACTCAGATTGAAGCTTTTGAACGGCTCCTCGGGCAGAAAGGCAGCTACAGTGACTCCTAACCGCCGTCGGCAAATGAACATAAGCATGTTCAGCATTTGTGTTTATAGTTAATTTTTTTAAATGACATGTTAGCATGAAACAGAAAAAAAAACACACTAAATTCAGACAGAATTTCAGGAGCTTAATTCAAGAGCCGAAATAAATTTATTAACGGAGCATTAATGTCACTCCAGCTGAGTTGTTCCCAGTGTGTGTGTGTGTGTGTGTGTGTGTGTGTGTGTGTGTGTGTGTGTGTGTGTGTGTGTGTGTGTGTGTGTGTGTGTGTGTGTGTGTGTGTGTGTGTGTGTGTGTGTGTGTGTGTGTGTGTGTGTGTGTGTGTGTGACTTACAATTCCACGCTGTGAGCTCCAGAAACCCGACTCTCAGATTAAATAAGGAGGAATAATCTCTGAGAAACACAGCTAACTCCCCTCAGAAGGACTGAGCCGTGGAGACGGGGAACTCGGCAACTCGTCTCTCGTCGGTCCGTAACGAGAGGAAGCAGCTACCTGCCATCTTTAAGCCTCCGTCAGTCCGGACTAATCACAGCAGACACGGGGGTCCTCTGGGCGGGCAGCCAGCTGCAGCAGAAGGACGCCCGCTGTCGCATGTTCTACCCGGCAACCAAAAAAAAAAAAAAAAAAAAAATACAGCGCTTAATCAATAAAACTGGTCTCAGTAACTGAGAAATTCAAATTTCAATGTTAAAAGCATTACCTTGACCAGAAAAGGTTCCTCAAAACATCATTATTATAACATTATGGTTTCAAACCAGCAGTTATGAAGTTGATATCATATTTAACAGCGCTTGACAAGGTGAGGTCGGGGATTCTGTTGACTCGTTTCAGCCAGCAGTAGTGTATAACGTAGCTTAGCAGTGCCATTAGAAAGAAATTATACATACAAAGGAACAATTTCAACAACTTGTGATTTTACATCAAATATAAAACACGTTCTGTATAAAAAGATCATTTTCCATTTTGTTAGTATCCCAGCTGCTACTTTGCTATATTATGAATATGAATAAAACCATAACAAAATACTTGTCTGGTTATAAAAACAATGCTGAAAACATAACTATTTTTAGCTGTTCTAACTGTTAAGCTGTTATAGATGTTTTAGACATTTTAGGTTTTTGATGAGACATTTTATTTTAGATTTTTCCACTAGTTGTGCCGTTTGCTTACTTGCTCTTGCTGTTCTCGTTTAATAATAATAACAATATATATAATATAGTCATTTTAGTCATTTTGGCCATTTTTGTTGTGTTAGCTCATTGGTTTATTTTAGATGTTTTAGTTCGTTGAACATTTTTAACCATTTTAGCTTTTCTTGTTTTTACTTTTTCAAAATTTGGCCATTGTAGTTATTTTTAGCATTTTTAGCCATTTCACTTTTTGCCGTGAAAATAGTTTGGATCTATTTTAAGCAATTTAAATCTTTTTTGTCACCTTAAATGTTTACATTACTTATTATTCTTATTATTCATTTAACATTTTTCTAACAGTTTTAGCCATTTGCTTTTTGGTAGTTCTGGTAATTCTTGGTACTTCGCACTTTCAGTGATGCATAATTCAGCTTAAAAGAACTATTGAACTTTATTTAAAAGTCTTATTCATGACCTCAAAGTGTGAGACAAAATATAAAAGCAAGATTATAAATCAGACCTTTATTCATAGTAATTTTGTGAGCGCTACAGGGAGACACCGCAGACAGCTGAAGGCCCCTGGTCTCTGGCGTAATTTCCTATTTCAATTCATAATGAACAAGTTCAATAACAACAATGTGGGGTTTAGTAGAAAAGTAATTTTTTCCATTCACCCCCAGACTTTTCCTTTTCCCGCCACACGTTTTGAGAACCACTGGGTTAATGTGTCAGATTAAGTAAAGCACAATGAAGCTGCTGAAAGGAAAAGTTTGGACAAAGTTTGTAGTTCTCAGTTTAACAAGGTTCAGATGCGCATGTTTTTGGAACATTCCCATTTCCCCCTTTCCCGTGAATGTAGTGTATCACATTTTTTCGTAAACTAAGTTCACAGTGGTACCACATCAAGCTGCTGTTGGGTTTGTTGATACTGTGACTTCTTGGTATCGGTCCAGTTCGTGCGTGTGGATAATTTATGTTGTGACAGAACCTTTTAAACCCGTGACTATAATGCTGAAACCAAGGAGGAGTAAATTCTATTGTTTTTACATCCTCAGTTTGACCAAGAATGATCCATGTTTATACAAAAACCTCTTGAACAGGGCTTCTGGGGACCAGCCCCTTCTCGGTACGTGGTGTAATTTCTCGAGCGTCTTGAAGGACTCGTCTCTGTTTGAGCGTCGTATCTCTCGATGTCGCCACTTGGCATGATTCCCGGCTGACGGGATGAAGTGGACATCAGGACTCACCGAGGGTCGTAACATCTGCTGCGGGACTCGTCGCTCCTCTTGTCCATGATTGGATTTCTCCATCGCTGCAGGCTTAATTTCTCAATTGTTCTGTCCTGGTAGAAAATGAGTTTGGGGGTCAATCGGACGCCTGGTCGCCGACGGAGCGAACATGTCCGCAAGTTCATCCACGCAGTTTGTCTGATTGTCAGTGAGGCGGAAATATTGTGAAACAAAAATTAGAAAGTGAAAAAGTAGGTCCAATTTAATTTCTATAGCATCAAATACAGCAGAGTCTTTTTAAGGCACTTTTATAGTGAAAACCCAAACAAATCCAAGGAAAACAAAAACATTCCCTAAACATGCAGAAATCTGCAGAACCAGGCTCAGGAGGGGAGACTTTCTGCTGTTCCGATTGGGGTTCGGAGATAGAGGAGAGAAAGGGATAGGACGGAGCGCAACAAGCAAACATAAATCTACTCGCTGCAGGCAGGAGGCGCAGACCACAAACTTCTCGTTCCACTGTTGGAAATCCTGGATGAGGGGGAAGTTTAATAGTTCAACATGGTAGATGAGAAAGAAAGAAGCTCAGTACAGTTCTCCCAGCAGTCTTAACCTACAGCAGCGCCACTGGAGAATTGTCCTGAGTGTCCTCAACCAACCCGAACTGTACCTTTCATTCAATATAAAAGTCTTAAGCCGAGCCTTGAAAGTAGAGACTGTGTCAACTCTTCTTCACAGGGACTGAGAGCTGGTTCCACATGAGAGGAGCCTGAAAGCTCAGACTCCCATTCTACTTTTTAGAAAACCTCCTGTCAGTCAGCACTCTGAGAACAAAGTGTTCTGCTGGGATTAGAAGCTCTTTAAGACACGATGTTGTTAAGAGCCCTATTGGTTAAAACAAGTATTGAAATTCTATCCTCGGAGCTCTTGAAACCAAGATTATTTGTCTTTTGGTGCAGACGGGACTGAAATGTAGAACTTTCTTAGAACTGCCTGCCATTTATTTATTTATTTATTTTTATCATTTATTTTCTTATTTATTTTTATTTAATTTAAGTCACAATAAAGCACTTTGTATTTTGTTTCTAGATTTCACAGGAAGCCACTGAGGAGAAGCTGATTTGGGCTTGATGTGATGACATCCTCTTCACTCCTTTAATCGCCTCCCTGCCAAAAATGCACAACCGGCAATTACCACCTTAAACCTACCCATTCTCAACATGACATCATTTACGCCGAGACACTGTGATCTCGCCTCGTTTCACGAGGTGACGCAGCTCATCATATAAATCACTCCACGGGATTTGTTTCCACTTCGCTGACGGTATGAAGTTTCAGGCGGTTGAAGAATGTGTTGAGCCTGGATTTCATGCCACTAAATCTTTTTTTTTTCCCCCCCTGACAAATCCTTTTTGTCTTAATTAAAATTTTGCTTCGCCGACAGAGACATTAATCACTTCCACACTACCTGATGATTTCGCAGCCTTCAGGAGTTCCTCAGAACGCTGCCGCGGCGTGTTGACTTACCTGTGCTTTTGCTAAACAAGTGTTAAATACGTCTGCTTCACGACTGGGGAGGGGAGGCCCACCCCAGAGATTAAAGCCTGGCCGTTGAATGCTAATGCTAACCATAATTAGGGGATTGAATGGGATAAGTTGACTGTTGAGTGGGGGGACTGGCCGGCGGTGAGTCACTTATTAGTTCGTTAGCGCGACCTTGGCTCGGCTGAATAATGAGGTGACTAAAAATAACTGGCACGGTAATTCCTCGAAGATTAATTATCAAAACAAGTAGAAAGACCCAGTGTTTTACACACATTAGATACATCTCGCCTGCATGGTCCATCCATCCAATTAATACACTGTAAGCTGCTGTATCATGTCTGAGGACAGCAATCTGCACAGAGTAATGCAATAACCGTGTTTTGTTTGGGAACATAATTGCTCTATAGATAGCTCCGGAACAGAGGCGAATGTAATTAAACCCTGAAGAGTCTTACTCACTTGTTTGCGCGAGTGTTGGGCCGTCTGCTAAACGAGGAAGTCTGGCACTTGTGGGTATATTTTCAGCGGAGAGATTACTCCCCCCGCAATGTCTGTGCAAGGCCAGCAGTTATGAGGTGGCAGCAGGGGCGAGCCCTTTCCCAGCAGCCCGTGTGGGTCAGCCTCTGAGGCGTGCAGATGGAAGGGGGGGGGGGGGGGGGGGGGGGTGTATCTGTCTCAGATCTGTCCTATCAGCACATCGCAAACACACTGCAACACCAGTGTGTGACAATCACAGCTGGAAAATGAAAAGTGCTGTGAGGCAAACAAACTCCATTAATACATATAGCGCCATGAAGTAGTGGACGGACACAGATGTCAGAAAGCATTGATTCAGATGGGCCATTTTGGAAGGTTTTATATTTATTTATTTATTTATTTATTTTTGTCCGCTTAGACGAGGCTGTAAAGTCTCCTCAATAGAAAAACCTGTCAGTCCTTGGGCTAATTCAGCATGAATGAAAATGAAAAATGAATGAAAATGTAACCGTGTTGTTGAGTATTGAAAAAACTTAGAGAAAGTTCTGTATCAGAGCTTAAAAGTCATAAATGTGTTCACTACCATGCGTCCACACGAGACCAAACGTCTTTGAATAGAAGTATTGACTTTATATTGTTAACATGTGATAATGTTTTTAGTGTATTCTAATGATATGACATTCTTGATCAATACAAACACACAGATGATGTCTTTGTTGTACCAACACATGTCAAGAAGTGTTTCAGAATGATTTTTTTATTTAGCTTTTCTCGATTTTTGTGCTTCCGACCTCCAGAAATTGAAATTATAACAACAATTTAATAATAAGTTTTGTTGCACAATATATAACAAATATATAATTGACACAATACCAACATTTGTGAATACATACCGCAAAAGACTGAACTGTGAAACATTATTGTTGCCATAAATAGGATGAATATCGACCTTATTTATAATTCTGTCATTCTGAGTTTGTGACTTGTTGCACTTCCCATCAGTCTTTTGATGCATTTTGATATCATAATGAACGTTTGGTATGCACCCACAGAATACATCATATAATCAAATATATCATCAAGTCATAGAAGCGGTAGAGAAAGAAAGCAAACTTCATTCATTCCTTTTGGATAAATTATTTCTCTGCAGTTAAGCGTCTTATTTTTAACTAACATTAACTCCACATGCTGGGATCAGCCGGTCTGGGGGTTGCTAGTGGTCAGGGGTCTTGCTCAGTGGTCTGGTCAAACCCCAGGTGACCAGTACAAATAAGGGATGGACGTCTCTGCAAACTGTAAAAGTGTTTATATTGATATTTGTGTTTTGTTTTAATTTACACCCCCACGGAAATGAAGCGACTGCTTGTGAGTTTGTGTTCCTTCTGTTCTCCGGGTACGTGGTGGATTGGACTCGCCGTCTCTCCATAGGCGGGGGTGAATTTGTTCAAAATCCAACCTTTTCCATTGTCCACTGTCAGCAAGGATTATCTCTGATCTCCCCTTAAATCCAGGTTGGATGGATATCAAAGATGGGTGAATGACCGCTGACGACGATACAATAACAAAACCAACGATTTCTTTTTTTTTTTTTTTTTTTGGTCCAAGTAATGCAGACGATGAAAGCTTCATTTAAAGTTGACGTACACGTTGCTGAGACAGGAGGAATCCAAACCACTGGGGGAACTTTAAAGCTCTTTTATGTATATAAATTGGGATGTGCTTTTCAAACATTGTCATGCATCCCTTTCATAGATTTTAGTCAATACATCCAGTAGAGGGCAGTGCAATTAAGGGTAATTTAATATTGCATATTAACAGTGGGAGGAAGTATTTGTTTGTCCTGATGTAGACGCAAGGTAATATCATGGATTTGTCTGTATCCACACATTCCTTGAAAGGATCCTTATTCCTGTTGTCTTTCAATATTATTTTCATTTCATTTCTTCTTTAATTTTGTTTCAGACATGCGCCGAATCAATATGAAGTCCACAGTGTACACCAGATAACCAAATATATTCCACCACACAGTGAATAATTACAGCAGAACAATATACTGAGAAAGCAACGAGTGGGAAGAAGTATAACTTATTAAATCCCACCCCTTCCCCATGAATAACACAACACTTTCTTTAGCTTATTTAATATTCAATAACATTCACTTATTTATTATTCAATTCATTTAAATGTTAAAAATATCATAATAGCACAAATGATCTGTTTACTTTTTTTTTTTTTTAACAATTATTGATATGAAATATAGAATAAATATTGTTTAAAAACCATCTGTTTATATTGTTTATTGAACTGCATTATGTTTGGACATCTCTTGCGGTCCACACTCAGACTGTTCCATCTGTGGTCTTTCCTCCTTTCGCTGGTCGGACATGAACGATACTGCTCGACACTACCGCCCACAGGTCATTGGTGGTATAACTCAGTTTGCTACACATGAATAAAACTCCCTGGAAACTAACGAAGTTGCCGTTTGACCTACCGTTGAATTCAAAATGAACTGGGAGCAGATCTTGTGAGGTCACTGTCCTGATGGTTATCTTCTCAGAATACAGTGTGCCTGGGGAAACAACATCAAATTGGCTTGAGAAAACCTGAAATGATGACTTTTGATTCCAGTTTCTGCTGGAGAAAAACTTTGAAACTTTACCTCTCACACCTTGCGAGTGTGGATGGGAGAACTGCTGACTGCGGCACTTTTAGCTTTCTAAATTCTTCCGAATGGAGCGAGTGGGCGCTCGGTGGATTCACCTTGATCTCGCCGAGTTCCTCAGTGCAGATCAGAACTTTCATCGCAAACTTTGTCTCCTGCTTCATTATGTCTGGAAGAGGTTTTTAAAGTGGAGCATGTGTGGAGAGTTTCAGAAATTATATTTCCCTTTTAATATATGGAATAAATGACTATGTCAACACCAGTCACTAATCTCTTCTTAAAACCCCTGTTTTAATAAAACAACACAGCTGGATTTATTGTAAATTTGATGGAGATTATTTAACCATTTAGATACAAAAATAATTTGGAAAATAGTTAAAGTTCACATCACTTCAACTTGAAAGTAAAGTAGAATTTCGTACATTTTAAATTCAAATTCAAGCATATGATTCGAGTTTAAAATTCTAAAATTGAACTTTAAAAATAGACAATTTAGCTTTAAACATAAAAAAAATATTAATAAAGATGGAAAAATTGCTTGAAACATGTGGAGTTGTACATGAAATGAACATTAAAATGTAAAACGGAACTTTTAACTTTTAAAATTGAAATGTAAAGTTTAAATGGAGCTTTTAAATCAAGTATTTATACAGTCAATTGTCTTTCAACTAAAAAAAAAAGAGATCTGTGTAAAGTTAACCGTTACAACAGTTGTTGTTTGTAAAAACTTCCCAGATATTTCAAATTGAAAGCGTCCAACATGTAACTGGTTGTGTTTTTTATTCTCTTTGGCTTTCATCAATCATGTTTCATGACGTGAAAAACCCCCAGAGTCCAAGTTCAACCAAACATTATTACTGCTGAGGTGAAAAGTTCTTCCTTAATCTAAACCCTCATCTGGAGGATTTCGTCAAGCCTCCTTTTTCATGTCCGTGTTAATTTCTAAACTTTGTTATTCATCTTTGATGGAGTGTTTTTTTGGGATTAGAGACATCAGCTTGATGTCCTTGTCTACAGAGACCACAGAATCATCTCACTTTTTACTGCTTTAAGGACATTTCCTGGTGACTCACTGACGTAGACAGACACTTTTCTCAATACCATGAACGTGATAAACTGAGGAGGAAACTCAGATGAGCAGTTGTTTAGATAAACGTTCAGTTCTGAACACACAGAGGAAGTAATCTGGCCGCGAGCGAGTGCATTTGTGTGTTTGGTATTCTGTGGTCGGGACTTGAAGTGGCAGCGGCGACAGGAGGGCAGTGGTCATGTGTCCGACATGTCACACCGCTCGCAGCTGTAAAAGCCCCGGGGCGACTTCCTGTTCAGCTTCCTGTTCGCACGCAGACAAGGTCATCATCACACGGGCAAAGCGTTTCATCTTTCAACCTTAAATTCAAGAGAAAGGGAACAAAAACCCTTCAATATTCAGGTTAAACATGAGTTGGTGAGCAAGTGTCTGTGTGAGATGGTGGAGAGTTTAAATATGAAATATGAGCCAACTGAGTTTTCACAGTTCAACTTTCTAGGGAATTAAATAAAAGGCAATAATTTATCAGCAAAAAACAGTAGCAGTGGTTTACTGTAGCTCCCTCTACTGGTAAATGAAGGCAAGTCATATATATATTATTTGAAAAAATATAAAATCATTAAAATTAGTAAAAAAAAAAACAAAAAAACCTGTGAAAACCTATTAATAATATAAAGAAATAGAAACAAGTAATAAGTCCACAGCTTCCGCTACCATATTCAGGACAGCCATCAAGGTGGTACTTGGAGAGAACCGCTTGGTTTGAGAACCGCTTGGTTTGAGAACCGCTTGGTTTGAGAACCACAGCTTTAAATTGAGTAATTTAGATAATAAATAATGGGGGGGAAAATAACCAAAAAACTTGCAAACTATGTTTTTCCGGCTCCTTTGTGGACAGTTACAAACTGTTGTCTAAAAAAAGAAAAGGACCCAACTTTATTCATGTTTTACTGACATCAAAAAAAGAAAAACAAGTCTGAAATATTTATTTATTTTTATAACAAATAAAATCTAATATGTTGTTTCCGGGATTTTAAGTACATCGATTTGTTGGAGAATATTTCTTTTCTTTACACGAAAACTGTCAACTCAACACCAACAGTGAGGGACGAGGAAGCCCTTTCAGGACTCGTTACCCCAGAATATTCTCCCAGCTTCGTCTGGAAAGAATAAAAAATTTAAAAAAAAAAGGGATCATGGTACTTTTGAAATTACAATAGCTTATACAACAATTTTGTGAGTGGCCTAGCATGAAATTAGATCCTACTGCAGCCCTGAAACGGCATTATTGAATTTCATCTGTGCAGCGATGCCGGCGTGCGGGCCAGATGTGATAGGAATGAAACTGATACGCTTCAAAGGCTGCAGCCACAGATTAACAAATTTAATCTGGATAATCGAATAATGTCAAATGAAGCCCGCGCCGCTAAGCTACGGGTAGATTGGAGCTGAACCCTGGTTTCCTATGCGGTCCCTCTTTCACAAGTTGCTTTTGTCTTTTCGGTCAAGCAGATTTTTTTTATGACATAACTTTGACAGGTTCCGACTGGGTTCCTCTGTTTTTATTGGGAACATCATCCGGCGGTGCTGAATGACTTGTGTTTTAGGTTGCTGAGGCGTGTTAAAAGTGACAGGTGTTTTAGGTCTTACCTGTACGCTCTGCTGTCCCTGCTCCTCGTCTTCTGGCCGTCTTATTTCCACCTCCTCTATGATCCAACACTTGTGGCGGCCGTCTTCAGTGCCTGATCCATGATAAGATTTCTCTTTGGCAGATTTTCCTGAGTGGCTTTCTCTATTCTTGTCACTTGGTTGCCTCCTTCTCTCAATCCGTATAATGCTATATATGTTTGTTTTTTTTTGCATGATAGACACGTCTCCGCTTTGGTTCATTTACGTTCATTAGGCCGTCCGTGTGAATCTTTCCAGACAAGTAGGTTCTTACAACACACCTTTGACACGTTTGGACGGCGTTTCTCCATCTTCATCAGAAACGTCAAACTGGTGATTGATTTATGACGCGTCATCAGCTGGGCAAGATTTTAATCACAATTTCCAATCGCTTTAACTTGAAAGTTAAAAGATAAATAAATAAGTTGTCACTGAGAAAAATATGAATTATGACCTAAAATTTGTGATGAGACAGAATGTACTCAAGTAATTTACATAAAGTGACATAGGGATGTGTCAAATTATACTTTGAACATATAAAATGTATGTTTGAGCACGTAAAACTGAGAACAACGTTTAAATTACAGACATTGATGACACAGTTTGAGCATGTGTGGACATATAACAGTTACATTTTAATTAAATGTTACAATTGTACTTTAAACATAATCCACTTTAAACATAAAGTCCAACTTTGAACACTTTCAAATTTAAGCATTAGATTTAAGTTTAAAATTCTGAAATTGAAAAATGTGCTTTAAACTTAAAAAAAGATTACTAAAGATGAAAAAATTACTCTAAACCTTTATGTTCTATTGTCCCTTTTCATCGTCCTCTGACCCTCACTTTCTTATTTCCACCTCCTCCCTGATCCACCACCAACATGTTTTTCTCTTGCATAATAGACACGTCTTCACTTTGGCTCGTTTACATTCATTATGCCTTTCGCTTTAATCCTTCCTGGCAAGTAGGTTTTCAAAACATGCCTTTGACATGTTTCGACGACGTTCTTCCATCGTCATCATAGACCTCATGTGGTGATTGGTTTATGACGCCTCATCAGCCGGTGGCAACAAACCATAGAAACGGGAAGACAATTAAACACGTGGAAAAAAAAAAAAAAGAACTCCCACACTGAAGAGGACCGCCCCAATAGAGGGATCATTTAAATTAGGAAGCGAGTTCCCGGGGGTGATGGACAGAGACGAGGGAGCGTTCATGCCGTTCCTCACACCTGGAGCAGCGTCCTGACGGAGCGGACGGACAGAAGAACCTGTCACTTTGAGAACGCCTCAGGAACACCAGCTGATAAAAGGATCATCACGCCGAATGTATGTAAAAACCTATTGGCCAAAAAAAGGTAGAAGCAAATGACAAACTAAAAGCTTCATGAACGTATTTGAATTCAAATAGAACCTCTTCATTTTCCATTTCAGGGCAAACTGGAGCATAACTGCCCCGACTACCGGTCACTTCATCATGGGGCAAAAGGGGAAAAAGGTGGTGCGGGTTGGTGGGGGTTCGCTAACGGGTGCCGATTGATATATGATCATTGTCTATATTATGCTAATGAATTGAACAGCCCTCTCTCGTGCGCTCCCGGAATGAATAGCGGTTAGCGATGATGGCTAACTCTCCGCGACAGAGTAATGAGGGGAAAAGAAGCCAAACTGCAGCTAAACCAAACACTGTGGATCTATGGCGGTTGTTTATAATGCCGATGTAAGCTTTTATTTCCCAGAGAAAACCGCAGCCTTCGTGACAATAGGTTTAATGGGCCACTGCGCTCATTAGCATTTTATCTGGTAATCATTTTGGAGAATTGACGGGGTTTATGGAAATCAGCTGGCAGCCTCTCATAACAGCCGGGGCGTATATGGATCCACATGATCGGGACTCTTGTTCCGGCTAATCAATGCAAGCTGCTCTCAATTCACAGTTCAAGTTTGAGCTCTGCGAAACGTAAATATTAGCTTTAATGGGCAAAGCTTTCGTTAATGTTTCACGGCTTGTTAGCAAACTGTTGTATTGTCGCCAATAACTACGTGTAAAATAACGAGAAATAACAAAATGTACCCAAGTTACAAGTATTTTCCTGTATCTGTGTCCTAATTGTCAGCTCTCAAATGTATATAAGAAAAATTGGGAATGTGAAGATTAGCAATGCTAATCTTTTACTCCATTTGTTCCGTACGGTTCATTTTGTAGTTTGTTACTGTATAGAATACATACAGTATGTGTGTACTGGAATTTTGGTCCAGATTTCCAAACTATGGTTTGTTTTTTTAGCAATTATAATGCATTACCATATTTTCTAGACTATAAGTTACACATATTTAGTAGTTTCGGTGCTCGTGCAGTTCGTATATGAAAACATATAGGTACATAGCATGTGGGACCACTAGATGGCACTGTATGACAACTGAATGTAACTCTAGGACTACAGAAAAACAATTACGAATATGACTGACAAAGTAAGAAAATGCAGTAAACATAAAACTATTGTGTTTTGCGCTTTGACACCATATTTAATGATCAGCGTTACGCAAATCAAACTAACGCAAGTTACAAGAAGTGTATTTTGAAACATTACAATCATTTCTATGGCATGTAGAAGAAATTTAAAAAGAAATCCATCAAATGATCATTCTTGGTCATTTTTTAAAAATTAAATACAAATAAATATTATGTTTACTTTTGTTTTCAATGAAAGTTCTCCAAATATTCTTCCATAACACATATGAATACTTTGAATTTATTGTGGGGTTTTTATTTTTCCGTGATATATTAATATGCAACTTATGGTCAAAAAATACTGGTCACAGTTTTTTGTCATAGAGTGACTGGATTTCAACTAATGACAAACAAATGAATGACTTGCCTCCCAACGAGTTGTGACCTAACGAACTGCATTCGTACAGAAGAAAGACAGACCTTAAGAACCATGAAATTCTTCATCTACATTGTTAATCGGACGATTGGAGCCTCCTCAGCTCCAACTTGAAACTGAATTTGGTCTGCAGTCCAGTGTATTTAAGATGAATTGAACTCTGAGATTACCGACGACGTCCACATAAAGAAATCAAGTGTCCAGTGAAAATGTGTTGTTTCCTGTTGTAGCTGCGACTACATCACCAATGTTTTATTTCTGTTGATCCAAAATCATCCCAAGTAGTCCCTTTCCTGTGTGTGTAGAACAGCTCAAATTAGCTTCCTCAGACTGCAGTGTGTTTCATGGTTTGATTTCTAACAGTCGACGTTGTTTAAATCCTTAAAAACACTCAACTTCTCCAAGAAAAAAAAAAACCTAAACTATCCCGCATCTCTTTTCTTCTCACATCTCTTCCATCTACCATCTGTTAGTTTGGGCTTCAGAGCAGGACAGACTCCGCACCAAAGAAAAGAGCTGTGTTTTGTCACAACATCCTCCTCCTCCTCCTCCTCCTCCTCCTCCTCCCTGCTGCGTGTGCTGCACCAAATGGGGCAAATAACAAGCACAAGACAAGAAGAAGTCGCTAATCTCATGTCGCAAGTCTCTCGGGTGCAAACATTTATAAGGTGTGTTCAGGTTTTGGGCGTTTTAGTTGCAGAAATGAGCAATACATGCTTGTTGCATTTGGATTCTCTTGTTTACGTGTTGATGGAATATGAAATACAACTAATAGAGCGTGACCCACTTATCAAAACATTGCTTTACGGAACTCTGGCGGCTGGAAATCCCCACAGGGCGCCTTAAAACTGGAGATTAACTCCGAGGAGGCAAACTGCTGCCGTGACTAGCACGTCTTTGAAAGTCTGCACAGCAGCACCTGGCGTTTGTGTGTGTGTGTGTTTCTGATGTGTGTGTCTGAAACAACAGTAATTCTATAAAAAAAAAAAAAAAAAGTGTGTCAAACATCGAGCTGAAGAGAAATGCAAGCTGCCAGGTTCCAGATCAGACAGGACTGTGATAACAGCAGGAGAGAGGTGTTTTAGACTGCAGCAGAAAAGAAGGAGAAAGTTGAGGGGGAAAAATGAGTGGGAGTGGATATAAAAGACTTTTATTTCTTTACTTTGTTAAAACTAGGGTGGTTTCTACTTCTAATAACTTTAAAAAATAACATATTTTGTACTTATTTGTGATGGAAGAAACGGTTGTCGCAGTCTACTCAGGCTGATCTCGATTAGACACCCTTTCTTCTGTGTTTAGTTCATTATTTCCTTATTTCAACATGAAAATAATAAAATTGTTTTACACCAATTTTCCACATACTCAGCTATATTGCTCATCCCACAATTGCATTATCTCCAAGCCTTTTATTATGGAAAGGACATTTTTTTCCATAATTGAAACAAAGTTAAAATCAATTTATTTGCCGGTGTCGGTACCAGATCTGTCCGGGGCGGGGCATGCGCCTGAGCTACCAGATCTGTCTGGGGCGGGGCTTGAACGCGCGGACGGTGATGACGTTTCACATTATGATTGGCTATGAGGGCGTTTCGCATTTTAACTGGCTGCAAGTTTCTCCCGCCACAATATGAAGCTAACGTTAGCTTTCACAGTTAGCTTCGGAGCTCCGTGAAAAGCTTGTGAGGTGAACAGGACGCTACGACTGGTTTTATGTCTCTGAATGTCCCGAAGCAGCAGTGATCTGTCTGGTTTAACTTCAGGAGAGTTTAGAGGCAGAACGTGTCTGGTGGAGCTTCGTCTGATTATATGAAATGTTCTTTTTTTTGTCCACTTAATGCTGTAAAGACCTGCGATGGGTGACAGAGACATTTAGTCTGTTTCTCATATCTCAAGCAGGTGAAACAATAAACTGAGTGTTTTTCCAAGACTGAAGATAAATATTGTGGCCTCATGAATGAGAAGGAATGTACAGATATATATGTAGAGATAAGTGACTGTTTTCATTATATTTCCAAATACATACACAATATCATAATATTGGACATAGCGACAAAGGTAGAATTCTTATGAAAAAGTCTATCTCTCTATCGATCGATCAATCGATCCAGCCCGTAATGTAGTTTGTTTATATGGAGTTGCCGTAGATCATATTGTGTGTGACGTCATTGAGAGGCGCAGGCACGAACTCCGCCCCGGACCGATCTGGTAGCCTGAGCGCATACGCAAGCCCCTCCCGGGACAGATCTGGTACCTCCACCGGTTAATGGTTTACTCAGACATTTAAAGATCCAATTATGCTTGATCCAGAGTTTGCAGATGTATAGCAAACAGAGTAATACCACTCACATCCTTCGGGGGAAGTGTTGTGTCGTATAGCTCATGTGCGACCAGTGAAAGTAACACCGCTTGTGGCACACAGGCCTGATGATACCATGATCTGTTGTAGAGCATCTTCCTCCCCTGAACTAAAAGAGGGAACCAGCAGACTGACACACAGTACAACTAGTATGTGATGTGTGTTTTGATGACGTGAATATTTGTCATAAACCCTACTAAGTGTTTTATTTGCACATTTTTTCTCCAGTACAGAAGCCATAATGGATGGAAGACAAAAACATTTGAATTCGGCTGATTTTAGGGCAATTCAAGTAACACTATAGTTGTTTTAAGAATAATAAATAAAAGCTTCTTTGATATAACTACATTGTACTTTTAAAATGAGATATTGGACTTCCTTTTTTCCAATGACCTGTAACACCAGTGATTAAACTCAAAGGGACAATGACGTTCCTGTTATGTTTGTTTTTTTCACATTTTCCAAATATGTGCTGGGCCTGCAATAGCAATATCAAAAAAGAGAAAACTTGCATGGTAAAAACACATTTTTAGAACAGAATTTCCATAGATATCAGTTAAATTTCCAAAATAAGCTTCAGTGGAAAACTATGAATTTGTGACAGTTGCAGACTCTATGTAAAGACATAGATAATGTGATTAGAAATCTTCTTTAGTGTTTATTGCATATAAAACCCAACATCTGATTAGAAACACGGGTTGGACTTCTTAACCGGAGCTCACACTTTCATAAGACTTGCTTTGTATCAGATAAGAGATGTTATCTCCACATCACTGATGTTTAAGGCCCCATTTACACAACATTTCAAGTGAAAACACAATGTTTTGAAAACGATGCCCATATACACAGAAATAGCAGAAATGCTCAACATGATGCATCGAGCTTGCCAGGCCACCAGTTGGCGCTGTTGGTTGTTTTTGTAATGAAACCACACACACATACAGTCTAAACATTAACAATGGCGAGTACATGTGAACCTCAACTATAAAACTACCAAGTCAAATGCACAACAGCAGCTTTTTAAAAAGAAAGTTCCACCTTCGGAGCCGCTTTCGAAAAGTTGTGTCGTCAGCACCGTTGTCGTGTAAACGGACCCCAACATGCTATGAAAGATCGCACATTTTTACTCTACGTGTGCAAAAGCAAAAAAAACCCCACATTTGTTTGCTTTACAGTACATTATTTTGATAATCCTCCCCCCGTCACATCGCCTCTGTGCATCTCGCTGGAGATGAGGCGTGGACCAACAGCTTGGAGCCCGGAGGTCGTCACTCTCGGCGTTATCGTGAAACTCGGCTCTGTGCCGCCTGACTTGCTTGGCTTCGGGGAGCATAATCTCTCTCCTTCTCTTTCCTCCGCCGTCCCCTCTCCGTCTCTGGCTGGTTTCCCTCCGTCTACAGTACATGGAGAAGATATGCATATATGCATGAATGTGACGGTTTAGTGAATGAAGCGAATAACATGACGCCGGAGGCTTTTCTTTCCCTCCCCGATTACGTGCTGAAATATGTTCCCGATAGAGAAAAAGCCTCCTCAAGGTTGACCGGCCTTCGTCGAAAAAAATAAAAAATAAAAAAAAATAGCTCTGCCAGATGATTTGATAAAATAGCATTTGGTGCATCTTGACAACAAAAGTCAAGACATTTCATTTTGGCACCTTAATGCCGCGCCAAAGTGCTGCATCTGCTGCCTCCTATTATGTTTCATATTTGTCACAACTTTTGCCAGCTTTCCGCCCGTCGCTCCGGCTCCCGGAGCAGCCCGACGTCTCCGCCATTGACATTCAGCACCATTTGCGGCGCGCGACCGCAATCCTGAATGTTAAGCAGATCTGACACGGGGGCTTTTTATTGTAAATAATTTGGCTCAAGCTTTGGGGTCATCCGAGCGAAGAGCATCCACTTTCTCCCGGTGCCGAGGGCCTTCTGTTCCTCCAGCTGCCAAGCTGCCTGCGTTGGAGACAGGTGTCACCGCAGCCGCGTGTACCGCCTCCGTCCTTAATGCGACTAAACCCCCGGCTCGGTAACTTAACCTACAAGAGACTTCTGGGAATCTCCTGGAAAAAAAAATACCGAATGCGTGAATAATAATGTAGACGTGATGGACTGAGCTTCTGTAATGCAGCCGTATTTTCACGAATCAATGTGTTAAATGGTCTTTTATCTTTTTTTTGTAAAGCGAGGCCTCAAACAAGTGGCGTACAAACAGCTGCAGTCTTAAAAAAAAACAAAAAAACAAAGAAATGAGCATTTACACATCGTTAGATCCAAATATTTCACATGGATTAAACAGGGCTGCTAATAATACAGCGATTCACAATTTTAATCTTTTCGCAAGGATGATTAAAGCAAGACTGATCTATCTGAGCAGAATTTAAATGGTCCTAATGAAGTTTCTAGATGCCTTCATTAATGTCAGTAAATCACTTTTGACTGTTCGGAATATAAGTTTCTGAAAACATGCTTTCATTTTGGTGAGATGAGTGATTCAGTGCAGAGCGACGGGGAAAGAAATGACAGCTTTATTTATATTTAGATTAAAGAAGAAACAGAAAATAATTAAGTAAATTTATAATTTTACTGCTGCCACGGGGTGTTTGTTTTTTTTTTCCCCTAAACTGAGTCTTAGACAGAAAACAGCTGCATGACTCCGAGGCGTCGATGTTGGACATAAATTAGACGAGATAAGATGATGTGTAGGACGTTGTCAACAATTAAAACAAAGTTTTACTTATTCTGACTTCTAACCATCCGTCCGCCATCTTACATACCTACATGAATACCTATACCTGCCTACATTTCACCTGCAGATCCACTTATAACCCCGTCTGTCTGCTAACTGAACTGTCTACTTACCTACAACACATAAAAATGAGTGGCGACTGACAAAACAACCATCTTTCTACCTACATACATACAAATGTACTGAACTATCTACCTAAATACCTGCTGTTGCAACAACACCACTACCTTTTTTGTAATATCCACTTACCTATCTCAATATTTATCTATCCCCTGACATATTCCTAACCATTTACTCACCTACCTACCCGTTTAACTACGACTCTGCGGACTCATACAGATGTAGTACACCCATATGAGTCTGCCTCCCTGCCTATGGATCTATGTATTTTCCAATCTAATTATCTACCTACATACTGACATTTCAACTTATCTACATAACCATCTACCTACCTACCTACCAACCTACCGAATATCTACCTACGTACCCACGTCCATACTACCTACCTACATCTATATAAGACTGCCTGTCTATCTACATATTTAACCAGCTATCTATGTGCCTATCTACGCATCGACATCTCATATCAACCCAACCATCCACCAACTACCAACGTGTACCTATCAAACTCCTCCTACCAACTCATCTATATACTGACATACCTACCTGTCTTCCTCATATCCATCTACCTACCCATCTACCTACCCACCTACCCACCTACCTACCTGAAGCAGCATGGCCCAGTTGGTAGAGCGGTTGTCTCCCAATCAAAAGGTTGCAGGTTTAATTCCCATCTCCAACTGTCCACATGCCTAAGTGTCCTTGGGCAAGACACTGAACTCCAAACTGCTCCCATTTGAGTGACAGTGCCTTGTATGGCTGCAGCTTCCATTGGTGTGTGAATGCGATGAACTATGTGAAGCGCTTTGGGCTGCTCATGCAGTCGAAAGGCGCTATCTAGGTGAAGTCCATTTAGCATCTAACTACCTGCCAACCAACCCTACCCACAGTCAACCACGGGCTTATCCATCCATTCATCTAACTACCAAATAAACCCAACCAGCTTTCAACCAACTGAGATCTGACCTGAGGAGCCTGCTCACTGAATGACCTACTAAACCCTCACCTACCTTCCTATCTATAGACCTACCTGGCAAATTGTAATCTGATTCAGCTTACATTTATTTTCCCAACAATATAGATTGTTCCCTGAGACCCGGCCAAGGTAGCAACAACGACAAAATCACAACATCAAGAAAAACAACATGAAAGCACAGATTTAAAGAAAAAAAAACAAGAAAGAAAAAAAAAACTGTTCAAACCAGAAACTGCGGGAGACTCATTCTGTTTGCAGCAGAATCTGGGACGAGTGAATCAGTGATGATCCTAACGTGCCATTTTATTGACAGTGAGTGGAGCCAGAAAGCTGGTGGTTATGAATACAAGAGTGATGGGTCAAGTCAAGTCTGCAGTGGGAATGTGTTAAAGAGACTTTCCTGGGTTTGCTAGAGGGCTGGAAAAGGAACTCGTGGTTTCACACAGAGGAGAAAAAGATAGTGTAAGAAATGACGCCGCCTGAAAGTGAAAAGAAACTGGGCCGTGCGGGAGACTCATTATAACTCAGAGGTGAACGATGATCTGTCAAGTCAAGAAGCAGTGCTGGACATCACAGTGACACACAAAAAGAGTGTGCGGCTCGTTTCCGGCCGCTGGAAAGATCTTTGTTCTGTCGGCGCACGAGCTGATCTGGGCCGTCGGCACTGTTAGTCAAGAATGTTGGCGCAGGAACGTTGTGCGAGCAGGTGAACAATGAGGACTGGGGTTTCCGGTAGCTCATCAGCGGGGCATTGTGTCTCATCCAAACCGAGGAGACGACGCGGGAAGCGAGCCATTGCCATTCATAGGTGGATGCATCATCCTGGGTTTTGACAGCATTGAAAAGGTTACTTCACTATGATGAAGCGGTTTTGACTTAGTAGAAGAAAAAAAAAACAACACAAGATAGGAGATGATGAGATGAATCTGTATTCATTAACAGAGTGGGAGATTTTCTGTAATCACAGCAAGCTTGAGAATACAGATGAAGCTTTCTCAAGACTGTGAAGACGGCAGTTTTATAACTTTGGATTTTTAAATACTAAAGAAAACACATCGGTTTGGGGTTTTGTTTACGTTTTGAAAGCAAGTTTTCTTTGGAAACGGCAGAAACACTGAAAAGGATGTCGTTGACATGCCGCGCCACAGGTTGGTGCTGTTGGTTGTTTTTGTAATGAAACTACGCGCGTGGATGCGGAGAACCACACGCTAAACGTTAACAATGGAGAATACACGGATGAAGTTGGATTGTTATTACGGGTGACTCTCAACTACAAAAGAAGCCTTCAAATAAAAAGCACTGGGAAGATTCCCAGGTCTGTCCTCGACGCGAGAAAGTATTTAAAGTGAAAACGGAAAAACTTTTGTTGCGTTTTTGGTGTCCTTATGCAAAACAATGATGTCTGGAGCCACTGAAAACAACTTTCTGTGGAAACGGGGGGACAACACAACTTTTCTATAACACTGCTACTGCACACCACGGCCGTAGTCAATAGTTCTTCTGCACATGCTTGGTAGATGGACAGTAACAACAATGGCCGCCTCCAGAGTGTCATGACTCCCATTTCATACTTATTCCTGGGACTTGGTATTTTTATAGTTGAGAGTCGCCCAGAATAGCAATCCAACTCCGTCTGTCCAGAGGAATGTTTGTTGATTCGCCATTGTTTATGTTTACAGAGTATTGTTCTCCGTGCGTATGAGTGTGTGGTCTCATTACATCAACAACCAACAG
Organism: Lipophrys pholis; assembly: GCF_963383615.2. Taxonomy (NCBI): domain Eukaryota; kingdom Metazoa; phylum Chordata; class Actinopteri; order Blenniiformes; family Blenniidae; genus Lipophrys; species Lipophrys pholis. The sequence continues at coordinate 3,129,397 of NC_137648.1, forward strand.
CTTACATCGTTTTCAGTGTTTCTGTCGTTTCCGTATAAACGGACATTGTTTTGAAAACAGAGTTTATATTACACATTTGTAATGAGCATGCACATTGTTGGATGAGCAGCAGAGCTGAGGAGGTGGATTGTGCTCTTAAAGCAACCAATCAATACCAAACCTTATTTTTAATTTTCAATGCGTTTGATTGCGCTTTTTTCCCTTTCTGCATGTTTCAATTTATACAATTGGGAGTGTTTAGTATGTGACGGAAGTGAGTTGGGCAGCTATCAAATATTAACATGGACGGGAAATCGGTGAAACGCTGTAAAAACCTAAAGAAGCTGGAGATAGTAGCGATGCCCCAAAGATGTTCATTTCAAATAAGAACTGCATGTTCTCTACCAAAGCTATCGAAGAAAAAAAACTGCTGAGGGAGGATGTACAGCAAGAATGTCAAGCAGAAGTCAGAAAAGGTGCAACCCCACAGCAGAGGCCATGGAAAGAACTGCTGCGCAAAAAAACACACAGAACTCTCCAATAGAAACAGAGAAGGGAAAATATATGATTTCCCAGCCATTGCTCAAATCTGGTAATAAGTGTGGAGAACCAAGTTATTTAATGGAAAATCTCACATTACAATACTGCAGCTAATAGATAGTTGTTGTTTTTTTTTTTAATCAAAAGTGTTTATTGTATTTGAAGAATTTCCAAAGTGTTGTGAGAAGTTCATTTTTGCATTTCAGACTTTTTACAGTCAGACTCAAAAAGTACATTTAAATGTAAAATTGCCTTGTTAAAAACAGAACACAGAACTTTGGTGCGTCAACTTGACCCATAAAGGGCGAGTAATAACAGGAAAGAGGATATCATTTAAAGAACAAACACAATGCAACAAGTAAGTCAAAGTTTTAACAGGAACTGTTTTTGTCAACAGTTTAACAGTACAAATAGTTTCCGTGCGTTTATCCAGTTTAAATGAAGGGGATTTGATTTGACAAAATATAAGTTGAAATTATGTTCATATTTATCAAAAATAAATACAATGTCAGCGTTCTATCACAATTTAATGAGTTTTCCTCGTTGTGGTCTGAAATGTGCTGTAAAGTACCTTGTATCTTTAAGACATTCAGATATGACTACTACTGTGTGCGTGTATGTTATAGTTTATCCATACCAGCAATCTTTGGTCTTTCTGAGCTTTTCTTATTTGTTTTGTTCCCATTGTTATCTGTTTGAGTTTTTTTTTAGATATTTTCCCATTAGCGATTTCAACTGTTTATTTATTCATTGATTGATTTTGTTGTTTTCCCTTCATTTGTTGTATGTTTATCTTTATTTTTATATATTTTTTTCCTTCTTACAGATGGTCTCATGTTCAAACAATATGATATATAAGTTTGAAAGGATGTTTATTCACACCTAACTTAGCGAAAGCTGTCGGGAACCGTTACAAAGGGGCTGGAGAGCCACATGTGGCTCCAGATGTGCAGGTCAAAGACCGCTGTAGTGGTCGATGCCCACCACACAGATACAAACAGAATCTTAGTCATAAAGAGGCATATCAATGACTTTTCTGCCTCCCATTGACTTTCCCTAACTTGGAGAACACTGGGGTGTTTCCAGCTTCGGGGGGAGGGGTCAGGTAGGCCACGCCCCACGGCCTCCGTCCTGTGAGGGTAAGAACATGAAGAAGGGTCGGGCCGGGACATAAGTCCCCAGCTGATCCACTCAAAGGAATACTTCCACATATTTCACATTAAAGTCTGTTTACACGTCTCGGGGAATAATACTCCACGTGTGAGGTGGAGGAAGAAAGTCTGGCATGCATTTTGTGGCCCTTAAGGGGGCTGTGCTGAATCTTATAAATCGCCTGTAGCTATTGTCACTTGTAGACAACAAGTTTGGAAAAGGGGGGAAAAAATAAAATAAAACTGTGAGGGTGTGGGCTGGAAAGAAGCTACACCTCTCCAGCCTTCCCCTCTTTCTTCTCTGCCTTCAGGCTACATTAGCTGCTATCTGAATTAGCATAACTCCAGAATAACTGCCGGCACAGTTGCATTTTGGGTAGAAAGTAATTTAGCTGCATGGTAATGTGTGTCGGATTCTTTTTATTTACCCTGAGTTATAGGTTTTGGATTAAAAAAAAAGTGAGGGGATAAAGAAAGTCGAAGGGGCCTCGGCGGACTTCATGTCAAAAATATGTCAACAGCGCTTGGTCAAGTGTAACAGATTGCAACCAGAGAGGCAGCCAATGGTCAGATCATAAATATTGCAAAGGCCGGAGACAGTTGCCCCCCCCCCCCCCCCCCCCCCCCCTCCCTCACCCCCATCTCTCCTGCCCCCCAAAGACAAGGCAGGAACATGTGTTTTGCAGTTAATTAAAATGAGGACTGGGCCCATGCTGCATGATTAATGACCTCACAGCTCACGGTCGCCCACAAACACTGATGGCTCTCTGCACGGATGGCGTGGACGGAACTCGACTTGGACTCGAACCTGTGATCGAGGCTCCCTCGTCCCTTGCTCTGTGCTTGCGGGGTACTTTGTGTTCCACCCTTTGGGGCGTCGATCAGTGAATCAGACGCGCCGAGTCCCAGTTTAGACGACAACATTTCAAGTGAAAAGGCATCTGGGTGTTTTTGTTTTGTTTTTATTGTCCATCTACTTGCTCTTGTGCAGAAGAAGTATTTACTACGGCCATGGTGCTCATGCGCAGTAGCATCAGTTTAGAAAAGTTGCTCGCCTCCCAAAAACTGTTTTTGTGTGGAAGTTGCATGTTCTTCCTGAGCATATGTGGGGTTTCTTCCAGGTACTCCACTTGTTTCCACAGTCCACGTGTTGATCAGAGCCTCGAACTCAGGGGCGGGCAACCTGCAGCTCTGGAGCCACATGTGGCACTTTAGCTCATCTGTAGTGGCTCAATGAAGTATTCACAAAATTATATGTGAATAAACATTTAAGGTATTTTTATTATATGTACACGTCAGAATCATTTTCAAAAGGACTCTTATCGCTTGGCTATAAATGCATAAAAAAGGTACAATTCTGGAAAAATTGCTCAAACCAGAAAAAAAGACATTAAACCACTTAAAAATAAACAGAAATGATGAGAAATTCTAAAATAAATAAATAAAAACAAAACTGGAGAATTGGGGGTGTGCATGCAAAACTGCTTAAAAACAGCCAAAACGGTTAAAACCGCTAAAATGTCAGAATTGCCCAAACAAAAACGTTGAAAAAGAGCCATAGAATGGCTAAAAATAGGTAAAAAAAAACAGATCAAATGTAATTAAATGTTCACCATCCTAAATAGTAATTCAGGATGCTGCATTCCAGTTAAACTTGATTTGGTAGAAAGTGACAAAAGGGGCTGTTTTGGTCATAAAGGTGGCAGACCCCTGGTTTAACTGGTCTGCCGGTGCGACTGTGACAAACTGGAAAACCTCCAGCCTCCTCGTTGTATAGAGCGTGTATAGAAGATAAATACTCAGCTGGATAATGTGAAACTCACCCAAATTTATTGTCAGTCGGAAGAAGCAGTGAAATATATGACAAAGAAAATTAACAATGCGTTCTCAAGGTTAAACTAAAATCTTCAGATTTTCCAGAGGCTTGTTGGGAGATATTTTTTCCCCGATACACATCAGAGAGCCTTTTCATGCTTCTCCTCCTCCGGAGGGAAAGCATTACATACCTTTTTTTGGCTTCGGAGAATGCCACCGAGCAAAGTGTGCGTCTCCTGACACCTTGAGTTAATGATCAGCCGGCTTCCAGAGAGGCCATGTATTTTGAGTCTGCAGCGAAGCATGACAATAACCTTTAACATTATCATTTACACACATATTATAGCACAGGACAGATTGTCTATAGGCTGCCCCCCTGCAATAAGTCATCCTCCACTGATGCCCCCCCCCCCTCCCCGTTCTCATTCTTTCACGTTAAGGTATATGACTTTGAAGCGCTTTGCCGGCCAAAATCGTCTATCTTGTGAAATTTCATTTTTGTCTTTTTCACACTGCCTCTCTCAAGGTGAAATATTGCGATATGGCCGCAAGGCGTAATGCTGTTAGATTAGAAAAGAAAGAGAGAGAGCGAGAGAGAGTGGGAGATCGAGAGAGAGTAAGGGGAATTAAATAAAGTGAATCTTATCGTATGGCTTGTCAAACAACATCAGTTTATGCGGAGGTTTGAATTACTGCGTGTGTTTTGACTGCAGGGGAGCATTTTCAAGGCCGTATCGCTCCGGCGACACCAGACGAGTGAAATGTTTTTTTGAGGAAACGTAGATTGACAGGCAGCTCGAGAATCAAAGCTGCTGGAGCACAATGATTTGTTATGAATCACGCAGGGCAGGAATCTAACCGGGGTACACGGCGGCGTGTCTGCTTCCCTTCACTTTTATAGGAACAGGCTGCCAGGGGAGGGTTTCAGAGGAAAAGATGGGGCAATTTGACAATATGTAAATCACTTCGGTGAACAATTAAACAGATGTGGAACGCGCCCAAAAAAAAATTTAGGAGTTGTGTTACGTTTTCTTAATGACTGCAATTAATTGAGTTTTGGGTCTGTATTGGCACCTGCAACCGCAGAGTTTTGGAGGATTAGAGTTGTTCCACTTTTGTTGACGCATGAACTGATGGGGAGCGCCTCAGAAGACATTACGTCTACTCTGAAGAAGACACCAGTAGTGTAGAAGTCCATCCCTGAGTACAGTTGTCTCGCTCACTGAAAGTTTGTTTTGGATTTCAATGCTTCAAGTTTTTGTGCTCCTTTCAAAGTCAAAGCTCTTTTTTCAAATTACATTTCAAACAAGACAAGAAGGAGATCCTGACACACTCTTGCCGATTTTAAATCTTCTTTCACTAAGCACAGAGGATTGTCACTCATCAGTAGTATCTTGCTTGGAGTCTGAATCAGCTGAAAGTTAAAGTCATTATTCTAAGTATGTTTATACCTGGTTAGAAACATAACACTGATGATGTGCCCACCTCAGACACCGAGGGAATCTAATTAGAAAGAAGTTTGGTTTTTTTGTTTAGTGTTGGTGGAAAACATGAGGAATAAGCATTAATGTACTACTATTTAGGATTCAAAATGAATTCATTTACATTTTTTGGGACTTCATTTATTTTTCCATTACAAATGTATTACCTGCTGTGAGACACAACCAATAGTACATTTAGTTAGTCAGTGAGCTAAATGGTTACCTACCTATCCATTGGTTGGTTGGTTAGTTGGTTAGATGATTTTTCAATCATATATCAAATATCCTAAGAGTGTAAGGGAGTTCAAGATGTCACCTGTCTCACACAACACAGAGACGCCGGGTGAAAAGAGGACAACAGCACCTGCCTTTGCTTCACTTCCTGTGTCAGTTGAGAAGAGCTCATTTCTCCACCCTCATTCTCACCACGTTCTATAGAGGAACTATGGAGAGCGTGCAGATCTGTCTAGTCTGCAAGCTGTAAAGCCTCAGAGTGGAAGCCTCTCCAGAGAGTGGTGACGACAGTGGAGAAGATGATTGGCACTCCCCCCCCCACCACCACCACCACCACCACCACCACCCTCGTCCAAGAGCTGGCTACAAATACTGCATGACCAAACCACTGAAGGTCTCCAGGGACCCCACCCACCCACACCATGAATTGTTCAGCCTGATGACCTTTGGGAGGAGGTACGGCAGCATCGGGAGCAGAACCACCAGATTCCCAAACAGCTTCTTTCTCCACGCCGTAAGACTGCCTTTATTTTCTGGTCTTTGCTTTCAGGAAAAAAAAAGAAGAGAAACAAAGAGGAATTCTTGATTAATCCCTTTGGGGGAATTCCTCATCTGCATTTAACCCATCCTATTCTCCGTTAACCTTAACTATACATGCTGAGAGCAGTGGGCCATACATCATACGCAGCACCCCGGGGAGCAGTTGGGGTCAAACGTCTGACTCCTTTGTGAGATTTGAACCTGCAAAATAACGATTCCCAAGATCCTGAGCGATGTTGCAATTTTAGATGTTACAGCTGCTTCCTTTTGTTTTATTTGTATGTGGGCAGCGCTGACTCGGTTGGTAGAGCAGTCGTCTCCCAATCGGAAGGTTGCAGGTTCTACTCCTATCTCCACCTGTCCAAGTATCCTTGCGCAAGACACTGAAACCCAAATTGCTCCCAATAGATGGATTAGACAACCTGCATTGCAGCCACCTCCACTTATGTGTTAACACGTGTGTGAATGGGTGAATGTGACAAACCATGTGTCGCGCTTTAGGCCTGCGCAAGCAGTTGAGACGTGCTATATAAGTGAAATCCATTTATTATATTATATATTCATTTATTTTGTTATATTTTGTTATATTTTATATATTGATTTAATTAGAAATTACATGGAGCTTGTGTATCAACATTTCCTTCTTTGTACGCTGCTGTGTGCACGTTTGGTTGGTTGACTGGTTGGACGATTGATTGGTTGGTTCATCTGTGTTCACTTAATACCTTTCTGTCCTTTATTTACTTTACTCATAGTGAAAGGTTTTCCTGTGACTGTACACTTAAAGCAAATTTACCAGCGAGGTTCCAATGGTCCAACTCCACATATTCAGACATTTACACTTGAATAAATACATTTCCATTGATACGCTCACTCCTTCATGCAAGGACACCACTTTGAATATTTCCTCAGGCATGTTAATGTTGCTTACACTGCATTTCTAAGAAAAGTGGAGGGGAAAAATATGAAGTGTGAATGAAGTTACTGGGTTTTTAATGAAGGGTGCCAACATTTCAGCTCCGCCGCTGAACATGCGTCCCCCTCCTGGGCCCTCCTCAGCCATCACAGATAATCACCGGCTTGCGCAGTCAACTCAGCCTGTTGGAGATGCACTTAATTAATCCCTTCCCATCCAACCAGGGGCGAGAGGGGAAAGGCAATCCAGGGAGCTTTGCTTTGTGTACAATTAAAGATGCCCTTCCCTCCAATGTCCTCCTCAATCAATGGCTCAGGCGGACCAGAGAGCCAGACACATTTGGTGCAACTTGTAGAAAGCGTCTGGGAAGAAAAAGAAATTTGGATTTATCGGATGACCTTCGGGGGCCTCCGGGAGCCCATCATCCATGCCTGTCCAGAATCTATCGCAATAAGTTAAATATCAGCGACTGTGGTAACAAAAGTGAGTCGGAGTTACACTAATGAATGTTTGGACGGTTGCTGGTTATGTAACATGACCTTTTTTGTATGAAAAAAAACAAAACAACCCGCAAACATTACTCAACATTTTAAAAACTGCTCCGCCAGCTGCACATGTCTGGTTTCCTTCCTGAATTAAAGATGTCGGATCGTCTTTCTCCCCGAGCTGAAGAATCGCTCCTCTGCTAAATGGAGTTTAGTAGCTCTGAGTCACACATCTCACAAGCAGCAGCTCGACTAATGAAATCATATCAATTCCAACCGGCGCGTTCAACCTTCCTGCAAGTAAAACTCTGAGATCTGTTCGCTGAGTAAACGTGTAAGCAACATTTCCTCTCTTTACTTTATCGTGAAGGGAGCGATCTGAAACCCCGGCTCCATTTCACTTCATAACTTGAGCAAATAAGTAAATAAATGTGTGTTTGGTAGATTATTTCATTGCAAAATCTGTGTTTTTTTAGCAATCAATCTTATACATTTGCTCATCCCACAAATACATGTTCCTTTCAAATGTGCCACTATTTGAAAGAGAAGTACACAGACATAAGAATGCAATATTTAGCACCGAAATTGTGTTTTACAGTAAAGAATTGATCTACCAAAGACATATTCATTCCATTTTTAGCTTAGTTAGAAAACAGAAACTCAATTTGTTTCATTGAGTTGTTAAAAATGTTGATTTGTTTACATTTCAGTACATTATTAATGCTGCCACATTTGTGAGATGAGCAGTAGAAGAGCGTTAAGGCCAAGTCATACTTTCCGTGTCCGCATTGGTCCATGTGAGGAAAATATCATGTGGTCGACTCCGTGTTGCCCAAGTTCCAATGACCATAATGGATGTCTACTTGGACAAGCGCATGTGGGAGGACATCTGCGGGTATCCCCATCTGTCCAATCCCAATTTAAAAGAATATAAAGATAGCCAGATAGCGCAGAACTTCTGGTTTGAAAAGACAAAAACTTTGGGAAAGTAGGAGAATGCCTACCACCAGGACTTGAAATATCATCGGGACTCACCACTGTGTACCGACATGAACTCTGAAATGGAGTACGAATGGAACTGCGTGCACACCTGCGGTCCACGTGCAAGTCCAAAGCGGTCTGTGGACGCAAAATAAGGCAAATATGGAAGTCCTTAGTATGTCGATGGCCCGCCCCAACTACAAGAACCAGTGGCTTTAATAAAGCTAAAACCCTTTAATTTGGTTCTCTTGGTGAAAACATCCCTGTCCTCTTCACTCTGGTCCGGTTTCATCCAGACTTTTAAAGCCTATTTGGCTGCTGCCGGATGCCATGATTCACCTTTCAGCTCGAACGCTGCGGGCCGATAGACGGATGGATGGATGGGCAGCCGGCAGCAGGATTAATCTCAGACAGTTTTCTAATTGTGCTCCTCTGAAAGTTTGCTGCTAACTCCAACAGTTCCAGGACGATGATGTCGGGTGTTGACAGGTTTCCTTTGGAGCGGCCAAACAGATGTTGGGCCACAAATTCAAGGATTCATTATCAGGCCATTTATTCAAACACTTCAAAATTTGAATATTTGACTGGGCAAGTTGAGTCATTTCTGCAATCCTCCTGTCCATGCATTAGGGCTGTAAGAATGATCCCAAATTTAGAGTTATAGCAACTTGTGTGATGTACATTTTCACAACAGAATAATCAGACAAGGATAAAATGTTTCCCTACACTGTGCATTCATTTATTAAAATCAAAGCAATGTAAAAAAAAAAAAAAAAGGCAATATACAAATCATTAAAAAAAAATTCAGGACCCAATTTATTTTTATTTTTATTTTTATTTTTATTTTTATTTTTATTGTTGTTTTTATTTTTATTTTTATTTTTTTATTTTTTATTATAAACAGACAGAATATTAAATATAACAAAAAATTTGGTTGCAACTGCAATTAATTTACAACATATTGTTTTATTGTACCAATTAAAAAAGTTTACCTGATGGCCACAAAACAACAAACCTACTCTTACTATACACATACGTCATCTTTCTTCTCTATATATTGTATTCAGTTTAACATAATGTTAGCGATGCTAACAGCTAGCCTCCATATTCTCAATATTTCTACCTTATAAATGTGAGAGTGGATACATTTCATGTGACAACAGGAAGGAGAGAATACGTGGGAAATACTTGTAACTTGAGTTATTTTACAGTAACAGCCATGCTGGGATAAAGACTAAAAGTAGAAAAAAAGAAAAGAAAATGAAAAGCTTCCTGGTATGTGGCCCCAAGGAGAGATTCACACCCAGAAGATAATGTGCGAGCGTGTGAGCAGCAGCTGGGGAAGTTTGGGCCAGCAGAGGAGTCGGCCACAGTGACCCGAGCCAGATGGGCTGCTGCAGTCGGGAGGTTTAATAATGAACGAGGCCTTGCTGTAACGGAAAGGTCGCTGACTTCAGTCCTCGGCCAGACAATCGCAGACTACTTTCCCGTGTTCTCTCATAGTCAACTTTAATGAGTCGGGGAAATGTGCCATCATCGTTACTGTTGGAAACTACAATCATCAAAGAGAGTCAAACAGACCGCGAGTGATAAAACCATTCCGGCAAAGTCAGGCATGACTCCTCTACTTTTCGCGTTAACAAGCTAGTAATTAATTACGATGAAATTAGTCATGTTGGTACTAAAGTTTCTGTCAGACTGTAGCTCATCACTATTTTCTTACTGTAACAACTTTAACAGAACTCACAGCTGTGAGTATGATGGAGATGTATAATGGCGGCAGTGGCTTGAAAGTAAATGGCTGACTGACGCCGTTGGCTAGGCTAAATGTTGGAATAAAAGTGTATATAATTCATCCAATGCTGTATTTCCACATTCTTGCACTATGATGAGTGAAGAGGTGTTGTTGCAACAATAATCTTTATGCCTTGCAGATGATAATCCTCTGAAACTGAGAAGACAGTCTTGTGAAAACCGGCAAAGAGCGGTTTCACAAAAGAACAAAGTGTTCCAGCACTCGAGTCAAGCTGACCTCGACGGAGCGATGGTTCCATTCACCTCCTCCCTCCTCTGCTCACTGATCTCTGTAGAAATGTAAACACCTTGCTGCAACCCTAATAAAAAGTGAGAAGTTGGACGAGAGTTTTCGAGCAGGTTGGAGATTGTAACTGAAACACTCTCTGTCCGTTCTCCTCGCGAGTAAGACCGGAAGCTTGACTTGGTGTGTGTTCTTTCTTGCAGATTAATAAGTGTGCAGAGGTTAAACCGGACACTAACTTAGGCTATGTTCACACAACAGGTCAATTCCAACTTCTTGCTGAGATCTGATTTCGTTGCATGATCATCCATGCTACACTTTAAATGCGACCTTCTTCAGACCCCTTGAGAACGTTATCCCACCCCAACGTGACCTGCATGCGCAAAAGAAGGCGCGACACCACACACACTGTTCACGCAAGTAAATATGGATGCTACACAGGTCAGTGTGTTCAAGTTATTGTGCAACAGGAGCTGAAAAAAATATAGCAGGTGATTGATGTTGAACGTGTAAGTTTCAAAATCAATTAGTTTTCCTCTAAACAACTTATCTATAGAGCCGAAGGTCATCTGCAAAATGTCATCCAAAGTACTTCAGATTTCCCCTTTCAGACCCTCTTTGTCAGTTGCTAATTACCATAAATGATCTTATTACAAACACTTTGGGGCCCTTTGTTTTGCTCATGGCCAAAAATCTAAATATCTGAGAAGTAGAAAGGAATCAGACCTCAAACCGTATCATCGCTGGACAAGTGAGAATACGAGCAAACAAGTTGATTGGGTCATATTAGCGAACAAATCACGTCTCAACACATTCTCCATGGAGCAAATTAAGGCGAATGAAGGAGGGAGCCGTGGCGCCGGGATCACCTTCAAATAAATGGCTAATTAATTATTATCACGAGGAACGGCCAGTCGATGCTTTACTGAGAGTAAAAGTTAGCTTTGAGTCGGAATCAGTAATCACAGCGACGAGCATCTCCTCTTCTGGTTATCAGTTTAGTTTCCAAGAGGAAAACACAAACCTGAGTTATACTGACAATATGTGTGCTTTATTGATAGAAAATGTTCCTTCATCTTTCTCAAGAGATGCAGGACCCTTGTTTATCCAAGGACAAGTGATTTTGTAACTGAACGAGAATAAAGATGCACACATCTGCTTCAGGAAGTAACCTGAGCTGTTGTTGTGCAAAGATATGAAAAAACACAGAATAATGGAACGTTTCCACAAATGCGTCATAAGGGGTCAGCGAGTATCAAAAAAGTACAGTTTTATTAGTTTTTTTGAATGAGATCCGCAGCTCAATGTGCGACATGTTCAAGGTTGTGACTACTTCCTGGAACAAGTGTATTCCAGGTTTGTTTTGTTTCTTGTTTCTTGTCGGTTTCTGTATTTGTGGATAAAAACAAGAGTTGCAGCTTCTGTAAAGCTCTTAATAAACTGTTTGCCTCCAAAAACAAACACATATGTGCAGGTTAAAGGATCACACTGACAAAATTAAGTCAACTTTATTTTAAACAAAGAGTCATTTGTCAGCTCATTGCAGGAATCTCATCATGTGTTTTCTGTAGCATCCAATGTGATCTTTTAATTATATTACTGTGAGCTGTGAAGTAGCACTGCCAGTTTATGCAAATGCAATCAAGGATGAAATATGTCACAGCCTGGTGAGATGTGTGCTGTTTTGTGTGTTTGTTTGTTTTTTTCCTCCATCCAGCAAAAGAGATAATAAACTCATAAGATATAAAGGGAAATCTTAAATCTGTTTCCCCCGCCTGTTGCCGACGGCTGATCCCATCTTCCTCAATAATGTGCGTCTGTCGTGCAGCCAAGTTAAGATATAATGTGACCTGAGGTTGGCAGAAGGATTTCCTGCAGGACGGATTAAAAAACCACAATCTGTGATGTTTGTTCGGGGATGGTTGAGCTTCAAATTAGCTTCAAATTAGCATACTGCTAATTTAGTGTTACATCTGAAACTGTTGTGATTTGGCGCAACTTCCAAGTTCAGACTTGGTTGTATTCAATTATTCAGAATCTTTTATTATTTTATGAACAGCATTTACTTCATGACGTTTTCAGTCAATCAACCATTTTTTTTTTTTTTTTCAGTAACTTGCCAGAGGTTAACAACTTAGCTTCAGCTTTAGGTAGAAATGTTGTCACAATGGTCACTATTTAGCTGGAATATTATCCAATGAAGGCAAAATGATTCGATATCATGATACTTCCATTTGGAAAAATTCTTCCGACATCATAATGAAAAATTAGCATGTAGCATTAGCCCGCGGGAGTAGCGGTCTGCATGTTGGGAGTTTATCTTGGCTGTTTTATCGCCGGTTCTTCTTCATTTGCTCATGAGTCTGTTTTTTTCCAAGAAGTGCTAAGATCCACATTAGAGCCTTTTTCCTTCTAGTAACTGATGTAACTTCAGCTAACATCCTCATTATCAAGCATTTTCCTCCAATTGACTAAGTCCCCTCTTAAACGGCAAGGCAAATATATTCATAGAGCAGCATTCAGACACAAGGCAATTCACGGTAGTTTACGAAGAAATAAAAGAAATACTTTGAAATAAAGCCATTAAGTGGTTAAACACGGCATGAAAAAGAGAATAAATAAAAAAGCTTTATTAAGGTAAAGCTAATACAATAAGTAAAATTTACATCCTGTACAAACCTAAACAACCTCCTCATCCCGCCTCCTGACCCCTTGGCGCCATGTTTGCAAAGATGCAATTCAAATAAATGTACTTTAGTTGTTACCTGTATTGTCTCTGTAGTGTATAAAACAATCATATATAACAACAGCCTGGCACCCTTTCCTCTTTTAATCCAGCGTAGGCTCATCCCACAAATGCATATGATCATAAACTAGCTTGCCTGTAGTGTAACATTTATTGTGAAGATGCATCATTAAATCAGATTTTTTTTTATTTTGTAACCACAGTGCTTGATTTTTTTTCAAACATTTTTTTTTTCATGCAGTTTATTTAATCTGTCTTCATTAGGTTGTGCACCGCTGGTGTGATCTCATAAAATGAAGACATAAAGGGAATATTCCAAGCGCACACTTTTACTACCCCCTTTCGGTAATAAAAACAAAAAACAAATCACTCTCCCACGTTCGGCGGCCCCTCTCGGGGGCGGCGTTGCCCCACGTCACCGGCCTCACCGCGGAGGAGCTGGAGTCCCAGAAGTGCCGTTCGTTATTATAATGGCCACGCATGTCCATCACACAGTCACTCCCAAGAGAGCATCAGCCCACGTTGAACGACTCTATGAACATGCTCTCTGGAAGCACGCGGAAAGTCATCCAACCCAAATTTAATATTCAGCTTTTGTGTCTGACAGAGAAGAAAATATTTTGCCCTAAGCTAAAGTAATTGGACAATCGGGGTAAAAATAATGGCTAAGGAGTAATAACCTGATGCATTGAGATAAACGGAGCATTTTTTTAATTTTATTTTTTTTACATCAACTAGTGGGAATAATAGTTTTCATAATACTGTATTTAAAAATAAAGGAGATATACAATGAAGAGAATGGGACCTAGGACAGAGCCCTGGGGGACACCTACCTGAATTGTGAAAAATTCCATCTCAATAAACTTGGCCTTTTCTTGTGTGTCTCGGTCACATGTAGGTTCAAAAATCTTATTTCTGTGTTGAAATTTAGAAAATGCCTGACTGTTTCATTGTACTCTATTGTCCAAGGGGGGGAAAAAAAGAAGATGGAAAACAGTTTAATCGCATTTGGATGTTGTTTCGGTGTCATATGGTCAGCGCAGCTCATTATGGCTGTAAAGAAGAGGCGAGCGACGACTCGGCCAAACGTTACACTGACAGTGGAGATAAAACACAGGGGCAAATATGCAGTAGAACCTCTGATGATGTGGTTTCATAGACAGATTATGGAGATAATCGGGGCATGAACGGTACGGTGAAAACAGATTTACGAAAAGATGTCGTCATCAGTAATGTAGAAAGTAAGAAAACGTATGTTTGGTGGATTATGTCTTTGTTGTGGCCATGCTTGTTTGTAATATTTATTCATTAGTAAGGAGCATTTGTGGGGCAAATAAGCAAAAATGTGCCAAAACATTTCTATTATTGCCAAACACTTTTTTAATGCAACAATTCTGCTTTTTTATACAAGAAAAGAAAAATCAATGCACAAAGTGTTCCACATCTAAAAGTATGTAATATTAAAAACCCAACTCAGCTAATCGAACAAAAAACCTATAAAGTGAAAAATATTACTCTAATTCAAGATAACATTCCACAAAAAGGTTTAACAGCTCATGAAAAAAATCTAATAAAATATGAATATTAATAAAAAGGTAATATTTTATCAGTTTTATACGCATGACATATAAGCATCAATATTTCACATCTTTTTAAAGAGATTAAATTGTGACGATTCCAGTTAAGACACTTTTTTATTGAGTTAATGAAATAATATTTTGAAACACATAATTTGATTTCCAAGATAAAAAAAGAGTAGAAATATTTCAATTCAAATGTAATAAATGCAAAATACAAATGAATTAAACTTTTTGGATTAAATTGAGTAAAGAATGAATATTCCCATAATTTTTTATTATTATTATTTTTTACATGCATCTGTATTTGGCAAATCCACAAATTTATCCTGTTCTGCACCGTGCAAGCTTTATAACTTCTTTTCTTCTGGACATACAAACAGGATTGTAACTACATGTGCTCTCCTCACCTGTTAAAATGCAGAAACAAACATTTCTGGAGGCAGGTCATTCAATCTACCACGGTGGATATTGACGACAAACCCCTTTCTCCTTGATGGCGCGGCCCAATTAATGGCAAGGATAATTAAGCGGGTCCCGTTTCATTGGACGCAGAGTGCGCGGCGGCGGCCCCCCATTATCCCGTTGATAACTGAAGTGTCCTTCCTTTCATCTCCCCTCTTAATGCCATCAAATACCATCACTGATTGTCCAATTTAGCGAGCGCTCAGGGAGCCGGCTGTTAGTCCGGGCATCACAAACAGGAGCTGCAATCAGCACACACAAGCATTTCTCTTCCCCTGGCGTTGGCCTCGCTGCACTCTGAGGTTTCATGCAGCAGGAAGCCAGAAAAGGATCCCCGTACCTGATACCTGGGGTATTTCACTCTGTACACGGGCGCTGTGGTGAAAGCTGAGTTTATCAGCGGATTCTCCCACATTAAATTATTGCAGCGCGGATCACAACAAGACTTCCTCACACGCACCGCAAAATGAGGTCAGAGCCACATAACCTTGGAGGTGAGTGAGCCGGGAGTAACTATGAGCTTCCCGATACAGATCGGGGGTGTATATATATATATATATAGTACCAACACAGAGATACTGAGACGTGTCCACTGTGAAGGAACGATGGGAGTTATTACAGGCGATATCTGGAAATGGAGGAAGACATGACGACCACAGCCACAACTACCACCACAACCACAACCACAACACAACTGTGTTCAACTATCCATCCATCCATCCATTCAACTATTTCAAATGTAATGAATATTAACAGAATTGACCTCAAATACAGTAAAACCCTAAAATCCAATGGCAAATGTCCCCTGAATACAGGTGTCCACTCTTCAGAGGGGACTGGTCATGAGGACAACTTGGAGGACCAGTTGATATTGAATGAACCATTTGTGAAGTTACCAAACCTCCGCAGCATTGATCATACACAGAAAATCACTGTTGACAAACAATCGTTTCCTATTATGAGTTACTGGCGAGTTATCATGGATGCAGTTAAACACCCTAATGATGCATTTGCTCATAATGAAAGTTATCATGGTACAGCATCAAGTCATATTAGCCCCAGTATGCACTATTCAAAGTTACTCTACTCGAAAAAAATCTTTAAAATATACTTCTTATAAAATGTATCACTTCTACACAGGTAATAAACCACAACACGGAAACAAGACCGACCTCAGCTGCCTAAATCGATCAGACCAAAGTTGCTATTTTTACAAACAAACTGGGATTTGTAGCCGTCAAACTGTTCATGCTTCCTAACTGACGTCCTCTTTGGAAACCTGTCGCAAGGGTTTCTGGGAAATCAAAGATGGCGTCGCGGCAGCTCCAGCGAAGACATCAACCTTTGACCGATTCAGCCTGAAAAAAAAGCCCAGAGTTTCTCAAAGAAAGAGTCTTTAAGTCATGAGAATAGTCTGAAATGTTGTGAAAATGATCCTCGATCTCACAAGATGGAGAGCACAAACGGGATCTTGCTTCGGGAATCTTCAGGCGTTTCCGTGGCGCTGAGATGTCAACAAGCCCGGGTATCTTTCACGAAATATAAATGCTTGAAATACGTGTTTGACATTTTTTTTTTTTTTCCATTCAGAAAGGTATTGACAATGTATTAGAGTTCATCTACAATTACATTTTTCATTTTTCCCATGTAGATTCTGGTAGAGTGACTTTACCAGGGTTGGTAGTTACCTAGTTAGGTACAGTCGTCTCCTCCATACTGTATTTTACAGCTGAAATGAAAATTGGATTGGATTCGGCACTTTCAGTATGCGTTCGGTAATCTTTGTTTTTGCATGCAACCCCCCCCCCCCCCCCCCCCCCCACCGTGCATGTACTGGACAGCCAAGCAGAGGAATCCAAGAGAAATCCAAGATGGTGGACATCTGGAAAACTGCCAACTTGTATTTTGGCAATTTTTGTGTCTTTTTGCCAGGATAACCTGTCCATTGTCCACGTTTGGCCTGTTGTCCACTCATCTAGTTGTGTTGACATTCAGAAACTTGTCCGTGCATGACGATTCCTCCGGATCCCCTCGCCAGAGGTTCCACTGTACAAAGTCTTCAGGTGCATTGCACTTTCCAGGTGGGATATATCGTGTGCATCGAGGTTCCACTCTGTATCACTGCAATGGATCAACAACAGGTTATTTTAGGAAATGCAGTTCTACTCGCAGCAGGGGTCCGTGTGTGTATATATTAAACTGTGCGAGCGGATTCTTTATCGTTCTCTGCAGGCCGGTGTTGTTTGATTTCACCGGAGCCTACATCTACTTTCCAGTTACTCAAGAAACCTTCGAAAATTCAACTCTATCTGCATAATTACTGCAGCGGTGGAGGGGGTCCCGCTAAAAGAAAGTTATCTAGGCCATCGCACGTGCAGATACATCATCAGAGTTCTGGGTTGATGAGCTGTTTTCATTAAATATTCCGATATCCTTTCAGAGGTGTCTGACACCGGCCATATTTTATTTGACGTGACCTGGAAAAGAACAACACAAATAGGCCCGTAACCGTCAGAGAGGGTTAAAAAAAAAGAAGAGAGACTGAAATGGAATCATTTATCAACAGGAGGAGGTTGCACAGTCTTTATTCTGGCAAATAAATGTAATGAGGACAAATAAAATGTGATTTTAAAAATAGACGACGATGTAAAACTGTTACAGAGACGACAGCTGAGCTAATAAATACTAATTATAGCAGCTATTTTTAGAATTGTATCCATCTCAAAGCATGAATACAATTACCCATGCCTTCACGTTAAACCCCTCGAATAAGTTTTTTTTTTTTAAACTTGCAATAACACTTTTTTTTTTTTTTTAACTAAATCCAAATTTTCCATTGTTGACAGACGTGTTTGACAAGCCAATTTAAAGTTGCATTATAGTATCATTGTATATTCAAATAATAAATGCAGGATTACAAGTTCTTTCAAAGTCAAAGTCAGCTATTCTGAAACTCAGAAAAGTTGAGACTTGGTTCTGTTTACACGACAACGGTGGCTGGAGTCACTGAAAATCCACTTTCTCATCAGATTTGGTCGTTTTAGAGTTGACTGTCACCTGTTATAGCAATCCTCATTTTTTCACCATCTATTTTAAAGTTGCATTGCAAACCACAAGCCACTCTATCAAAGTAAAAGTCTTGTATGAAATTGTATTAAAGAAATTAAGAGATTTTCAGGTTGTAAATCCTGAATTGTGAGCCCTTGAAAGTAAAAGCCTCTTGTGATCAGCGACAATAAAGGTGCATCAAACCTCTGGAGGTGTAACTATGTATTTCCTGCAGATATACTCGTGGTGAATCTTCACGGTCTCGTACAGATGAATAAAAACGGGCGGGGGGGGGGGTGACCTGATGACCCCCGCCTCCCCAGCAGGCTGTGAAGAGCTCCTGATGTCGATTGTTATAAGCTCAGTATTAAATAAGCAGACGAGTAAAGTGTTGTTTGTGTTGATGAAACACTTGTGACAGAATGCGACTGTAAATTACCAGCGAGGTTTTCTCATCTTCAGGGATTACGCTGCAGTGAACGTGCTGTTAACACAGGCAGATGTTGTGTGTGTGTGTGTGTGTGTGTGTCTGTGTGTGTGTGTGAGAGACAATAATAAATCTGTAAACAGGAAATTCTCTGTGATGATTTCACTTTATTTTCAATCTGTTTACAGTCACTTTGTTGTGTGTTTTGTATCGCGAGTTGTCATGTTATTTATTCTGTTTGTTTGAGTTGTGTTCGATTGTGTTTAGTGTTGTAGCGTCACGTCAGCTGTTTTTTTAACGTGTGGTTTTTTCAGCCCGACATATCGGAAAAGGAGTAGGAAGAAGTAAAACTTAATGATATTTATTGTTAAAATGTTATTTTAGATAATATTTTGATGTTAGCACGTGTTCAATCTGCCTTTTTTTTTTGAGCTTTGTAAAATTTACTAATCGCTAGTAGCGAGGTTATTTATGTTTTCACTCTTGAATTTCTTCTATCTGTGTCACTATCGTGTTTTACTTCGTGTTTGAGTAGATCACAAGTCAACGGCGACATTGCTAGCTTGCGAGTTCACTTTGTTGAAATGTAATTATTTGAAATAGTTTTTTGAATTTATTTTTCACTCAAAATGGCCATAAAGTCACTTGCAAGTATGAAATATGCGATTTGTGGACGTTTTATGGGAGGCTAACACACAAGTTACGTGCCGCAAGTCATTGAACCTGTTAGCATTGAAGCTACGTATAAATAAAGTCAAGGAACATCTATGATGTATATCTGTTACCACTGTACTTTGTGTTCACTGCTCCAAATATGAAATGAAACCAAGTGCCGCTTTATCTTTGAGCCTTATCACAAGCAATATTGCAGTAGACACTGTATAAATCTCCAAAGATTTTTGTGAGCACATAAATATTGCCAGATTTTCATCTGCGGCATTTTGTGTTAGCTAAGAACAAGATATTAGGAGATTGATAGGCGCGCAAGAAAACACAATACGTTACGGAGACCTCAACCATTAGCATTCATAATCTGTCCGTGTGTGTGTGTGTGTGTGTGTGTGTGTGTGTGTGTGTGTGTGTGTATGTTTGTGTGCGTCTCGAGATGAATACACCACTCCAGCTTGGGTACGTCTCATTTCCATGAATATAAAGTCTGACCAGAATGCTCGTCTGATCACTTGAAGAGATAGCGTATGCATTAAAAGGAACTTAACCAAGGTCAAACTTTAAATAGAAAGAGACTCGGAGGAGATCCTGAAGTCGAACCTGTTGTTTAATATCTAACGAGCTTCTCCGATGTGATCGGAGATAAGCAGGACATGATGTATAGCGTGTGCCAAGCCGCATCATTTGACTTATTTGTTCCAGCACTTTTTATATCCTGTTTCCACTAAATCTTGTATTGACACGGCCTTATCGTGGCTCACCTGAAGCACGCCGGGTTGTTGTTTCACTTGAAGGAGACACTTGAAGAACAGGAGGTAAACGCGGACTGGTGCTTGTAAAGCCTGATTGAGGACCTGCTGAGATTCAGGTGGGTGGGGTGGGGGGGTGGGGGGGTGGGGGGGGAGGCATGGCGGCGGGACGAAAAGTGCTGATCCTGGTGTAATATTGACAGGAGCTGAGCCAGGAGAGGTCTCCAGGCCTGACACATTAAGGTCATATTACCTTCCCCTTTGACTACCGGCTAAAAATAGCGCGATCCACCAACACACAAGCCGTGCTGTTATCGTGCTTTGATTAAAAATTCATGCACTTTTAATGTTAAACACGACAAAGGACAATGCGGCGGCGAAGATTGAAATCGGGAACCACCTGTCAATCGCGCAGACTCGAAGCCCATTACGGTACGTCCCATCAATACGCGAATTATAGACAAAACCACAAACGTTAGGAGGCTCCGCATCCCCCTGTTTTGGAGTCGGACAGACAATATCTTATTGAAGTGTTGGGGGCCAAAAATTCAATACATCTTCTTGGCAGCATAAATAATGCATCGCTGGGCTCTCAGGGTAAAAAGGAGAGGAGGTTATAAATATGAAACATATGAGTTGTATTGACAAGGAGCAGCCAAGCTGGCACCCGTCATCAGTGGGGAGACCAGACGAGTGTCCTCTATCATCTCCGCCCTCCGAGGCTCCTCTGGAGGTCGTGTTAGCACGCAGAGTTTGTGAAGGTGAAATCCGCTCCTGCAGGGTTTGTGGAACGTACTAGAATGAGTATGAGCAGTAAATAATCAAGTGTTTGTACTGAGGTACTTGAGGATTTATTTGTTTGACAACTTTTCCTCCCTGCATAGGACTTCGATACGTCTTCTGTTCGTCTCCCGGAAAATTCCGAATCAGACTGACATTGCAGTACCACGCGTTGCCACAAGGACGAGGGGGGCAGTGTTGAGATATATAAGCAAATTTGATTAGTAAATTTACTTTCGTTCCCAAAAACAATATAATATATTTTTATAGTAACATTATAAAAGTATATTACAAATAAAACATTTCTGTTTTTAAAAAAAAACGAACGTGCTTTTATCCTGAATCACTTTCAACCTTTTTCAACCTTGATGCCATATTTGAATATATCTTGAATATTGATCCCAATGCTACATTTCATTGTATGAAATCATTGTCATTGCATTACCCAATTATCAATTCTATTAAATCCTAATAATGATCATTCTAACCTTTTGCATCTCAGGTCCTGAATAATCTGTATTAATTGTAATATCTTCATGAAAATTTCAAAAAGTGAATAAGACTTCCTTTATAGTCACCAGATGGACGGTTGTGTTGCTCCTGAGGAGTGTTGAGGTCTATAACGCAGCTCTGCGGACCAGTAATTTGACTTTACGTGAGTGAAAACACTCTCTTTGCTGCCGCCACTGAATTCGTCTGAACGGCAGAGAGTAAATACCATCGATCCGGGTAACAATTATGTGTGGAAGGCCCCTCGCAGCCCGCGGCAGCTCCTTCAAGTCAAATGGAGCTCTATTCCCATTCCAATTAAGAGGAATATTGAACACATATCCTGACTTTTTTTTTTTTTTTTTTTGATGTATTTGAAAGCCAGGTGAAGACAGAAATAGACTGAGTGAGGACAGTGTTGCTTTTACTATATTTAAACACAAAGGGAATGATAGAAACAAAGAAAAAAAAAACAACCTCTCCCGAGATTCCTTGGGTTTTATTGCTGAGGGTGCTCTGTGTCGCTTATAATGAAAACATATGAAGCACATCAGTCAGAATCACCCTTTTCTGTCTCTGTCCTGCTCATCGTTCGCTCTCGTTGTTTTGTTGCTGCTTCTTCTCATTTCCATTAGTTCATTTAGCAATTCTCTTTCACTTACCACCAACATCCAGACTATAGAGCATCTTCCTCCCAGCAACAGTTAGTGAATCTTCAATGAGCTTGTTAGAGTCCGAGCACAGGGTCCTATTGAAACAGTAGGGATTATTATAATATCAATACTATTATTTGTCAGTCTGAACCGACACGTCTTAGCATACATAACTTTATATGTAACAGGCCAAGACGAAGACACCCATAGTCTAACCCGACAGGGTGCGTGCTCGTCTGAAGGGTATACGTTACCCATAAGTTCTCAGCAACACCTGAGTCGCACAAACAGTTTTGGTTCATTTAAATTGATGGATTCGTTTTATTGACACACTTGAAATGAAGAAGAAATGATGAACGTTAAGATCAACTTAGCGTCTCCGAGGAGGAAACCAGAGCTCCGGGAGAAAACCCAGACAGGGTGAACATGTCAACTCCAAAATTATAGTCCCAAAGTTTAAAAAATGTTTTTAAATGGAGAGAGGTGGATTTCTCTCCATATTTTCTCCTTATAGATGCTCTTCCCCCTATGTCTGAAAGTCCTTTTCCCTGTCTCTCCTGCCTCTCCCTCCTCTTTTCTGTCTTTCTTCATCTCGGCCTTCTCTTTGTCCAATGAGCCAAATTATTACAATTTCTTAAAAACAAAAGTGGAACGCCCACATTTTCAATAACTGTCGCAATATTTAACAAGTTATTACAAAATGCAGCGTTATTACATAATGAGTTGAAAAAGTATTACATTATTCCATAATGCGGCACTACAGCGTGGAGTAGGAAGAAGGTGTGAGCATGCATTTGATTTATGGATTTATGTAAACAACTAATTCTTTTGTTCATTTGTTTTGCTGCAAACTATATTCAGGCGAGATAAACGCGCACATTTCAGATTTAAGTAGGTTTTTTTTTCAGCTCGTCATGTAACTTTACAACACCTGCAAGTATAGGAGTAAAAACATGTATATTTTGTCAAGAATAAAGCCACAACCCACAGAGAGGAAGCAAGGAGGCTGACATGAATATTTTCCTGCTTACTTTGCAGGATTCAGGTTTCATCTTCGCCTGCTCTGCTCTGAATAATCCCCTCCAAGTGTGAAACCTGCCCCCCCCCCCCCCCCCCCCCCCCCCCCCCCCCACACACACACACACACACACCTGTTTTGTGACCATTTCAGCTTAAAATGGCGGGAAAATGAGCTTCACTAAAGTTGTCATTAGAGCTGCTAACAGATTTAGCATTTTTGCCACTCAAACCTTTATATTCTGGTGTAACTTGCAGCTCAAAGCTTGAAACGAAAAATACATAATCATGCTTCACTTCTCTCACACAGAAATGATTGCACGTAAATGCAGTTGGCAGCGATTTCAAAGCTCACAATAGAAGCCATTTGGTAGAGGGAAAAAAAAGTGAATTAGGTGATTGATCAAGCTGTGTGGGATGACTCACACTTGGCTTTATCTATTGTTAGTTTTACTGTGGTTCATTTATTAGCCGTTGTATATCGCATTAAGTTACAATGCAGCCCACAACTGCAGACACGCCCAATTTTTTTTCTCAATACTGGCTCCACAAGCACATCAATTGGTTCTTCTATAATCAAAATGTTTGATATGATGTTCAAAGTTCCTGGAAAAAGAACAGGAACAAAAGTTGTAAATTAATTAAGTGGAAAGTTTAAGCAGGAAATGGACCCCGGTATAATTACAGGTTGTATTGTAGTTGGACAGGGAAATTAATATTAAAAATAAATGTGACCCACCTGTGCTTATCTTTTAGTGTGAGTACGATGTGAATGAACTCATAAGTAATGTTTTATTTAAAAAGTGGCTGAAAAAAAACAGTACTTTGGGTACAAGGCTCAAACACAATTATTTCAAAAGTTGTGAGGTAATGGCCCAAAATCTTAGTTTGATCTCACTTTTAGTCGTTTTTAATGTTATAAAGTTTTAAAGACATAAAAAAAAGAAGACGATGTGGCTGGAAGCGACGACACGATCAAAAGAGCAATGATGCAATGAGATATTTTACCATATATTCCAGAGTTCATATACTTTTCAGCGTTCTTCAGTGCCTTTACCTCCTGGCCCAGGAAGTCCAGTGACGTCATAATGTCGTCCAACTCTTTCATCACCTGTGTCTTCTTTGGTCCCATCCTTGCCAAGACACTTATTCTGCTGCCAGGCCAAACAGGAAGTCAATCTCTCAAATACTACAAATGCAGCACCTGAGTATAAATTGCTTCTGTCAAGAAATGCATCATGTAGAAGAAAAACAACTTGTATGAGTCACACTGGTGTATAAATCACTAGTCGATCTATTTAGTGGCACTAAGTAGCTCTTACAGGGCAATTACCACATTTCATAGACAATAACTCCCAATTTTCTTGGGGGTTAACTGGTCATTTGAATTGTATTAACAAGTGACCTGCATCTCAAAACAAAGCAGCATATGCCGTGTGTGATCACTAGGTGTCACTGTATGACAATCGATTGCTGCTACAGTACCACAGACAAACCTTAATTATTTCTGGATTTGACTGACCGGGCAAGAAAAAGCTCTGCAAAGTGAAAAACCTACACAGCAGAATTTCATGTAAAAATGATAAACTGTGTGTCAGAAAGAGGAGAGAGTGTGTGAGAAACTTGTGAGGGACTGGCAAAAAGCAGAGAAACTGCTTCCAGTATATATAAAACTAAGAAGGCTCATTGTGGGCAAAAAGCTCAATGACCAGGAACAAGAAGCTGCTGGATCGGGATTATTAATGCGGCAGTTACATCTGGACACGGAACAACGTTAAAAAAACGTTTTAAAAAAAAACCGTTGAATTTAGTTTTATTAGGGGAGCTGTAGTCAAACATTGCAGTCCAGAAAATCTGGTAATCTTAAGCTCTTCAAAATCGTTTGTTGTTTTGTTTGTTTGTTTCCCTCAGTGATTGCGATACATGCAGTCTGTGGAGCCCCGGTGGAAAGACGGTGGTTAGCGGGGAGAGAGGAGGCCATTGTGTTGCGGGATGTCTGTGTTGAAGCTACAAGCGACCCGCCGAGCATTTTATCTGGCCGCCCAACCTGGCCGGATGGCTTCCTCTTGGCATGCCGCGCTCGTGACTGTCCACTTGGCTCGTGGCCCGGGGATATTTGGCCGGTTGCACAGAGCAGAATCACCCCCATCCCCCTATAATTCCCCTTCTTCGCTCCTCTCCCTCGTTTCGCGCTCGCTGGCCACATGCCTAAGGACAACTGCAGTGCTTTGTGTGGCCTGGCGGGCCTCTTTATACCCGTTTCATGGCCACGGCTGGTCGGGAGACGGCGCCATGATCGCTACAGACAACAGCACAATTACACAACGTCGTCAGTCAGTCACTGCAAGGTGGCGTTTTTGCAATGCATGAGGCCCTATCAGCTGTGACTTACCAAGGCACCGGTGTAATTCAATTGTGGCGATGGCCTTGGGTGGCGCAGACTCAAGGGACATACAACGGCTTATTATCCACCTCTCTGACTGTCTATCAAATTGATAGCTCACTCTTAGTGGCATCTCATTGACATTGTGTTGAATGTCCTGTGTCTGCCCTGCTTAATTGAACACAGAATTACCCTATTTGGACACGCTGAGCAGAATGAAGCCTAACGAACGTAGAAAATAGGAGATGAGATCGGGGGCTGACCTCTGGAACACACTCCATACACAAAAGCTCGAGGCGGCCGCCGCAGAGATTATCTAACGGGGGGGTGGAGTGAACATTTTGTAATCTGTCAAATGCTGGCACTGCAAAATACACAAACTTGATGGCCTCTTCTAATATGTAGCACTTTATTTTATACCCAAGCAGATGGACGGACCCTAATGTGTACTCATCTAATTAGGCTTTCAGGGGGGTTAAATGTGGGTCAGTAGGTATCCTATCGGCCTCTGGAGGTTAGATGAATATTGACACACCTTAAAGGCACAAGACACCATTCTTTTTTTTTGTCGATGAACATAATAAACATCCTTCTTCTTGATGTTTATGGATGTTTTGGCTGGAAAATATTAGCAAGCAGCCCCAATCATGTAATCATGTCACTTTGTTCAACAACACAGCGAGTCACTCGGGCATTTAGTCTGACAACATGGGAAGAAATGGCATTTGGAGACACTTTACAAAAATGAATATAAGCAAAGCTATTCAAAGGTGCTGCCATCAGAAACCATACAGGGTGTCACTGGGACTCTTCTTGTGGTCTTTGATGGACTTGAGTTAAAGTCTCGCTCAGAAATGTCAAAGATATGTCGATGCAAAGACAGCAAGATAAATACAAAGCTGCCGCATGACCGCAAAAGCGACAACACAAATGCAAAATTAGCAAAACATTTGCAGAAGCTCCATCATGAATGGCGCAGCTGCAATATGAATGGAAAGGCTGAAACATGAATCTAGAAGCTGCAACACAAACGGTAAATCTGCAAAACAAATGCAAAAACCTCAAAACATTTGTTAAAGCTGCAACACATTTCATTTCACGTTTCACGCATAAAAAAACAACTGCATCTACAAAAGCTGCCACGCAAAGTAAAGTTGCAACAACTACAAGCATACAAAATCTGCAGCATTTACGCAAAAGCTGCAAGCATACAACATCTGCAAACATACTGAAGCTGCGGCACATATGCAAAAGCTGCACAAGCTGCAAACATGCAAAAGCTACAACACATAGTCGAAAGCTGCAAAACGTATGCCGAAGCTGCAAACATACAAAGTATCCACATGCAAAAGCTGCAACATAATGAAAATGCAATGAAATTGCAAAAGCCACACTATAAGTGTTAACGCCACAACAGGAATACAAACGGAGCAAAGCGAATGAGACCCCTGCAACAGAAGTGCCAAAGTTCCAACCCATAACGCAAAGCCAGCTTAACATTTCCATAAACTGCAACACAAATGCACAGAACAACACAAATGCGACAGCTGCAGCATTTATGAAATAAGCAATACAAGTGGGAAAACTCCAACAGTAGTGCAATAGGTGCTAAATCGATGCAAAAGCGCGACATTACGTGAACTTCACAACATGGGTGTAAAAGCTGCGACGCAAATACAAAAGCCGACAGTGAGAGGAGACAGCAAGGTAATTACTGAATCTTCTGAGCCTCTGTAGTTTATGACGAGGGAATCATGATTGTAAAAATAAAATGAAAAAATAAAAAATAAAATATCCATTATCTTAAAGGTCCATCTGCTTTTATACACCTCACCTAAACATATCCTGAACTAATGCCGATTGGGTGGAGCCTCGTCGTTATCTAAGTGAAGAATTCTCTTAATGAAGCGTGAATTTATGGATGAGTTGTGGTTCCAGAAATTCAGCGATTAAAATGCAATCGATCAATTTATTTTGGCCGAGGTCGGCATCACACCTGACAAAGAGCTGTCATCCATTAAAGGTACGGGATATGTGCTCATTGGCCTTCCTGCGAGGACTTCGATAAAAACGATCGATCCCGCTCGGCAGTTTGTCCCGTTGGCACTGTATGTGCAGAGGAGGGTTAGCTTAGCGCCACATAAAACGGAGGAAACAAACAGCCTCTCTGCCCAACGGCTACAAAAACTGTCCATGTGTGCAGCATTAAAGCTTCCCAATGTCACTGCAGCATTTGGGCCGTTTCGTGTGGACAGTAACTAAAGTGGAAAGCATTTTAAGGGAAGCTAAATGTTCCTTTGCCAGAAGCTTCTGGAAACCAGCGCTAAATATTTGGATGTTATTTTGTGCGCCATTTAAAGGTGCAGCACGTCGATTTTCTTTCACTTGTATCCATGTTTACAGAAAAACGGGAATCGGAGCCACTGAAAACACAAGTTTTTGAAAATGGACCTTTTTGACTGTACCTGTGGAAATGGGGGAAACGCAACTTTTCTGAAAAGCTGCTTCTGCGCATGCATGGCCATAGTAAACAGTTCTACACGCTCAAAAGCCGATGGACAATAACAACAATGGCGTCCATAAGCTCTTGGGATTTGGTAGTTTTATAGTCGACAGCCACCGTAAGAACAATCCAACTTCTCTGTGTTTGTGCCACCTAGTGCACAGAAATGGCATTACATAAAACGTAGCTACTGCACCTCAAAAGTTAGACCATTTTTACTAGATTCATCACTCGTCTCATTGCACATCCAATATTTATTTGTTTAAATTTTAAGTGACGTAATCAGGCAACGAATCAAGTTGGTTGATTCTTGTGTCAAACGTCACTCAAACTCAAGTCAAATGTCAAGACTGGAGGAGGACTGATATTCAGCCATTAAAACCTTGAATCAGTTTGTTTATTTCTTTATTTCTTTATTCGAATTTCTTTCAGGTTTAGGGGACATTGTTCAAGTCAATCCATTCGTGATCGTAGTAGTTATTTAATATTTAAGAAATTAACAAAATGTTGCTTCTGCACATAAAAAGCAACTTATAGTGACCTATTTAAATCACGTGTTTTAAATACAATTCTTAGAGAAATAAAACTATGAAGCAGTTTAATAAAAAAAAAAAGATATAAAAGGGATCCTTTATTTTCCAATAATAGAAAAATCTGCACATGAACTCAATTACTAATTGATATGTTTAATATTATAAGGACTTTTTAATTGATGTATTCTTATATGTATAGGTGTGTTTAAATCTCAAATACCCCTGCAGTGCCTTGCGGGACTCCGAGGAGGTACACACCCTGGGACCCCGTGTTTGTTCAACACTGCTTCTCAGCTTGAACATGTTTAGTTTCTGCTGGCTGGATGAAATCCTCTGTGTCTCTGCAGCGTCGCCTCTCTACTCGTCCACAGGTCTCTGCTGCCCTCTGTTGATGCTGTGTCGTCATGGAAACCTGGAAACACCAGTGGGAATCATTTCACATCCACTCATACGCACGCATTCTTAACATTAATACTCAGTCAATAGAAGTAAATGTCCTTCCATTTATCAACATGAAAGGTGTCGCGCTCCCTCGCAAGACAAAGATATTCAGGAGTCCAGCTGGTTGAATTTTTTTTTCTATAAAGTGAAAAAAAAACAAAAAAAACACTTGCGGTGTAAAATGCTGTGGAACGATCAGATTTTTTAAAATGTTTTATCTGAAATGTGTCCCCACAATCTTTAACATGAGAATCCAGTATGATAAACTTTTTTAGGTGTCCATTTATATTAGTTTTCACATATTTCATGTACAAATCAAAATCCCTGGTTGAATGTGGGAAATTGTTCAGGAAAAAAATAATTCAATAAAACAAATAAATCCAAATTTTACATTTATCAAAAGTGCCTTTTATGTGACTGAGTGTGTGTGTGTGTATACAAAATAAAAAAATTACCAATAATCAGGAATGGCACATAATTATTCCAAAAATATGGAGCAGCAATGCATTGGAGAGCTCCACAGTGGCTTTGGTTTTTTTGTTTTTTTCAAGATTTTTTTATACATAAATGTTTCTTTTAAGAAATGTTCTAAATATTTTTGAGACTTCTTCATTAACGTCATTTTTAATTTGGACAATTTTTGAAATAGTAAAATGCTCACAAGTGTTTTTAACTCACTAACTAACTAACAAACTCACTAACTAACTAAATAAATAAATACATAAAATAAATAGCTCTTCAGATATTTCCTAGTATAAAAGTAGCACCGACTTTAGACAACAATTAACCTCACAAACACGATTTGAGAGGAGAATCCTTGTAGAAGTAGAAAACTGCCACATGCACAGGGAGAAGATGCAAACTCGTCACAGGAGGCCCGGTATCAAACCTGCTGTGAGGTGGACGTGCTGAACGCTTCACCACCATACCGTGTATCATGAATAAACTCTAGAGAGGATGCTTTGATGTGATTATTACAAAAAAGGTTTAGCAGTTTTGTCTTTGATTAAAATTAAATTCATGATTTATGCGTTAACTTTATTTTCTGGGAGTATTGATTTCATTCAGTTTTAAAAAGAAATACTTAATGATTATAAATCATGCAGGCAAACTCTTATTATTATTATTATTTTAAACACGTGAGACACAATCCTATTGCCAGCGTCAGTCCCAGAGACCTGAAATCTGGCCAGTATATACAACAGCCCTTCATGAAGAAAGCTTATTAAAATGGAACGATAATCTTCACGGGCGTGGCCACGGCGCTCTAATGAATATCTGATGGTTCGCCATGAAACGGGAAGTCATGTGGAACTCTGCTCTACATGCTGCGATGGGCCTGAAACTTCACGGTGCTTCCTTGAACACATCCATATGCTAATCTACATTCACATCCTGAGCGCCACCTATTGGTAAGATGAGATTTAAGGAATTATATGTTCATATACCACGGCCGCAAACTTTGTGATGTCGCTCTTGAGATTGGTAACGAACACGAAGCGCGTCAGAAGACACAGAAATGTCACGACACCCATACTCTAACCCCAACAGGTCGTCCTTCCGTTTGGCGTTAACGGTTCAATTCTTGTGCCGTACTCCTCCTACAGGGTAAATCCAAGAGACCTCAGATCTGGCTTGTGTATACACAGTCCTTCCCAATAAAAAGGGTATCAGAATTCTTCACAGAAGTCAAACAGTGCGGCCATGGCAGCCTGACAAAACTCTAATGGTTCGCCATGAAACAGGAAGTGATGTATAACTCTGTTCAACGTGCTACAATCAGCCTAGAACTTTACATGCTTGATCAAAGACCTCCACAATAAAATATCCATCTACAGATATAGTGCCACCTGCTGGTGTTATTAACTACTTGTATTACGTATTAACCTTATTTATGGTGTTGTGAGTGTAAAATATGTTGATGACTAGCTCACAGTGAAAGTTGTGACTTGTCGTGAAAGGGCGTGTCCGTGGCGGCCCTCTGAACGTTGATGTGTCGGTTCTGACAGACGCAGGTCCTGCAGTGAGCTGCAGGCCCACACTGCTGCCCCACTGAGAAATCAACCAACACCAGATCCAGAGGTGGCACCAACAGCAGGAAAAAAAAGGATGACATTTGGCACAAAAATCAGGCTTTGTGAAAATGTATGGATTTCATTACTTTCACACATGGGTGAGGCAAAATGGCTCCACAGCGCCACCTGGAAAGTTTAAAAATTCATGCAAAATCAATAATTTCGCACTCTGACGAACACCAAACCTCAGCATGCACCACGTTCCAACATGCGAGGGCTCGCTCATTGACGCTTGCAGCTTTAATTGTGTTTATTTATTTATTAAATTAATTTAGAATATTTTCTCTTCTGATTTAACATTTAATGATATGTTGTTATCCTTAACTTTTCATTTTTGAAGCTCTGTAAGATGCATTTAATTTGAGAGAGTGGTGAAATAGTCATATCATTTTATTAATATGACAAAGAACATGAGTGCAAACTAAATAAACCTTTTTCTTTATACATTTTTTATTTCATTTTATTAGTACTGCTTTGCATGTCTGCATTACTGTCCTCACATAGACCAATTCTTTTTCCTAATTCTTTGCATGTAAGTGAGTTAGTACATTAAAAAGTGCAAAAAGCTGATATATATATATATATATATATATATATATGAGACATTTCAAAAAAGAAAAGATTTAATCTTTATGTCTCTTTGGCTTTCAATGAAAATGTCTTCATATAAACCTTGTGAATATCATTGTTGCGGTGAACAAGGAAGAGTGCTGCGCAGCTGCACAGCCACACAGCCCTCCCCTCACGGAAGCAGCAGCGGTGCTCCAGCTGTCTTAATCAGAGAGGAGGAAGTGCTTCAGGTTCAACTCAACGTCATCAGCTGTGGCGTTTGTGGAAGCCAGAGCCAAAGAAGTGAGCTGAGGAAGCACAGAAGTGCTTCAGCGGGGCCGAAGGACGTGCAGAAACGGGTACCCACTCAAATAAAACTGAAGATGACTGCCGGTAAGAGGCGATTGTTTACTTTCACTTTCAGCTGAGTTTGGACTGTGAGGTGCGTTTAAGTGCGTCCGGAAATGTGGGACCTTTTTAAATACAGCTGTTCACGTTGTGGTTTGCCCTCAGTTGGCTAAATTTGTGTTTACTTTAACTGGTAAAGGGGTATTATTAAATAAAACGTGCAATGAAAATAAATGTACAAATTAAATCAATTGATATCTCAACCTAAATGAAAAGGAAGTCTTGATTGTTGGTTAGATTATTGAATTCAAAATACATAAAGTACTATATATACGAGTCTTATTGTATTTATTTGTATTATGTATAGTAATTAAAGAATATGGAAATAATAGTTTCATGGTAAATAATATTTACCTATTTATTGTGAAGTATATCAATGGAAATATGTGTATGAGTGTATATATATATATGTGTATGTATATGTATATATATATAATAGAAATGTACTTATTTAATGTATAACTGAACATTTACTGTTGGATATTGTTCTACTTTATTTAAAACGAATATTGAATGAATGAATGAATATTTACACTGTGTGTTCCAGGTTTTTCACCTGAAAAATAAATGGGGAAAAGAAATTTAAGCCTCATCATTTGGGAGTGAATCCCAGCAAAAATCTCCAGTCGTGTGGGAACAGTGCACAAGACAGGGTCCACCTGACAATCATCGTTCAGAAATCAACAAGATGGAAATATATACAAAGCAAAAACCAATCCAGTGTGTCGTTGAGATACAGTATTGCAGTATCAACATGTTGTACTTTCAGTCTTCCAGGAGATGGCGCCAAATACAAAGTAAAAAAACTCTCCTCTGCGCACGGTGACGTTTCTTTAAAGCTCAAACTGTCAGAAAATGACTGTTGAAAGCTGCAAATTCCCCCCAGTGTTGAACTGAACTCTCGTTTCACGACAGATTTCACTCCGGTACTGATTCATCTTTAAAACGCTGCTCGTCTCGTCCACATCCGTGTGAATTGACTCTGAAAGTGAAGCTGTAGGAGAGGATCTCGGGCCTAATTGGCGTGCACGCACACGCACACACGCACACACACACACGCACACAGAGCAGAGGCGTCTTCATGCTCGGTCTCAGGTTCCGTACGGACGGCGTGTTTGCATGCATGCGAGCATTCGCCACAACAAAGACAGCATTCACCGTTTTCTGCACGGCGACCCCCCCCCCCCCCCCCCACAAGAAAATGATCCAGATGGGTTTGAAATATGCACCAATTTGTTTGGTCATTAAGACTCAGAGCTGCTTTTGCCTGTGATTAGAACAAAGTAGGCAGTATGCCGTGTCACTGATGCGTTCCCTTGTGCTCACAAAGTAATTTTCCTTTCCTAAAGACGGGAGGAGAGAAAAAAAAAACGCTTCCTTGTTCTTTTTTTTTTTTTTTTTACTTCAACGTTCAGCCCATGTATGTAACTACTCGGGATCATTAAAAACCCGGCGAAGTGCTTCCGAACTTCCCGTCGGAAGAAAGAAAAAAGTGTGTGTGCGCTTGTTTTTGGTAAAAGGACGTCCATCGGAGAGGCGGAGCAGGTGTGACGTGGTGTCGGGACCCCAGGACGCAGCTAAGCTTCACAGTGGTCCGCTCTGGCTCGCGCGCATGTGACAGTCCTTCCCGAGGTGTGCAACCTGGCCAAGAACTGTGTTTAATCCCCGGACACGCCCGAGGTGTCGCTCCAGGATCTTTCCTTCCCTCGGCTCCGAGCCCGATTCACCCCCCCCCCCCCCCACGTTAGAGAAAAAAAAAAAGAGAGAAGTTGCGACGTCGAATGTGTCGTCGTGATCCGAGCCTCCTGCCGTCGGCAGCCAGTGGATTAGCCCGCTGTCAGTTTGTGTGTTTACTGCTTTCCGTCTTTGCTTCATCTCTTTCTCTCTCTCTATCCTCTCTGACCTCCAACCAGAACAGCAAAGCCTGCACCTCTGAGTCAGGTTCCTTCCACAAAGGGAGTCTGTACTTCCTCAAATTGAGTTGAATTGGTCCAAATGGAATAAAAAAAACAAACAAAAACAGAATGCACCGCAAGAGTCATTGCAGAGTTTGAAGTGGTTGGAATCCGTGGTTCTCCCACAGCCCTGAACCCTCTGGAGACACTTTGTCCCCCCCTTCCCACAAGACGGTCTGGAGGACATTGTGAGAAATATCAGATTTTACTCTCATAACCAGATTTATTCAACATTTCAAACCATATAAAAAAATGGGAATGCAGCTCCATATATCTCCTCCAAGAACCGTGTCGGATTAAGTTTTAGTTTTATTTATTGTCTGTGTGGTGCACTGATGAGGTAACAGTTCTCATGTTGTTGTACTGTAATCAAATAAAGTCTGTTTCCTCTCTATAAAAGCACTATGGCCCTGTGTGGACGGGGCAGGAGAGACGTTGGATCGCGGTGATTTTCAAACCTTGAGCCTTTTTCGGAGAAGACACTGTGTGTCGGCCACTTAAGAATTTATCCATTCGTGTTGAAGCAATTTCAGAGAGCAAGGAAATCTTTGGACTCAAGGACGTTGAGAGTTGATTACAGACGGAGTTCAGATGTATTTTAAAGAAATCGGAGAGCAGTGCGACACAGAAGGACTCTATACCAATTCTGAGGATCCGTCCTTCAGGAACGTACATATGAAGAGACCGTCTGCGGAGGCTTTGTCTCCATTAGGAGCACGAAGAGCTCGTTGTGGATGAAAGGCCTTTGGACTGACTTGACTCCTGGCGATGTCTGCAAGTGGAGGAATCTGTCTCTTCCCCTGATGGGCTGGGTCAAAGGGCTGAAAGCGGAGATAAGAGGTCAGAACAGACGGGATGGATTCTTTATGATAGAGCGACAGCGCTCAATTTTTCTCGATCAGTCATAGTTTGTGGAGGAACCAAACAATCTGGCAGCTCCTCCTCACGGTGGTCTTCAGCCTCCTCACGCACGGGAACGGAATCACTTTTCATGGTTGTGTCGGTCACCGGAACAAAACCGACGGTCCCACAAGTTCAATTTCATTTAAAAAAAAAAAAAAAAAAAAAGAAAAGTCAGACAGACTGATTGTGGGGAGGGATTCCTTGCAAATATGGACTCAATTGAAGACATAATTTAGATTCCATTTATTGGCACGAAGCATTGTTAGAAGACGAACCTATAAGGCACACGCCATTTCTTTTTGTGCATAGTTTATTTATAAGTCACAAGCTTCGATGTTTTTACTATTATGTTTTACACCTTGAAATTGCTTGAAATCTTCTGAGTATAGAAATGACTGAGAAAAGACTCACTTTTCAATATTGATGTCGGGTCATGGGCAAAGTATTCTGTCGTCATATGAGTCAAAAATTAAAAAAAAATAAATAAATGCTTTAGAAGATAAAGTTTCCTTCGGTGGCATTTTTCCCTCAAGCTGAGATGCAGGTAATGTTAAGACATTGGGTGCCTTAAGTACCTGTTTGGAACTTGTTTGGGGAAATGTTGTGCGAAAGAGGACAATTTAAAATAGTCGAGGTTCTGGACAAGAAAGAAGAGCCCCGGGCGGTCTGCCGCGGCTGTCACATCTTGTCTGCATACCAATATTTCACCTGCATTATTGATTGCAGTACTTTGCGTCTTTTAGTCCTTTTGCAGCCACAATAGACCCGTAAAAAACATCCTGCATTATGAATTGTGACACGAGGCCCCGTTCTTAAGAGCAGCGCAGGGGGCAGCAAAACATCCTAAAAATTGATGTCTTGAAGTTTCGGCACCAACCTGGTGTCTGCAGGCCGTCTCTGATGATCTTAGAGCAGCTGTGCACAAACAACCAGGGGAGGAGAGTCGGAGCTGGAGGTCAGGCGTGTGGTTGGTCTCTGAGCGGTTGGGGGGCGGGGGACGGCGGGGGATGGGGGGGGGGGGTCGTCTGAGGGAGCTTGTTGATTTGACTATTTAAAGACGCTCGGTGACTAAAATACTTCAGTGGAAACAGAAAACAAACAATCCAAAAAAAAACCCTGGCTGCTGCTCGGGGTGCGTGCGGTGCCTGCATCCGTCCATCCATCCATCCATTCATGAACACATCATTCAATGCTCCATCCATCCATCCATCCACCATCCATCTGTCATCCAACAATCATCACATCCATCCACCCATCCATTCTTGAAAAAAGCATTCAATGCTCCGGAAACCAACCAACCATCCATCCATCCATCCATCCATCCATCCATCCATCCATCCATCCATCCATCCATCCAGCAATAATACTGTCGTCACGCAGAGACTCACACTTACTGACCACTTAGAGTGAAAAATAAAATAAATAGTCACAGGGAGTCTTCAGTAGGTTGAAGATTGAACTTTTTTTTAAAACCTGGTGTGTCTCAAATGAACCAATTATAAATCAATGAAAACGGCAAGCAGGCAATATTAAAGCGAAAATCTTCACTGCAGCTTGTCTGTCACAGTTTGATGAAAACTGCACATGCCCACATGTATTATTCCATGTGACATGTTAATGCCTTCCTCACATCAAACAGGATATGTTCCACTTAAGCACAAATCATGCAGCGATATGTCAGCAGGATCGGAAGCGTTCGCTTTCTTTCAACCCGCAAAGCAAACAGAAAGGCAGAGGTGAACAGATGACCTCTGGTCTGCGTCGCGGGATCCACGCAGGTGACTGCGGTCAAATTAGTGGCAAGACATGAAAGATAGCGGTGATCCAGTATTAATGAAATGATGGGAGGAATAATCACTTCTCACCAGGCGCTTGAATCTCTGCACCGCGGGTCAAGTCAAGAACATTTCTTTTGATTTCTCCCACTGGACAGAAAGGGAAAGTCTTTTTCATGACACGTGGAGCATCATTTCACAGCAGTGTTTCACAGTTACTGCATAATCTCCAGGACTCTGACACACATTTACATTACATGATGAAATCTCTGATATATACGCGGGAAGTTTAATATTAAAAAGAAAAATGCCATGGCTCACACCGCTGCTGCAGTTTGTCGTTTCGTGTTTGATTGAAGAGGATTTCAGGATCCAGTGAAGCATCAGATTATCCATCCATCCATCCATCCATCCATCCATCCATCCATCCATCCATCCATCCATCCATAGGGTACATTTTGTTTGTCTCCTTTTGGATTAAAAAAAATCATCTAAAAAAAATAAGTGTCGGGTAAAACTTTTCCTAATTTTATTAAGGAGCACATTGTCCCTTCTGAATTTAATAAAATGTAATGAAGATTAAAAGGACAGATTAAACTTGAGTGCAAAACATTTAGTGTGACATCAGTTGAAGTAGATATTTAAAGACCCACCAGATTTCAAATTCTAATGAGCAGAGTTGTGCTTTTATCATTCTCCCACACGTTGTGTATACTGAATACAAAACGCCAGTCATACGTCCATGTACCGTAGATGTGCATAATGTTTGTTTTAAAAAACAACAACAACAAAAAAAAAAACAGGCAGAATAAAACATGCAAACTCCTTATGGACTTCCCCCCGTCATGTATGGATTATTCAATCACTTCCTATTTAACATAGAAGGACATCAGTTTACGATCATCCCTGACCCAGTAGAGTACTCTGCTCTTTATTCTAACAACTTGCGATCGCCACAACATCATTTATGGGACTTATCGATCGGCCGGCTTTCATTTATGAGACGGTAACGTGCCGAAACGCAGATGTGATGAATCACTCTTGTCATTATTAGTGAACTGAACGATGATCAATAAGGGAAAACGGGCAATCTTTTCTGTATTCGGCGAGCTTTGCTCTGCGGGATCAGCGTGAGTCTGCAGGCTGATGGAGGCCACGGCGGTCGATAGCAGCATGTGCGACAAAAGAGACGCTGTAGGTCCGCTCCTAATCAAGAGAATGGAAAGTCTTTATTTGTTCCACCGTTTGAGTTCCAATCGCCAAATTTATTAAAGCCTTTACATTAGTGTTTATCAATGAGTAGGATCGTCTGTTTCTCTACAATATGGGCCCGAGCTACTAAAAACAAGCTCAAATGTGAGATTAGATAAGACTTTATTAATCCCAGGTGGGGAAATTTGGTCATCGCAGCAGCTCGCCGTCACTCAGATAGTTAAAATAGGATATCGGCACCCAAGATAATAGAATATTTATATGTAAATAAAGAAATGAATACAAATACTCATGGAAATACAAGAGACTTAATGAATATGGAATACTAGATATGTCTCTGAGATTGCGTAAGCTCCTGGGAAGAGTCTGTGCTCATTGAATAATGTTTAATATTCAACGTGGTTTACTACTTTTGAAAATACTGATTATGCTCATGACCTTTCATGACATTCCAGATGATCGCTGTCACTGCCAATACATACAGTTAAGAGACGTCACATTGAAAAATATCATTAATCAGCATATCTACATCCAGAATGTAATCACTCAAACCACCAAAAAAATAGATATATGCAAACTTCTGGTTTTTAGTGACATCCCCATATGAAGACTCTAACGTCGGACTTTAACTGAAACACTATTTACAACTAAAATCCTACACAGAACGCACCTCACAACCCACAAACTATACACTCAAAACTGTATTTACTCGCCCCAACATCTGTTGATTATTATTTCCACATAATTGCGCTTTTCAAAGCACACAAACCTTTTGGTCGGAGGTCACGAGGAGTTCCTCTGCTTCAGTCTGCACGACTCGGTAATACTTCAAAGTCACAGCTGCCTCGTCATTGGAAACCTTTAGTTTTACTCGCAGATCAGCGGCAGAAAAACACAATGTTGTTTATTTGGAAAGACAAAAGGCAAGAGATGCTCAACTCAGTGGTTGAATTTACTTACTACGCTTAGAAAAAACCTCGCAGAATTCTTAAACGATGACTCTAAAAACCTTGTCATCATCTATCTGATACCTACAATGCTGAACCCTCATGACAGCCACATGAATCCCACAAACCAACAGACTGTACGGTTTGACTCAGACTATGGTATTCTCCAGTGTATATCACCTCACACTGTCCTGCCTTTGTCTATGTCTTTATTGTCACCGTCACAAAAAAATGACTAAATAAATGCTGATCACTGATTCAGTGAGATCTTGACGAGATATAAATGTGATACTGACTCAATGCAGCCCCTCCACCGATGGAGGTTCAGCCCTCGTGGTCGGCAGAGCTTCCCCTTGAGCTCTGTGCCGTGATGATGGGATGTACTCTAAAATGTACCTCAAATTTGGACTTTGCGACCTGTCATCTGCTGGATTTTCTTATTTGTTTCCTTAATCTCCTAAATCATATGGGCGCTAAGACTCTGATATATCTCACAATTTCCTTCAACTCCACATCTTTGTTTCAGTGGCGTCTCAAGCGAATACAGAGGAGATACTGGTTCAATCATTCCTGTGCAAACAGGGTCTAATGCACTCGTTTAAATGTTCCTGTGACAGCACTCGGCCTGTTATTTTTAGTGATTACCTGCAAAACACACTCGAAGGCAAACTGCACGGACATGCAGTTCCACGCTCTTTATGCTCCATCTGACTAAATCAGTCAGCATGGGTTTGAGGTGTGAGTCGAAAGTAAAAGAGCGGCGAAAAGCTCTGCGATGTCCTGACATTGTAAACTTCACATTGACGAGACTTTTATCGCTTTTCTTTTACATTGGCCGCATTAGCCCGTACAGATGTACCTAATCACTACTTAAGTGTGTAAATTGCAGTTCACAGAGTTCGGGCCCGACTTCGCAAATCAAGCGCCACTTTCTTTTTAACCGTGATGGATTGCTTGTAACAAAGTTGAAACAAAGAGTCGCTCGCACAGGAGCACTTAAACGTGTCATTCGGAGAGAGTTTTAAATATTGTCATTTCGACTCCTTCGCGTCTCCCTTCGACATTTTGTTGAATGATCCTTGTGATGCTGTGAGAGCTGCGCCGCCATTGTCTGCTTCACTTGCTTTTCTTTGCTTATCAAAGAAACTTTAGTCTGGAATCATGTGTTTTTCACAGCGTCTTGTGCACCGTACAACTGAGCGGAGAGTGTCTGAAGCCATTTTACTCTCGACAAGCGAAATCAGGACACAGTAAAGCTGAAGTGAAGAAGAGTGGAGGCTTCTGCAGCGTCTCTAATGATTGCGCTGCGTCACATTGAGCAGCAATAGTCAGCTGGTTGGGGTCGGGATTGAAATTTAAGTGAAGCGATGTGAGTCCATCATTGACACCGGGCGTCTCCACAGCTGCCCGCTCTTCAATAAGTACCAGAGAACATTTGCAGATGGATGTGAAATTAACCAAGTGGAGTTTGCAGAATGCCATTTTCTGTTGAGAAGTCAGTCGCTTGTGAAGCTCAAAATGTCATTATTGGCTAAACTGTCTGGTTATG
This sequence comes from Lipophrys pholis, assembly GCF_963383615.2. Lineage (NCBI taxonomy): Eukaryota > Metazoa > Chordata > Actinopteri > Blenniiformes > Blenniidae > Lipophrys > Lipophrys pholis. The sequence goes on from NC_137648.1 coordinate 3,169,410, forward strand.
GGTATTTTCCCTGCATGTCTTAATTCCTGTAATTTATTTAACAAGAAATTCTTATTAAAAAAAATAAATAAATTGTTGAGTTAAAAAATGATTTTATCCTTCAGCAAGGCGCATGTTTGAGTGGAAGACAATTTCAAGCACAGGCGAGAACATTTTGCTTTTAGTTTGCGTGAGATTTATACGTGATCAATCAAGAATAACAACATAAGTGTCATTATGCACAAACTGCAGTATTGAAAGGGTTTTGTGTGCATTTTAAGCCATTTACAAGGGAACGATCTGATGGTAAAGGGTATCATTTTCGGGTTTTCCCGCAATGGAGTGATATGCCGGAGTGCTGATCTTACAAAAAGATACCTCGGAATTTGACAAGTTGATGGTGGAAAGTTGTCAAAAACATTGGCAAATAAATCTGAATTTTGCCCCAACAAAGTACATTACAATGTAGATGATGATCGGTTACAAAGTCCAAACTGTGAAAAACCGAAGGGCATCAGAAGTTTAAGAGCGATTGTAAGAAGAGTACTACACAACAAATATCTGAAAATGAAGTCCACAAATAAAAGTCGTGGGGAGCCAGCTGAAAAAGCGCCTCTCTGCACATTAACAGCAGCATCTCTTGTCAAAGCTGAGCTGATTTACACCCCCTTTAAAAAAAAATTAAAAGATGTCATCATAATTAAGGCAAATGTATTCAGACGTTGGAAATCACATGCATTGTAGATTGATTCATAAACTCCTTGTATTTTGCATGAGACATGCTCAAGTGAAAACTTTTATTGGGTGTCTCTCTACGCCAGAATACTGGTCATTTTGATGTATATTGGGACACATTTTACGGCCAATTATTGCAGGAAAATAAAAATAAAAAAAATCCACAGGTTTCACAGCAGTTTTCTTGCTTTTGTATGTCATCACATGACTTTTCCTACTTTCCCTCATAAAGCCATTGAACAGACTTGACATTTAACCTTTTTTTTTTGTGGCATCATTTTATTAAGAAAATAAGTATAAAAATATAAATATAAAACAATATGACTCAGCATTCAAACAGCATGGATTCAGTGTATGACAGTTTCCTACAACATACACTTTCCATTACATGTCACATCTATATGGTGAAATGAAGTCACAGTTTGACAAATAAACTGCACCAACCAACCGTCCACATGAACATTGCTTGTCGAACAAAGATAGCAAATAGTATATAGGATGTCCATCATTAAAAACACTTTGTACATGTACAGTATTTAATGGAGCTGGCTGGAAAAGCCGCTTGACTCCGCCCCCTACCCCCGAAAACCCCCGAACCCAGTCGAGTACCGTTAAACATCGATAGTATACAATACTACTATCTCTCAGGTCAATTACAAAAACACATTGTCCACACCATTGTTCACAAAAAAGTCCTAAAATTCAAAGGCATCTTTACTTGATTATGACCAAAAAACGGTTAAACTTTGAGATTTTCTTTTCTTGTTTTTTCTTTGTTAGTTTTTTTTTTTTTTGTTTGCTTTTTTTTTTTTTTTTTTTTAACTGCGTCTCCGTCGATGGGAAACTCAAGTTCAAGTCTTGGTTTTCTGCTTCCACGTTTGGATCACGGACATCTTCGAGTGCACGTGAGCGTGTCTTGTGCGTGTGCATGTGTATGAGAAATCGACAACTAGTTAACTAGCAACCCAGCCAGCAAACTAGACAGATAAACGGATAGATAGCTCGACAGATAGGCGAACAGACGACCGACTAACCGGCTAGCGAAACGAGACAAAATGAGATGCCTGGCTAGCAAGCTAAGATAAACAGACGGAGGGAAAAAACTAAACAAAACAAACAAAAAAAAAAAAAAACGAGCTTGAGAAAAGAAGAGAGAGACGGCCACGGCGTCGGTTTAGGTCTCTCTGTCGGGACTCTTCCCTATGTACATTTCTGCCAGCTTTTTGAACTGCGGCCCCCAGTTGCTGAGGTAGTCGTAGTCCTGGTCGCCCTCTGTGGCGGCGGACTCCAGCGAGCTGAGGGACTCCGCCAGCGAGCCGCTGCCCTCGTAGGCGTACGTGGCCAGGGAGTCGTACGGCGGCGCCGTGGGGTCCGAGTCGTTCTCCTGGAGCCTCCCGGTAATGAAGTCCCTGACGTCCGTGTTATCCTTTATAGGTGACGTCCTCCGAAAGGGAAACAGCATCTCAGGTATGATGTCCCTGCGTAGCTTGTTAGCATCCATCACCTCCGGGTTGCGCAGCGTGCCGATATCAAAGGCCTGCGTGTCCTCCTCGCCGCCCCCTTCATCGTTGTAGCTGACGACGTTGTCTCTGACATCCTCTTTGGAGATGATCAGAGGCTCCTTCTTCCTCTGCTTCCTCAGGGCGGCGAACAGCACCACGATCACTACGCAAAAGAAGAAGGAAAAAAAAAAAAAAGGGGGGGGGGGATAGACAGAGTAGTATAAGACGTGTGCCTCCGAACATGTGTCATGCATTAAAGAGCACCGGAGAGCAGAGGCGCAGAGGGGAGACACATTTGCTACCAGTGACAAATCCCTAACACTGCCTCAGGCGTTCACTTCCTATTATTAAAGATTCAGTGAAAAAGCTTTTGCTGTCTCTTTCTCCCTGAATGGCACATTCACTGTGTAAAATGCACCGAGTCTTTTTCAAAACATCCATCACGCACCCCCTACCCCCGACCCCCCCTACCCCCACCCCCCCCCCCCACCAAAAAAGAAAATCAGATACTGCAGACTGAGCAGGTTTCTCTGCGAGTAGCAGTTTTTAAAAGCCACGAAATGAAAGCGATCTCTTATTTAGGATCCTGTGCTCACCTTCCTCCTTCCTCTTCCCTTTCCCTGCCCTCGCAGCAGGTACTGTCGTTGTCTACCTGCCTCCTACCTGGGTGTTAATTACAATGCCTGCGACATGGCTCGGGAGGAGGCGGGGCTGACGGTTTAAACGGTCGTTCGCGACGGACCGGCACCGTGGATTTATTTATTTCTTTATTTATTTTTTCACAGCTCAGAGGAGGTCTGGTGATGGCGGGCCGTTTCAGCACCGTCAGAGTCCAGCAGAGGTGAATGAGACAGTCTGTCATGGGGCGAGAAGCGCGAAAAAGCGTCGGATAATGAGCAGATGTCGTGATATTTTGCTCGAGAGGAGAGCGTGGAGATTAACCTTCGGTGCACTTGGTGTGTCAGGAGATCTGCCCACCGACTGAATCCGAAATTTGGACTTGAAAGAAGCAGATGGGAGGAAAAGATGGTCACCAAGAAAATCGCGTCTGTCAGCGTTGGGAGTCAGTCGAGAAGTGCCACAAACTTCAAATTAACATTGCGACACAGGGGAATGCAGTCAAACTCGACACATGGGGACGGTTAGCGCCTCTTAGACGAGGGATAAAAACACATGTGCGCAAAACATTTCTCGTAATTCTGTCCTTTTTGTAATTTAGATGTGATTTCATTGCATTTCCTTCATCTGCGATCCCACATACACGATGTCTGACGAGCCCAACAAATGGAGTCAAACTCAACACATGGAGAAGGTCAGGGCCTCTTATACTGGAGATAAAACGCCATATGTATGCATAGTTTTACAAATATTATTGGGTTTTTTTTCCCATCTATTCATTCGTTTAACTGCATTTCCCTCGATAGCAGGAAAGACTTTCTACATAAACAACATTTGGCAAGCTTAAAATGCATTACATTTGACACGTGGGGAGAGTTAAGACCTCTTCTACGAGGGATACAAACACTTGCGCGTGCAGATTTTTGTTAAATGTTCCACGATATGTATTCATTTAGTTACTTTGCCTCCTCAACAGAAGAGAATGTCGACATAGACAAAGTGCAGCGAACCTGCAATACGACCGATTCAACATATGACATGGGTTCATACGTGACATAGAAATATCCGTAAATGCAACTTTTGCCTCTCGCTCGCTCATGAAAACTTCTTTAAGTGGCTTTCCCTCGACAGGAGGCGAGAAGTTCCATGTAAACAACAGTTGGCGAGCTTATACCACGGCACCCTGACACATGGAGAGGGTTCAGGCCTCTTACTCCACACACATATGCATCCATCTAGCTTGTGAATTTTGTCATTTTCATCGTTTATAGAATCGATTCGACTGCATTTCCTTCACCGGTTTACAAGAAATCCTACATAGAGGATTTAGTACACCGAACACATGGTAAGAGTTAGGGCCTCTTATACAAAGGTTAAAAGGTAATAATCATGCACACATTATTAAATAGCATTGTCATTATTCATTTACTTGCACAATATATAATTAGCATGTCGAGGGACGCAATTTTTGGCGAGCCTGACATGGAGTGAAAGGGAAGGTTTAAACATTTTCATTCACCTATCCTATAAATGATGTCCTCTGTCTCTTTATATATTGATTTGACTGCATGTTCTTCACCGGTCTGAAAGAAATTTGGAATAACTGATTTAACACATGGAAAAAGTAATAATCAACACTTTTGCATATATGTTGTTACTATTTACTCATTTTAATGTGTGCCTCAATATTGTTTTGTTCTGTCAAATCCTACATATTTAGATGACTAAGGTCTCTTATACAGGTGATAAACACATTTTCGATGGATTCGGTCCATTTTTAATCTCTATTCATTCATTCAGCATTCCATTTTGCCCTTCCTTCATTCAAAGGCAATAAATTGGACATGCACCATGTTCAGCAACCCCTAAACGCTCCCATCATGTGTTACTACCCATGCAAGGTAAGGTTTAGTGACAACGGAGAGCCATCACTTATTGATGCGCACTTGTCTATAAGCACCACACGTTTCAGTAGTTTTCTGGGTAAAACGGAAGGTAATGTCCCCGCTCTCGCCTGTACGCTGCGACACACTGCATCACATCACCGGGAGGGCTGAAGTGCTGCTTTTGTATGCCAGCATATATCACAAGCGACCTACTTTCCCCCAGCAAACTGTGGGGCTGTTTTGCCAAGTGGACAGGTTTGTTAATAAATGAGGAGGGGTGGGGGGGGACACACATAAGAAAAACTTAATCTGACCTCCTGTATTTTCTGGTTGCAGATCGTTTCATTCTTTAACAGGATTTTATTTTGTATTTATCAGGTTGATATACATATATTGTTCGCTTCGCCAGTCAGAAATGGGGAATATTTGTCAAGGCTTAACTGTCATGCACATATCTGCCACTAGACGGAGCTACAGACATCACACAGCAGGCTGTTTTAAACCAGCGTATAATATAGAGCATAGATCATATTTCATCCCTTCATTCATGCCGGTTTTTAGGAATTCTCTGGTAATAGTAACATATATAAACAAAAAAGTTCTGAGCTCCTGCAGGGAGCCAAAGTGTTCATAGTTACTGTTATCAGGAACAGTTTGTGAGTTCTAAATTGTTAACAATGATTGGTTTGTACTTGTTGTGATATTTTAGTACACAGCTATTCCACGTGAAAAAGTCACTATATAAGGACAGAACTGTTTGAGCAAAACACCCCGATAACCTGTTTCACGTTAATTTACTTTGTGAAAAAAATTGAAAAAAATGCATCATTCAGAGGAAAGAATTCATATAAGTCACTATATTTGTTTTTGGTGACATTTATCTTACACTGCGAACCATATACAGTTGTAATAGAGGGTTGTCTGTAGTGTTGTAGCAGCTTTCAGTTGTCCTACAGAGACATCTTGTGGTTCTAGATGGTATGTAGCCGTTCATTTTTATATATAAGTCACAAAATAAAAAATGTTGGAATCATTGAGGGCAAAGTTGGCTCTGTCAAAAAAAAAAAAAAAACTGCCTAATTTTAGTTACATTCTTTTGACTGCAGTATCAGACATCTTGAAGCTTTTAATCAAAGTCTTCTTTGAACGGGTCGACCTTGTAGTAGTCGAGTTATTCACTTCCTCTTCGCGTGACTGAGAGTTTTTCTTTTTTTAACAGTTTTTCGTGTGCGTGTGGTTCCAGCGGAGGCATTAGACCTGTGTCCTTCCTGGCTGAGAGCTCAGGAGCTTTGCGGGGTTTTAACACGGCATTGAAGTGGAGGTCAGTGAACAGATGACCGGACGTGTGCGTCACGCTTGCTTATGTAACGCTGCTGTGGATCGGAAGGAACTGACAACTTTTTAAACTGCGTCGCCGCCACACAATGGCACTCTCGTCAATGAAACTTTGCTGAGGAGCTTGTTGCTAACTCACTATATTTAGATATACAACAGACTTTTTCTTGATCCAAAAGTAACATGGTGAAGTAAATAAATCAATGGATTTCTTTATTTTAATTCTCAATGTTCAGAATAATATTTGCAGCTACAAGCTTATAAGAGCATCTCCCATTTTCTGCTAATGCTAATGTACCACAATGCTAGAATTGATTAAATTGCTGACAATAACTAAAATACCACAAGAAAATGTTCAAATATAAAGACATTTCTGAAACAATCAAAATGGTAAACCATGAAAAAAATCCCTTATCCCTTACTTAAATTTAAATCCATGCTGATGCTAATGCTAATGCATTAGCTTTACAAAAGAAATAAAAAGGCTAAAAATGATAAAAAAAAAAAAGAAATTCCATAAATGTGTACATCTACAAACAGAAAGCTAACAAACGGCTAAAACAGCTAAATTGGCCCCCAAAAAATATAAATCACAAAAGATAAAAAATCGTAAAAAGATAAAAAGAAAAACAAGAAAACTGGATGAAACTGCTACAGTACTCAGAATAAATCAATTAAAACAGCAAAGAAATCCCGTATTTTTATGCATAGTAAAAGACATTTTAAACATGTGTTATGACTCAAAATATATTTTTTGAATATGTGGGCCATCATTGGGAAATCAAGTGTGATCTGCCCTTAATCTATAAAAAAATAAAAGAATAAATAAAAGACCTTTGTTACTCCAGAAATATTTGCGTATATGTGAGCTTTGCTGGCGTGAGACAGAAATGAGACAGATTCCTGCTGAGGTGTCGCTCTGAGCAGGAAACAAAACACCTACAGAGGGTGAAAACACACACACACACACACACACACACACACACACACACACACACACACACACACACACACACACACACACACACACACACACACACACACACACTTACTGAGCAGGATGACCACACACAGCAGGATGGCCACCAGCGCTCCGGTGGTGAGGCCGTCGGAGAAGGGCAGGACCTCGGGGTTACAGGACTGCATGTTCCCGCGGCTGTCGCAGGCGCACACGCGTACGATCAGCGTGCTGGTGCTGCTCTGGATCGGGTAGTCGTTGTCCGAGATCACCACGGGCAGGAAGTACAGGCTCATCTCCCGCCGGCTGAAGCCGCCCCGCCGCGTCAGGATATTGGCGGTGTTATCTGTGAGGGGGACGTCAGCGTTGAGGGATTTCATCTGCATAACAATCTGACGTACAAGAACTGTGGGTCTTATTACTTTTTTTTTCTTATCTTCAAACCTTTGCAGGACGACATGTTGGATTCACGAGAAGCTGCATCATTACCCATCATACTGTACCACCTGTCTGCAACCTATATCTCTGGACCTGCATGTGACTCTTTAGCTCCTCCATAGTGGCTCACATTTATATTTCCTAATAAATACACTATATATAAACAACTTAGATGAAACTGTGGAAATGATTACAATAGATAAAGTAACCTAAAATACCTAAAACAAGCAAACATGCAAACAAATTATTGCTAAAAAGAATAAAATCAGCCAAGATGCCTAAAAGTGGTTAAAGTAGTTAAAATGTAAAGGTATGGAAAGATGAAAAATGGCTAAAGTGGCTAAAAATAGATAAAAACAAAGCAAGAATACCTAGAAACTGCTGAAAATGGAAAAATAATATTAAAAAAATGAAGAGAAAATGGTTAATAAGGAAAGAAAACAAGCAAAACGGCAATCTTTTTTTTTTTTTTTTACTGTTTCAAAAGGTAAAACAGCTAAAATGCCTAAAACTGATCCGACGCTATTATGGTTAAGAATGGCTCGAATCATTTAAAAGAAATAAGCAAAGATTAAGAAAGACAAATAGCCAAAATAGTTACTGACTTTTTGAAGCTAAAACATTAGCAGCAGCGTATATTTAAATTTTAAGTATAAGGATAAATAGAAACATTTTATATTTCAGTTGTTTCAGCCATTTCGATTTTTTCCACAACACTGGCTATGTTTTTGTAGTTTTTTTTTTCAGATGTCTACATTTGTATGACAGAAATTTTCTTTTTATTAAAAAGTAATCCAACATGAATGAATGCCCCGAGGTCTTATCTGCCACACTGGCCATACTGTGCTATAAAATAGGCAGTTTCTCACCTTCCCGGTCCACGATGGTGAAGTTTGGGTTCATGGGGTTGATGCTGAAGACAAATTTGTGTCCAACCAGCGGTTCGTCCGTGTCGACAGCGCTGATGGTTTGAATAAGCTGCAGGCCAGAGAACAAACAGGCAAACACCTTAGGAAACGGCATAAAAGCTTTCAAGTCTTCCAAGGAGGTTAAAACATCTATTAACATAAATCCCGGACTAAATCGCACCGGCGTAAAAGGCCGAACTTACATGGTAACTTATTTCCAGTGAAAATGGAAAACTTGTGTTTTGGGTGCCTGTTTAGACGGGAATGGTGCTCGGAGTCACTGAAAACGCAACTTTTTGAAAACGGCTCCCAAGGTGGAACTTTCTGAAAATACTCAATTTCCATTTCTGCTATAGGATTTTACATTTTCAGCATTTCTGCCATTTCCGTGACACCAGGACATTTTTAAAACTTAATGTGTGAATGCAAAACTTTTCTGAAACACATTTTCCGTTAAAATGTTGCGTTAAAAGATATTTAATGTACATAAAGACAACTCTCCACATAATGAGACACCCTTGTTGTGTTTTTATATCCAGCCTTGCTCCGAGACGTCATGATATACCCCATGAAAGTAATTCTCAGCACCTGTCCTGCTTTCACGTTCTCACAGACGAACGTGTCGTACGACATGGCGAACTCCGGAGCGTTGTCGTTGACATCCAGAACCTTGATGAACACGGGCACTCGGGTGGTCTGACGTGGGTTGTCTAGGGGAAAAAAAGAGGTCAATTAATCAATACTGATGGCGAATCGCAATTCAACTTTGAACACCAAATGTTGAGAGAGACTCTTGGAAGGGTATGTACTTATTTCAGTGGCCACCACGGAGATGTTGTGCCATTTGGACATTTCCCTGTCCAGAGCCTTCAGCGTTGTGATGGTCCCGTTCACAGAATCAATGTTGAACAGCCTCTCCAGATCTGTGTGCCGGTCGATGGAGTATCTGCAAACGAGTGCAAAACACACAATCTGTCACTCTCCACAGAACTCATTCCTTTACTCAAGAACGTCAAGATCCAGGAAAATGTCGTGAAATCTTACGAGGCCAACAGATTTTCCCTGTAACAATAAATCCAAAGACGATATGAACATGTTCTAATGGTAATAAAATGAGTATTAATAATGCATCGGAGGGGGGAAGAAAATAACTTGTGGTCTGTTGTGAATTTTCCAAACATTTAGAAGGCAGAAGTCTGTAAATCTCCACAATATCTCATCCACATGCATGCAACACTTGTTCAAACAAAACAATATAACATTTTGTACAAACACTGGCTCAAAAATAGATGTAGTGAGAATGGCATTTCAATCTTCAAACCAAACAAGCAATAACTGGGTGAAATAGCTGAGGCCGTCTTTCTTTCTGGAGCGGAGAGGGTGTTGTGGACAAGCTGGAACCAGCAGATGGCGCTGATGAAATTTCTCGGATGCCAACTGCCGTTATACCCAAATGAAGAAGAAGATCTGAGGCTTCATATTTCTGCCCCATTGAGCTTCATCACCAGATCTTGCGAGAGAAAGAAGCAAGATGATTTCTGAAAACGTGCAAAACGCAAGTGACTTTCTCACGGAATTAAATAACGTCAAATACAAATGAATGAATGAAGAAAAAGAAATGCATGATAAAGTTAACAGCAAAAGAAATAAAATAAAACAATGATCCCATGTGCAGGGTAACCCGGAAATGGAGTGTGTGTGTGTGTGTGTGTGTGTGTGTGTGTGTGTGTGTGTGTGTGTGTGTGTACAGGTGCCAGACAAAGGACAAACTCGCTACTGCATACGTGTTTCGCTTAATTGCAGCAATTACACTCGAGAGAACAAGTCAAGAAAACCTGGAACCAGTGACATTTGTCAGCGACTTTAACAAAATAAGAGCCAAAAGTCGCTCACAGGCCGCGTATTTCCCAGAACACCGAACGCAGAGATAGAGGCAGTTGGAGGTGCACAAAGGCTTTGCAGAAGTGGCATTCGGCATTACGAAGGACGTCTCACAATCGGATTGACGTTTAGTTTAAGGTCAGCCGGAGCCGCTCCTCCCAATGGAAAGCCAACTTCTAGACCAAATGGAGCGAATATCAGTCGGATGAATTGATAAATTTACCGCCTGGATTATCAGTTTTCATAAATATTTTTTTCTAGAAACGTGCGTATCCTTGTAGGTATACCACATTCCCTTTGAATCCTGCAAAATGTCTCATGTAAATGACCTCCAGCATGCAGTACATAGCAGAATGAAAGAAATGTGGCTGTGATCCTTCCCACTGGCATAAATCCTCCTTCACGAGTCCGACTCTCTAAAGTGCTTTACATAGCGAGTAAGAAATGTAATCCGTGTAGTCCGAGGATGATGCGTCTCCTCTCCGCGCCTCCTCGTTTGTCAAAGTCGGGGCTTATGCTCGAGCGAAATGTGAAAATGGAACGCGAGGCTCCACGTGGCGCCGGTTCGAGACCGGGAGGTGCCGGAGTAGCGCGAACCCATACGGCAAATTAGACTCTTTGACTTTGCCACAGAGGGCTTCTTCTATAATTCTGGGAGATAAACAGCGTCTGTATTCACTTCAGAAGGCCGCCGCCATCTTCCGCTGGGAAATCACCAGGAGGGACCCGTGAATAATAATCCCCCCCCCCTCAACCCAACCCACCCCACCACCATCCTCTTCCCTCTCTCAAGCTGTGACACATGGCTCGGCTGATAGATCAGATTTAGCCAAGTGAGCATATTTTCATCCTCGTTATGTAAAAACTGATAAGAGAAGACTGGATTTCCAGCGTGTATCACTTGTTTCAGTATTGATTTCATAGAAGTGTAATTGAAGCTGGAACAACCAGCGCTGAAGACGCTAAATTACAACAATATTGCAAAAAACTTGACTTGAGTGTACGTTTTTGCTGAGGAAGGAGGGATTCTTTGGCTCTTTGTTGGCTTCCTGAAGCGTTGACTTTGTGTGTAAATAAATAAAGGGCAATGGTGAAAGTGGTAAAATTGTTAATATGGCTAAAAGCACAAGAAGCTGGGATATCTGAAGCCATGTGATTGTGCAATGTGTGGATTTGTGAAAACATGCTAAAGCAACCAGCTTTTTGCTAGAATTAGTCACTATTGCACTAATATCTGGTTGTTTATCGGTTTTGTTGAATAAAGTTCATCAAATGCGGACAATCTAAAAAGTGCACCTTTGCACTGAAACCTAAGGGAAACTTTGAAGTTCTCTATATGTGCAGTTTACAGCCCCACTGAGATCAAACAGCGCCGCATGTGGGCTTTGATCTAAAACGAGTTTTAACACTCGTGGTGCAAACGCGCTCCAGGGTCGGCGGTGGCGGCGGTAGCAGCGGCGGTGGCAGCGGCGGCGGCAGTGGCGGCGGCGGCAGCGGCGCACTCACTTGACCGGCTTGTTGTCGGCGTCGGGGTCTCGGGCCGACACCACGCCGACGAAGCTGCCCGCCGCCGTGTCTTCGTGCACCTCGATGATGTACGGGTTTCGGGTGAAGACGGGAGGCTCGTCCACGTCCTCCACCGTCACCTTGACCGTGGCGAAGTCGTGGAACTGCAGACCGTGGATGAAGCGCGCATCCAAGTAGGTGTTTTTCACCTCCACTCTGAACTCGAAGTCCCTCTTGCTCTCGTAATCCAGCGCCTGGAGATGAAAGAGCATCAGAAGTCAAGCCGAAGACTTTCCCTTAAAACGAAACAGTTCGCCTCCGGGATCTTGATAGGCGATTCATTGCATTTCATTTGTCTGCCTTTATCTTATTCATACTCCAAATTCTAACTTACAAATCCAAGTGAGGAATACTGATCTGGGAGATCTTAGACGGGGGAAACTAAAAATAGTTTCCTGCAAAATGCTTGCTGGTATTTTTTTTTTTCCTTTTCATTTTTACAAGCTTAGGCTATCTGATTCCGCACTGCATTTCAGAAATACATTGTCATATCTTTCCTACATGAATAAGTGATATCAAGAGGCTGCTTCTAATCTGAAACTGTGCTGTTTTATAATTAAGAGAGAGGAGATTTCACACATAAAGACGAGATGAGAAGGCAGCTTAAGTTGGATTTGAATTGAAATATATTTCAAGTTTGGATTTTCATCCCAACCTGAACCATTGAAAACAATCCGAGAAAGGATTAAACCATCAAACCAACCTGTATAACAACTTGTAAAGCGAGGAAAATGAAAGCTGTTGTCTTTTGTTGTGAAATTCCGTTACCTTTGTGAGACTGTGGGACAGTAAAGATATGACTGTGAATGCTTTTGAGTGACGTTTATAGGAAAGGTCTGCCACAGGCTGTTCATTCTGCTCACTTGTCACAAGATGTTTTGTCTGATGGTGCCGTCGGGATCAATCTGGTGAAAGCAACATGACGTTTGGGCAATTGCAACATTTTTGACATTTCTGTCAATATGTCAGACTTTCAATCCAATGGCTTCAGACTCTGATAACCAACTAGTTTCTAGTTTCTGCTGTTAGATGATAAAGATGCTATCATTGTACGTGGAACAGAAACTTCCTGATTCTGTCTCAAACACAAGGAGTAATCCCATAATGTGGATGAATTGAGAGAAATCCAAGTCCCACCTGATTGCATATTCCATCCGTCCATCCGTCCATCCATCCATCCATCCATCCATCCATCCATCCATCCATCCATCCATCCATCCATCCATCCATCCATCCATGCAGGGTGCTGGAGCCAATCCCAGCTAATTATGGGTGAGGGCTTGGTCCACTCTGGACTCTCCAGTCCATGTGGTTGGTTATTGCAAGATGATATTTCTTTATATACCTTTGCCAAAGACGCTTTGACACATGGATGGAATCAGATGGGGGATCAAACTACCAAACCCTGGATTGCAAAACCATCAGATCCATTCCTGTCCCAATGGTTAAAGAGGTCCACCCAATTACAAGAGGTTCCATGATATCTTGAAACATTTGTTGGATTGCGAGTTGATGAGTCGCAGGGTCTCGCAATCATGCTGCTTGTATTTCTAACATGTTGAAAAACGATGTGTGTGAACCTTTTATTTAATAAGTAGACTTATAGTTGTCATCGATGTCTCAATACCATCAAAACCTTTTTCCACAGTTAACCCAACGAATCAATACTCCCATTACAATACCTAATCACAACTAACCATAAATCTTCTTCAAACAATTAATCAAGACTACAGTTGTTATAATGAACCCAAACTTTCATTATAATTTGCCCAATATCTTGTCAGAATTCACCCAACGTTTGGAAGACGGTGTTACATTGAGTCACCTTTTTGATAATGATGACTCCTTCCTGTGTGGTTTGGTCCGTGATGATGTTGAATATGTCGTGCCCGCTCACGATGCTGTACTCCATCTCAGCGTTGCGCCCCACGTCGGGATCCTCGGCTTTGATGCGCCCGATGGCGCCCCCGATCTCTGTGGACTCCACGGCGGTCACACGAAAGGAATCTACACACGACGGAGGACAGGGGAATTTAATCACGTCTTCCATGAACCTCATTATGAATCAGCTCGAGATTAAGAAAGACGCTCTCACGGTTTGCAAAGCGGGGCGGACTGTCGTTGACGTCTGAGAGCGTGATGCTGACCGTGGTGGTTCCTGAAAGCCCCCCCATCTGTCCGGCCATGTCCTTCGCCTGGATCACCACCTGGTAGTTCTCTTTCACTTCTCTGTCCATGCCAGGCAGTGCTGTCTTTATGGTTCCTGTGGGAGGAAATATACAAAGATCTCAACAACTTGGGACGACTTTAAGATAAACTTGATTTTCAGTCAGTTAATTTGCTGTCTTACCAAATATTATGTGTCTCAGATTGAGCCAGTTACATTTCAAAAATGGAAAAAAAAATTCTTAATGTCCATTAAGAGATACCTTCATGAACCTAATGGTTTTTAAGGGAACAGACCAACACTTTTTGGGTTGTGTGCAGAGCTAAGAATGTTAATTTTGACAAAATCAGCCGTGTTTTCTTCAATTTTACCGTATGTTTTGGACTACACTTCACATCTGTCAAAAAAAGCCTGTGGAACTGTAGCAGCATTCAGTTGTCACACAGTGACATCGAGTGGTCCCAGATAGTATGTTCTACTGTATCTTTATGTCGAGGTTTCTGCTTATTATAAGTGGCATGACCAGTCACCAAGTGGGACATATAGTTCAGATGATACAAAAATTGACCTGCAACAAATTTTCAGTCATATAACGTTTCATAAATATCATGAAAAAAGGCTTACTCATGACACGTAACCATATTAAAAGATCGAAGAACATGGCCAGATGTCTCGAGTCTTACTAAAAAGGCACACAGTAAAAGTCTGAAATGATCAGTCCAATAAATATGTACCTGAGGTCTTTCAGATTAAAATCACTGAGAAGTGGATAAAGTCCTTATTTTTCACTTGTTTAATTCTTGGAAACTCCCTCCCTCCCAGCGCTGCATCAGAAAACCTTCTCCAGAGAGCCCCTGCTGGGTTCGTCTCACCGTTTTCCGAATCCACCGAGAAGTAAGGCTGTCCCTGCAGGATGCTGTACACCAGCTTGGCGCTGTTCCCGTACGTTTGATCATCGGCATCGGTGGCGGTTACGGTGGCAACAGATGTACCTGGAAAAAAATATATATATATATATGAAAACAAACATCCAAATTTAATCTGAGTGGGAGACACCATCAAGAAACTGACATGTTACTTATCACCTCGGGGAACTTCTGGAACTGTTGTTTTCATCATTGATTCTACTCTTGCCTGGATGTAAATATGAATTATCTCTCCACCAGAGGTGAAGTTTTCGAACAAGACCTCCTTGAATGAGTCATACTCTTAAAACTACATCGGCAGACTCATTGAACTCGATCGGAGCTTTGTAATCCACTGAGAGTCTTTGATCCAGACCTTTAACTTTAACCCCAGATCTTTAAAGTAAAGCCTCTATAGCAGACTCAGTCTTTGAAGCAGACCCATGGCTCTCTGAAATTAACTTCAACACATACATAGGCACATTTTTCAAAGTTTTATTGAAAAAAAAAAAAAAAAAAACCTCAAGAAAAAGGCTTGTTAAAGGGTTTAATTACACTATAATTGAACGCTTAAGATAAATTCAACCTGCAATATCCCACTAATAAAATATACTGTGTATTAGTGAGATTTTAAGTTCCAATCCACTATAACGACTCCCTGAAATTTTCACTAAGTTAGATGTAAATAAACACATTTATCTTATTATGATTGTATTTGAAAAATAAACTTTCAAGATATCTCTTGTATACTGGCTAAAAGTTGATAAAAATGAATTAAAACATTAAAAAGAAAAACAAATAGTTGAAATTGAAAAGATTAAAACAACTGATGTGGGAGGTCAAATTAGAAGCAAAACCTAAAATGGCTAATAATTACTTCAAAAAGTTGCATAGGGTTAAAAAAACAAGGTGAAATAGCTACAAGTGGACAAAACTGATAAAAACTGTTTAAAAGAGTAAAACAGCTCAAAGGGATGAAACCAGTATGAAGTGACTGGTTTCAGAAATGTGTCGAAGCCAATCAGACTGGAGAAAATCCCATTTTAAAATAACTACAATGTACAAACTAGACAAACTACAAATCATCTGTTCTAAAGAAGAAGAAGAAGAAAAAAGAGGGTCCCAGAAATGAAAGACATCCCAAATAAATGATACACACAAGGTGTCAAAGTGCTTGATAATTTGTCACCGATGTTTCAAAACTTCTGATTGATGGGAGAAGCGCCGTGACTCCCGGCGTGTCAGTCATCGGAGTCACTTCCACATGAGGTCTTGTTTAATCCAGCCGAGCGTTTCAATAACACCACGGCGCAGATCCTGTCCTTGGCATTCAGACCTCTGCCGTGTCCTGTTCCAGTCCGACTGTCTCCGTGCATACTAATGAACCCTCCAACATCTGTCCCGCTCTGTCCCGCTCAGTCCCGGCGCTGATGGCAGAAAAGGAGGCTGCAGGTTGCTTGCATGCCTGGGTGGCTTGATTAGTGTTCAGCTTGAACATATGAGGCAGTTTATTAGTCCGGAGACGAGCTCGGTGACCCTCACCCACCTTTTGCGTCTACCTGCGTCCAGGCGGCTTGGAAATCTACAAAACAATCGCATTACGAATTCCAAATGTATTGTTATTTGTCACATAACCAATTGGGGGTTTTGATTTCCCCTTGATTGCTCCTGTGTATTAATTAGTCGTTGCATAATTGCGGATTGATTTCAAAGTTGCGTGCACTACTTTCATAAGCTTTGTTTATATTCATGCCAACCGCTCCATTGGTGGAACTTGAATGGAACGAAGTGGAGTGCAATGAAGCAGATCCTTAATTGGAAAGACTGGGACAATCTAAACTTTCAATATTTCTATTGCCTATTAAAAATGGCAAATGGCAATACTTGTTGTGAATGTCCAATGAGGCCCAAGCAAAGAAATAACAATCCCGCGAAGAGTGGAATAGCTGAGCAGAGCTGAATGCGGCTTTGTGTTCGACCGGTCCGACCGACAGATGAACAACACGGTGTTTGGACATATTCTATTAACTGTATAATGGCATCACTTCTTAAAAAGAATGGATGGGAAGTAATTAGTTTTCTATTAAATTTGTGTGCTGATTATATTCCCGATTTATTTTTGAATTCTTTGTTGCAGTCTGATGGGGTGCCTTGAAATCATCCCACTGAAGGGCTCAGCAATGAGAAAAACAACAGGAAGTGAGGTTCCAACCAGACTTTGATTTGGTTTGCCAACTATTACAGTCATAAGCCATAACATTAAGACCAAGGAGAAGGTGAAGTGAATACCACTGGAAAATGAAAAATGGATGTTCAGGAAAGGGAAGTGTGAGGATTTGGGTCAAAGCATCTCCAAAACCTGCAGCTCCATTTATCAGATGTGATGCAGGAAGGGAAAGAGGTGAAATGAAAACATGGCCACAGAAGATCAACACTTATGCTATTGTAGCTCAAACTGCTACCGTAGTTACAGTTATTTCCTATGAAAGGGTCTCGCAATAGACAGTGCCGCACAGTTTGTTGTGTATGAAGGGTCTGCAGTCTGAACCGTGTCGAACACCCAACACACAGAACTGCACCACAGAGCAATGGAAGAAGGTTCTGTTTGGGATCAAGTTGACAGCCATGCGCAAGGCATCGGCTTACCTCTGATGGCACCGGGATCATAACGGGAAGAAAAATGCCGGTGGGTCAGTGCAATGCTGTGAACAATGTTTTGCTGGGAAAGCCTTGGTCCCACCATCCATGTGGATGTGACTCTGACATGTTGCGACCACCTAAGCACTATGATCTGCAAGACCAGAGAGTTTATTTATGATCCAACCCCAAGTAAAACCAAGGCTGGTATCGCTGATAGCAATCTGTTACTGATCCAGTACCAATCCTAAAGCTTGTACAAGTTAATGCAGCAATCACAAAAGTCTATCTCGATGTGTGTGTTGTGAGGAAGAGGAGAAAGCTGTGGGACTGCTGCCTTCTGGTGGAGCAACACACCATGAAAGTGTCAAACTTTTAATGCAACAGGTTTTATTTTTTTGCAGTGGCACAATTAATGTAATAGTGTGAGACCCGGAGGGTTTGTAAATACTTGTAAATGATTTTACAAAAACAAAATTCCTAAGGTATGGCCTGCTTTGTAAGAAAAATATGTCAAACTTTGGTGATCGCTAAATTTGTTAATGTTTCTGAAATATTGGACAAAGTATTGTTGCTGTTCTCACCTTTATGATCAGCTATTGTCGGCCCTGGCAAACACATCCACACACAGCACAACTAGATTAAAGGTTCTCAATAGAAAAATCCCTTTCATCCACAATAAATTCAGTCAAAAACTTTGCGATTTTGCCTTTTGGCATGAAAATTGATCTTCACAAAAGCACAATTGATATGGGAAGTATCAATACTTTTGTCACAGGTTGCACAGGACTAATAGAAACCTGTTTCCTGATAGCAGTTCCTACTAATGTGCACCGACTCACCCACTTCCGACATCTCAGGGACGCTGGCAAAGTAGATTTCCTTCGCAAATTTTGGCGCGTTGTCATTGATGTCGTGGATTTTGATGTTGAATTCGGTGTCGGGCTCCATCTCCGCGTTGGTTCTCCGGTCCAAAACCTTGGCGTGCAGCGTGTACATGGCCTTCTCCTCCCTGTCCAGCCTCTTGGTGGCGTGAATATCCCCGGACTTCTCGTCGATCAGGAACAGGGTGCCCGCCCCTTCTCCCGTCAGGACGTATTTCACGTTGCCGTCATCTTTATCCATGTTGGAGTGAAGCTGGAAATAAGAAAGATATTGTTTTTATACACGCCAATACATACAAATATCAAGGCAGGGCAGTAAAATAACTGATGCTCCAAAGTAGAGGCCTCATATAACCTGATGTCAGGGCCTGCAGAGAGAATTCTGAAGGACACTACATAGTTTTTTTAAGCTAACTCAAGTTACTGGCCGCAAATAAATGAATAAATCTTCCAGTTCAGTAGTAATTGCCCTTGAGTTGAGCACCTCTCACGCAATAATAAAACCTCGCAACCCCTGTTGATGGCGTGGAATCTGTTTGCAGAATCAACACAGGCGCATTTCAAACTCTGCTCTTCAGGAATTATAGAAAAATAAAATTCCATTTAGTATGTGCAATTTTGATCTTTATGCCAAATTTCCTCTTTTTTTTTTTTTAAATTAGAGGTACTCTCTTGAGGCTGTTTATTCCATTAAAAAAATCTGTCATAATAAAAAATAACATATTTGTGACACATTTTGAGTCCAACTGGATTGAAATGTTGTGAAATAACTGAGTGCAGACATGCTTGGAGAAGGATGAACACTTCCACCTACATGTACAATAGTTACATTTTCCATTCTATTTTCCTTTACGCACACTGAGTCGAACACTTCAGCTCGTTTTTTTTTCCCCCTTCCCGATGGAAATGTACGCTATGTTGATGTCCGCCTTCACACCCTCACCTGAAACCTGCCACACTCTCGTGGATGCAAAAGATAATAGTGTAAAGCCGGCGAGAAATCTCCGGATCACAGCTCCGATCGGCGCCTCGCCGCTCGGCACTGTCAAGAGTGTGACATCCTCTATTACTCCGCTTCAAATTAGTCCCAGATTTCTCTTCCAGATTGTGCCTTTGAAGAACGACTAAAAAGCCTCACCTGCAGCAACAGTTGCTAAAATGAGTCACCTCTGACCCATCCATCACCCTGAAGGCTCTTCTAAGTGCCACACAGGAGTAATGGCGCCCTGCTGTGACAGACACTTGATTCAAGCTCATTACTGTACTGGATCTGTCAGCGGATATATTTAGAGCGCTATCTCATGGGCTCACATTTTAAATGACAAGTAGTTAGGGACACAGAATGTACGTCAGTAACTTATTAATATTAATGTCGGCACGCTGTGAGGAAACTAATTATTTTTTTCCCCGCAGTTGGAAGAGTGATGTCAACAGTACAACTTTTGGATGGAAATCAGAAATGTATTGCCAAAGAGAGAGAGAAAAGAGGGAGAGTGGTAGCTATTCTCAGGCGGAGTAAAAAAAAAAAAAACAACAAAATAATGGGGACACGTGTGGGGAAAAACAAGATGCTGTCAAGTTCAAATTAACAATATACCCCGGGTTTGGCACCGCGTTTGAAAAATATTTTCATGCAGATGAACTCCATTATCCAAAGTCTATTACGGAGGAATATCAGTCAGCTTGAGTTTGCACATATATTTGTGCTCTGAGACAGTCTGTTCATTGTTTGTGAATATGAATTCTCTCCTGAGCTGTAGGCCACTGAACCAGGGATTAAAGACGTCTGGTGGATGTGAAGGCTGCCGCTGTTATTGACTGTGAATGACAGCCAAAGCAGGAGAGTGTTTGTGTGGATTCAAATAGGCCTCATATCGGCAGTATGTGTGCGATTATTCCCCTTTATTATGATTAAAAAGACGGGGAAGAGAAAAAAAAAAGAAAAATACAGGAGGAATGCATAATCCCTCAGTCACCTTCTCGGCTGTAGGAGACGCTTGCTATGCAACGCCGCACCCCGAGACATGAGAGGAACATATTTCATTACTGACGCGCAGGACGGAGGCCGCTCTCCGTGGTAATGAGACCCGGAGCAATGTTTCCGACCACGTCACCCAGCTGGAGCTGCGTTTCGCCAAATCTTTTCATCATACACCTCAAGACTTGTTATGTGATTATTACCATAATGCCCAGTTCTGCTTGTTAATCCTATGAAAAAAGAAACAGGAGAAGCAGAAACAGAAACAGCATAATAAAAAAGAAAAACCAACAAGCCATCAAAGCAGCCTCTAACTATGCTGCCGACATGATAATAGTGTTGTTTTTTTGTTGTTGTTGTTTTTTACAGTCTTTGCAGAAACCTTTTTATGATTTACATATTTTACCTTCAGTCCAGATCAAACATGTGCAACTGGTGGCTCTGGGGCCACATTCACCCCTCAGACTCATTGTTTGTGTTGAGTTTAAGAAGATATCCAGACGTGGACTGGGATTACTCTGTAACTACTCGACTACTACGTGCATTTAAAGGTAAAGAAAATGCAATGCATGCATGTTGATTTGACCAAACTAATTAAATTACACGTGTAGCTATGTTATATTAACTTATTTCCCATAATTCCCATTTTCTTGGATCAAAATGGCCTCCCGTCCTCTACGAGGCGCCAGAGAGCTTCGGAACACGAGTGGCTGCAAATAAAATCTCGGGCTCAGGGGTAAGCCTTTTCATCGCATCGAAATAAAATAAACTAAGATTAAAACTGGGGTGATGTTTTGTTTTTTTCACTTTTTACGAACATTTTCTTGACCTCCCCCGTGGAGCCCAGTGAAAAATAAACTCTCCCAAAATAAATACTGAGCTCAGGGCCCGTTTCTATTACTTCAGACATATCAGATTAGAAATATTCGTAACTTTTGATGTCATTGTATTTGGTAGTTAACTTGTAATGCGTGTGATTTTTGCAAGATTTGTTCAGTCATCAAGGTCTAAATTTACACAATTAACACAAAATGAAAAAGTACCCACTGACAAAGTCGCTCGTTTACGCCTTGCTTACAGCTGACGATGATCCACAGCCTCACAGTATTCCCAAATATCATAGAATACTAAAAAGCACAATGCAAACAACTATTAAGAATACTAATGCTGGGCTAGGGTAACATATTGATTTGTTTAGGAGTGCCAGTGGTAGAAACAGATTTTATTTTTATTGGTTTGTATGTATGTACTTTACCAACTTCTCGCAAAAACTGCAGACCAGAATTGCATAAAATCTCAAGGGCTGATTAGCCATTGTTTCAGAACCAATCGATTAGATTTGGGGATGGATCAGCTCCATGTTAGGTAAGATATTTCCTCCGTTATGGACACATTGGAGGTCCATGGTAAGCCATCAGTAAGTCACCTTTTATTTTTATGTAGTTGTAGATTTGCAGTACCTGCGACATCCTACAAGGGGCACTGCTGCACCCTCAGCACCAATTAAAGTTAATTTGTTCGAGTTGAGTTACAGATCTGGACAAAGTTCTCCGTCGGTACTCTGGGTTCATTTCGTCTGTATTACTGGAGCCATTGGAGCAGAACCAGAAGTAACCATGTGGGAACAGTATGGACACCAAATGTAACCTCCAAACAAGATGTGCATAAAGGCCTCACCAACCTCTAAAAAGACCTTTTCAAAAGTTTTCAAAAATTGGTTGCTGCATAAACTCTTCACTCACAGTTGCCCCCAGTGGAGGTATAGTGTAATTTATTACATTTATTACAGCTGCATTCATTTTTTGTGTTTACCACATTAATTTTGATTAATTGATGTAAAAATATTGTGTTTAAAAGATTGTTGTTGCCTCAATCCAAATATTTTACGGGAAATAGTGCAGGACACAGATCCAGTTCATGTCAACTTAATTATTATGGAAAACTACTGACTGTTGATCAAATACAATCATTTTCATTCAACAATCACACCTGAGGAAAACTAAAGAAACTAAAGCCATAACCCACATCATCTTCTATAAGTAATTACAGACTGTATTTCACAGCACACAAGTCACACTTCTTCTAGTTGTTTGGCTGCTCATGTGACTTGTATATTTAAAATAAAAAAAATAAAAAATACCATCAAACGTTCGTACCATCTGTAACCACTAGATGTCACTGTATGACAACAGAATGCTGCTACAGTGCCACAGGAAAAAAAAACTACATTATTACTGTATTTGATAAGAGCGATAAAAATATGATGACAAGCTACGCAGCCGAATTTAAATTAAAAATAGAATACAAAGCAGTCGAAAGAGTTCAGAGCGTGATAAATTTGTGAAGGACTGGAAAAGTAGTGTAACTGTTACTGTGATGAAGAAAACAAAGACTAATCATGGGTTAAAAGCACAATACTTAAGTCCGTACTTAAGTCAGTCTGGACTTGGGAAAATAAATTAGTCTTATACACCAGACAGTGTTCTAATGGATTTATGCTCTTCATGACACAGATTTGACAGTCGTGATATATAACCAGGTGTGACCTATAGTCAAGCAATTACGGTAAATTAGTTTTAACCCTTACAAAGACTATTTTCAATCTTTGCTTTTTTGTTTTTTTATGTTCGAATACAGAAAGTATCTCAGTGTACTCAAGAAGGTTTCCAAACTACTGTGGCAACGGTGCAATTTTAATGTGTTCAGTGCTGTTAATGTTTCTATAATTAGCATCAGTGGCTAGTTCGCGGCAGTTACCATAGCTGTGGTGCACACGCGCAGTAGCAGCGTTTCATAAAAGTTGCGTTTTTCCCCGTTTCCACGGAGACGGAGTCAGAGCCTTTTCAAAAAGTTCCATTTTCAGTGGCTCTCTGAAGCATTTCTTTCATACATGTATGCCGAGAAAACATAAAAAATAATCAGGTGTCAGGCTTTCATCGCGGCTTTTAAGTCGTTCAACCTTGTTTGAATGGAAAATAACTTCCATTTTTCAACACAATGGAGGCGTCAAGTCGTAAAACTGGCATTTAAAGTTAACATTTCGCTCAATAAATAATAACCTAGAAAGATTTAGAAGCTTTTCTCTTTTTTTTTAAGTGGACGTTCCAGCGACATAACGATCCCTTCATTGGAGAACATATTAGCACTGATCCCGCTCGTCAAACAAATCTTAGGAGTTTGAAGTAAAGCGATGTTTCTGTTTATTTGCGTCACGTGCAAGAAACGGCTTGTCATATGTCGAGAGTTCACTGCGACAACAAACAAATCACTGATACTCTTGAGAAAATGTCACAAAGTGGTTTTTTTTTTTTTTTTTTTTGTTGTTTTTTTTTTCCGCTCCCCTCTTCACAAAATCAAATGTTAGCACGAGCGCGCTATGTTTGCAGAGATTTAGTGGCTCTCCTTTCAAGGCCTCGCAGCAACAAACACAGCCTTTTTTTTTTTTTTTTTTTCCTCCAAGGCCTTTACAACAGAAGCACAGAAGAGAGCCTTGATGAGTTAAATCGCCTTGCACAAACACTGAGGAATTGTCAGCAAAGCGGCGAAATCATTGGCAATTCTTGTCAGGTCTCTGGTTCGGCATTGCTCGCTGCTGCAGAGAGGAGATAGCAAAATAGAGCAGCGAATGGATACAGAATAATTACTCTTCCTACTCTCTGCCTCTGTCTTTTAAAGAATCCTCACTGCCGGAGCGCCGCGCCGTGATGGATAATACGCAGGTTGAAGTTGCAGCTTAGGGTATCTCTAGTGTGCTTTGTATCCGCCCGGCACAATCGGTTTGAACGAGGAATAAATATCGGCACAACAAAGCCAGCAGCTACCTTGAGTGTTTAAAATTGGGCTTTTTTTTTTTTTTATTTCAGACAATGCCGGGGAATTTGGGGTGGGGGGGGTGTACTTCAGATGCACCCCCCCCCCCCCTTGTTCAAAGTTTTGTGGTGGTGTTACTCGACGTTGCGAGCGTTCACACTCCGAAGTAGGACAGCACAGCTGCAGACAAGACGAACGCTCATTAACGCCAAAACTCGGACTCCAAGCGTTTGTTTTTCTCCCTGATTTCTATTCGCTCCCATGAAAAACACACTCTGCCTTAATAAACAAGCCTAAAATGTCATTTTTTAAATATAAAATAATAAAGTTGTTTGTCTCACTCAGCAATATTCAGTTCATGAACTTCATCTGGTTTTTTTTTTGGGTTTTTTTGTGGTTATTTTCAGACCCTTCGGGTTGAGAAGCAGGCGACACACGAGCGCGACCGTTCTTTACATCATATTTGATTGCTACAATCAAGGAATCAAACCTCAAGTGACAACCAGCGAGTGTGTGCGGGCTGATTGGAGAGGCCTGATTGAACGCGAAATAAACAAGGTCTCCCGCAGAGCGCCGCCAAATGCCATTAAGTGATCTTCATGTGGAAGACCATCAAGGCTTTGATGGCTTTGTGCCGGGCATGAGAGGGTTTCTTTCAACTCGGGGCCTTTCTCTCTCTCTCTCTCTCTCTCTCTCTCTCTCTCTCTCTCTCTCTCTCTCTCTCTCTCTCTCTCTGTCCTTTTCACCATCACTCTTTCCGAACCATTCTGTGAATCACTTCGCTTTAAAAACTGAAAAACTGATCAAATAACTTGTTAATTGGTTATTAGAGAAACCGTTTCCTTGGGATCCTTCGATATTAATCATTACGTGGTGTTCTGATGTGTCCTGTTCCTAAAATGTATAGAAATTTAGGAGCGTACATATCCACTGTGCGAGTGTAGAGAATTGTGCAGAAAACATAAACGTATATGAGTCAGCGAAGCTTCTTTTTCGGCTGATGGAAAGATGGTGTGCTTCCAAATAAGCAGTGTTGCATTTGTGGGATGAGCGATGGAGAAACTGAAGGTTTCTGCCATATGCAGAGAAGACGTAGCTTAAATAATATAGTCATTATATAAATATATTTTATGTATTATCAATATAAAATTTTTCATATTCTTCTGCTGATCCCACAAATGCACGGTCCTTATACGTTTGACGCAATTTCAAAATAAACAGTTTATGTTACATCAGATAAATAATCTTCTGAATTTCCTTAAGTAGTCTTTTTTTTTAGGTTTTAATAAAACTTATATTAAATCAAATTCATTTACATAGAGTTTGCACTTTTAATCATATTATTTTATTCAATGTATAAGTACTCATGTTGTACTGGTTATTGTTGCAACAGTTTAAATGAGTAATCATGTAGGTTTTTTTTACTGAAATGTAGTAAAATATCAAATAAAATATTCTTATATTTAGTGATAATATACCAAATTGTATTTGCATTTTTATAGTAATATTTTATATACGATGAAATATTAAAAATGAATATTTTTTTTATTATAAATAAGACCAACATTATAATACTAATCATAATTACAAAGAAAATAAGAGACAACTCCAAAGGGAAAAAATATTTATTAATAATAATAATAATCTCCCAAAATATTGTTATTGTTGTTATTGCTGTGGTTGTCAGTGAAAATATTTTTTGCTTATATTTTAGGCTTCATCGTTATTGTGTATAAAGCAGCTGAATCAACATCATCTCACATTATTTCACTCAGTTTCAGTTTCTATATCTGGTCTCTTTCTCTCTATCGCCCTCACAGTCTGTTTGTCTGTCAGCTCGCTGAATTAGCTTCTTGTCTTCTGAAATGGCAGCACGGAGATGCCCTATTTCCCCCCCCCCCCCCTCCCGTCCTCCACCTCCTCCTCTTCCTCCTCCTCCTCCTCCTGCACTCATTTATTACAGCCTGGTGTTTTCCTGACACTTTAATCGTGACTGATATTGGACACAGGAAGAGTGGGGAGCTGCCGAATGTGATTGCTGTCACGCCGCAGAAGTTTGGTGCCAAAAAGCATCAAAGAGTGCAGAAAAAGAAAAAAAAGAAAAAGGGAAGAAAGGAAGAGGCAGCGCCACGTCACCGGATGGCCCCGTTTATGGTTGGCTTCGCTGCTTCATCACATAACACAACAGGGTGAATTTCATTGGCCGTCCAGACTGATCTTTCTCTGCTTTCTCTCGCTCGCTCTCTCTCTTTGCCACATCACGATGATGCTCTCTGCAGAAGAAGTTGTCATACCCCCCACCCCCCCACCCCCCCACCTCCTTCTCCACTTGTTTACTCCAGAGAATGAGGCGTGTGATGAAAGCCAGCTTCCTCTGAGGAAAATTGGCTGTCGACAGTCACCTCATTTCCCTCCCTGGAGTTGATAACTGTGGCGTTCCCCCCATCACACCTGTCTTTATGCCGCGAGCCGGGGTGAGATGACAGGAACCTCCAGCAGCATTGTCCCAAAACCGCCTTTCTTGTCACACTCTTTGAAGACATCTCTCCTCTGATGTCTGATTTTGATCCCCGACTCGCTATCGATTATTAAAACTGAAAAATTACCTCCGCCATGTGTTTGTGGTTTTTAAGCCATGCGTGAAATTACAGCCTGTGTTACACTTCAAAACGGAGACAGATCTGTTTAAAATAACTATTTTACTGTCCTGAAGAGAGGTGAGAGGGATGTTCCATAAGGACCTGCAGGTGTCACTGTCTACTCGTCCCACAAATGGTAATTAAACAGGAAAATAAATCCCTTGTTTAGAGTAATTACCAAAACGTAACAATAAAATATTAACATACTAAATGCACTTCAATATTTTACAATAACTTATATTAGTGCAGCAAAATGACACTCAGTTTATTTCTTTCTTGATTTAATAAATGAAATTAATGCATATTTAATTACTTAGCTTTTTAAATTGTATTAATTTTTAGTTTTGGTTTATTAGTCCTATCATTTATTTACTTATGCATTTATTGATTGATTTATTCATTCTTACTTCACCATACTAACATTTTTGAATAGTTTTATTGCTCCTGTACATGTTATAACAATGTTGGCGTCAGGAGGTTTCACCGTCTGCCCACAAATCCCACAATATCATGTTCATTACAAATATTGCACAATTCTTCTTCTTCTTCATGATGCTCTCCTGCCAAGAGATGTAAGAAGAATGTCTGTGTGTTTCACCATCTGCTCATCCCACAAATGTATGTTTGAAAACCATTTGATAGAGTGAAAATAAGCAGGTTTTTCCAATATCATTGCATTTGTACGTATGGATGCTCAACTTCTCAATGTTTATTTATATTTATGCTGGTAGCAGTCTTTAGTTTCAGTTAACTTCATCATTAATTATTGAAACATTACAAGCATATGTTGTTTCAACCACTGAATTAGTTTTTGTGTAGCTGTGGTTTGTATTATTTTTCTCATATTTTATATATTGTATTTGCCCCTAAGAGATGTGAGGAGTCTGTGTGAGAATACAAGTTCATATTTCAACCAGTAGGTGTCACTGTCTGCACATTTTACCTCTTTTGTCCTCCTGCCTGCCTTATATACTGAGTGTATTTTGCTCTGACGCCTCCTCAGGGGGTCATTTTGGGATTCAATCTGAGCCGTGCTTGTAGCTTCATTAGCAGTGAAATTTTAAACAAGCATCATGTATTTCTTTTTTAAACGCTGATGGCAGCTGTCCACCAATCAATCACTGTAGCTTTGAGTCTACGTGTGTTTAGTGTGTTTAAAAGTACTGTGGAGGGGGTGAAACATTTGTTTCGATCAAATAGCTCCAGTTATTCCCAGCATCAAATTCATCTTGTGCCACTTTCGCCGAGCTAAATCCTTCTGTAATCAGCCTGCAGACAGAATGTCGTGGACACGCTACCTTGCCCACGTATTGATGGTCGTTTCCCGTGTATTCCTCCAGCAGAAAGAATTGATTCCACATCCAGCCGCGCTTGGACCGCTGCAGGATCCGCCCGTCGCCCTCCGCCGTCCCGAACAGGTTCCCCATGCTACCGGGCGTAAAGGGAAGGCCGGTGCCGGGCCACGGGACGATGCAGAGCGCGAGGGCAAGGAGTACGACTATCATGGTATATAGATCCGTTAGGCAAGGGGGGAGGGGAGAAGGGGGTGGGCGGAGGGGGGGGTGCCCGTTTGAATTATGGTGATGAGCTTGTGAGAGGGTGAACGCTGGAAGGTGGAGTCATCAGTGGAGACATTGTATTCCCGTATGTGACGTTCCGTTTTAGTCCCTGTGAAGAGAGGAAAAAGCCGTAAGGAAAGAAGTTGAGAAAGGTTATGGACCTTGTTGAAAAGGGGTCATGTTATACAAAATTCACTTTGTAATGGTTTTCCAACAGTAATATGCATCCTCATACTGGGAATGACGCCCCAGAATTGAAGAAAGTCTGTCATCTCTCTCCCTGGCTTATTTAAAGTTTTAAAAAGTGTGTTGCTCCAACCAGCCAATCAGAAATCAAACACTACAAAGTGTCATCAGGGGTTGAGCCAATCACAATCAAGGTAGCTCCTCCCTTTGACCCTCCCACAATCAGGCAGTTCAGCTCTGGCACATGGCACCACGAGAGGAAGTACTTCCTCCTCTTCCCAAGATGGGAATGTGTGGGCGGAGCCAGTCCAGCGCACACAGACACAGCAGATTCAGAATGCAGCTCCTATGATCCAATATTCAAATAGATGGAAATCAGGAAAAAGCTGGATTTGGGGCAATAAACGTTGAATTCAAAGTTTTTGGATCAATGAAATCCATGTGTAAGGGTTGAAAAGCTGAATAATATGACCCCTTTCTATCAAAGCGTTTAGATATTGGGTCCACATGTGACCGAAGTCCTGACAAAGACCTAAAAACACGCCAAAACCAGAAATAAGCAACAAATTATTGAAAAATCCATCCATCTTGTACACCTCTTTATCTTTCTTATTGTCACGAGACACTTAAAAACGTAGGAAGACAACAATCGACCGAAAAACACCATCGCGTTTGCGTTTCATTTTGCATTGACGTCAATATTTTCAAATTGATTGGCGTACACACAGAAACACCATAAATGCCAAAAGATGATGCAGCTTTCCCGTGGGGCCAGTAGTGGGTGCTGTGTTTTTGTAATACAAACACGAGAAAAACACAAAACAAAGCTCTTTCGAGCTGTCTTTCTTCATTGCATATATCTGCCCTATATAATCACTGTGTCTCCACATATGCAGATGACAGTGTGGTAAATTGTACACTTCATTGGTGAAGTGTTGGTAATGGATATCCAAAACGCAACAAAAGGTTGGCAGTTTTCACTTGAAAACTTTGTGTAGCTTCCTAAACTCAAACTGAGCTGAGAGACAATTCAGTGTTTGACTAGTACAGAACAAAAGGCCAAAAATCCGAATTACTTCAAATATTGTATAATAACACAGCTACAAAGAATAGATGCGGATCTCTTTCCTCTTTTAAGCCTCTCTTGTGGTCAGACTTATTACAGTATTATACTGGTATTGTCATCACCTGTGGGGAAAATATGAAAAAAATAACCTAATTAAATTGCATTCTTGACATCATGTCATGAACCAGAAGAAACTGGGATAAAACCCAGGGAGAACATGTAAACTCCGTAAGAAGAGGGAGTACTGCAAACAACTATACCGCATTTCATCGTCAATATATTAAATAATAGTTATACGAACATCACGCAAAAGACTGAACTCTGACGATTGATATTTTGGGGCATTTCAAAAGGGCAGAAAATTCAGTTTGACTAAAATCTGCAATGAACCAAAATCAATTCACGAAAACTGAAAGATTTTAATCGAAGAGAAAGAGTGGCGTTATATGTATGAAATCAAGTTACAATGCACAAAGACATTAACGTCATCGACGTAAATGTTTGTTTTTAATTGTACCTCTTATTGAACAACTTTGTTGTACTTTTACCTAAGACTGTGCGGCAGCTTGTCGACTTGTTTACTGTTATGTAAATATAAGAAACTGGGGTTTTGTTACGAGGGAAAACTTAATGAAATGTACGTATCTATTGCCGAGTCAGTCACCTTATTGATTGCAAAAAATAGCATTGTCACACCAATGGATCTCATCTAAAACACTTCAGTGTTCAGACTGGGTTACTAACTATGTAGCTCCAGAACCAAATCTGGCTTACCATATGACTCCAGATAGTGTAAAAAAAACATTATTCACCCAACTTTTCAATTCAAGTCACTGGTAGTTCCTTATTTGTCGGGACAAAACACAAAAGGATCCATTTCAAAACACTTCAAACTCAAGCAGAATTGTCAAACGTATGGTCTGTGGACTGAATCAGGTCTGCAAGTTTGTTTTGTGTCAAAATGTTAAAAACATTAAATCCTCATTTTTTGTGGCGTAACACAACCCTGAGACCCAGAACTGAACAACCAATGGCAGTAATGCCCATAGTAGACGTTAGTATAAAAGCTAAGAGAGCTTATAATTATTGACTAATGGTTAATAGTTCTTAAAGGATTTAGAAGTTTAGTTATCTTCTATTATGTTCTGTTGTCTATTTACACTTGTGCTGTTGAAATTAAGCTTCTCCAGTGTTTGTACTCCAAATTGTAATTTTTGTATCAGTAGACTTATATTGAATCTATGATCATAATGTTAATTTAAAACATTTAACATGTCTTCAGACCCCCTTGAGAGAACTCTTTTGGAAAATTTTAATTTTTTAATATTATTTTCTAGGAAAGTGGGCAAAACTTACTTTGTAGAACTTGTTAGAAAAAAATCCCAAGAAGTGATAAATGCTATAGCAAAACCAAAGAAATCCAACCAAAGGCCTGAATGAATCCGAGAGCCAACAGAGTGAATGTCAGATTCAAATGAGGTTTCATCACTCACGCTCTCTCGTTTCGTATTAAAGTGGTTTGACTTTGACGGACTCGTGATGTTTTAGGGCTCGTGTGACAAACCTTTTCCTTCCTGACGTTGACGTCCTGTAGAAATCATCTCAGCTCATTTCACTGGATTCCTCACAACCTTCATATCATACTTTAAAGGTTCATTGTGAAAGTGCTGTTAACTCAAACACAGCTAATGTTAAAAACTCGCTTTGAGTAATCTAATTACATCATGTAGGTCAGGGGGTCTGCGACCTTTATGACCAAAATATACGTTTTCGCCATTAAAATCAGCCTTTAAAATGAAAATACTGCAGATCACAATGTTTTATACATAACTTTGCAATGTTTTTTATATAAGTTGATATATAAGTTTATAAAAATTTTAATTTGTTACTATTTTGTTTCATTATGAAGTGTAATTTAGACATTATTAGCAGACATTTAATCACAATTTTTTGTAGTTTTTCTGTCAGCCATTTTAGTTGATTTAGCCATTTTGACTTTTTCTAATCCCATATACAGTATATTCTACCTGCTGGTTCTAGTCTAGTCATCTTTCTACTGTTTTTAGTCATTTTAGCAGTTTTAGCTCTTTGAAGCATTTGTTTTTAGAAATAAAATTTAAAAAAGGAAATTATCTTAATTTACCCCTTCAAATGTATACTTTTCCTCGATTCATCCACTTATCTAAATTAAAGTTGAATGCAAGCTGAGGTCAATCACCGACTACACCCTGGACAGTACTAACATAAAGACACAATCAGAAAAATAACCATAAAACAAAACCAATGATATTCGAGAGATATCAGGAGCACAAATAAATGTGTTACGAACACAAGTACCACAATGCAACGTCGTGAGATCATCAGACATGTGAAGACATGTATGTGTTTGCCGATGTTCTAGAGATACGTTCAGCAGAAGACATTCTTCTAAGACACAAAGAGACACACAAGTACCACAAAAGTAAAGCAGTGCTAATTAATTCAATTCATTGAAATCCATGCTTTTCCACAGATCTCAAGAGGAGAAAAAAATGTGTTACTAACCCACAGAGGGTGAATTACACCTCAAGTACCACGAAAATTAATGCGATTGTTTCAACTCCAAATCTAAGAATCAAACCAGTCGACTCTCCGTGTTGCTGGAGTGCGAACCACTAGTCCACCGGCGCTGCCTTTTCTTTATTTTAAGAGGTAGATCATTTTTGATTTAGCGAATCCAGCGCTGTTCACAATCAACCCTACTTCAGCCTCCTCGTCTCCCCGTGCTCGAAAAAGAGTGAGCTGCACTTCACTAATTATAAGTTACATTACTGATGATGTGCAAACACTGATGATACGCTCGAGAGCCGGCGAGCCTTTCAGTGGCTCAATAGAGGCGAGCGTCTCTGTGGAGGCAGAGTGCCTCCCAACACGGGCAGAAAATGGATTGTCTTTCCTTTTAACCCTTTTTCACCTAATCTCCACCTCCACTTCCATCTCTTTGGTGCACCCATTCCACAGATCTGATTTCGTAGTGTTTTATTCTCCATGTTGTGATGAAGGTATTCTGTGTTATTGGCAGTTTTCCTCCCAGTTCTCCACTCCACTAAAGCCTGCGTCCCTACTAGGATTGGTCCTGATAGGTAATTTGGGCATGCATGCATAATTCATAAGCTTTTGGGAGTTAATCCTAATAAATCTTCCCTCTCTTGCTCAAAGAGCCCCGTTCAAAAGGGGCCGGAGTACCGGAGCTGTCCGAATGAGCTCTTGCCCAGGAAAGAAAGGCACAGTTTTTTTTGTTTTGTTTTGTTTCTTGTTTTAGCAAATTCCCCTCCCGCTTTTGTTCGGAGCTCTTAAATAAAGACTCGTAATGTCGGCGGACTTGCTCGCGCCAACAAAAAGGCTTGACGTGCAAATTAGCATTGTGGCTCCATTGATTGAAACTGAAGTGCCAAATAAATGAATGTAATCCTTTTGAAAAAGGGAAGTCAAAACATTCGGCTAATGAGATCCGGATGTAAAACATGGCCCAGTCTGTTTATTCTTATTAATTCTGACGCGTTAACTCCGCCGAGTCTTTTATATCTGCAGTTATTTCAAGTGACTCCGAAGAAACTCCGAGATCAAAGTTTCTTGTGAAGCGATGTTTTCAAGTAAAACACAGACAAATCAATGTGGTGCGTTCATTTTCAAATAATTAACATTGCATTGAGTTTTGGAAAAGTCTGTTCCAATAGGATAAAAACAAGTATCACCCATAATTTTCTTCCTAAAATGTACAAATTAAAAATATAAAAGGCACACTGGGGAACATATTGTAGCCCTTCAAAGAGCTGGAGAAAGATTTAGTTAAAAATCAGTGTAATTCTAAACTAATTTGTATATATGACAAAATTCGGAGGTAACACGCTCTCATACAGCTACTGTAATAAATCATCTGCACAATATGAAGCTTTGTTGCCATGCTCCGATGTTACTATCCTATCATGCTGCCATGCCACTATGCTACGCTACCAAGTAACATGCTATGATGCTGCCACACGAGAATATGATACCAACGTGTTGTGAAGCTAAAATGCTATGACTCGACAGTACTTCCATGCCACTATATGGACACGCCAACATGAAGCTATGCTATCATGCTACCATATTGACATGCTAACATACAACATGGTGTGATGCTACCATGCTAACACACTGCTATGGTTAAGTGCTATCTGACCGGACTGTATTTTCTATCACGGTACTGTAATTACATGCTACCACACTGCCATCCGGAGCCACAGCCGCCCCTGTATCTACCAATATATGATCCGAGTGTGCAACTGTGCCACTATACTACTATATTGACATACACCATACTGCTATGTTGTGATGTTACCAGAGTTCAATGCTAACATGCTATAATATGATAATATGACACCTTGCTATGCTAACCGTAGCATTTTAGATGCTAAAAAAATAGAAATTTTTTTCACTTTCTCTCTCCTTTAGTTCTTTATGAAACCATTTCCACTGAATTTAAATTTAAATCTACACGGCATGTTATTAACCAGCTAGCAAGGAGCACTTATGAGGATTCTAACTTTTCCCGCTCCCGTCTGGTTCGGTTTAACTCGAAAACAAAGGTTGCACATCTTGTTGTCTCCTTTTTGTTGATTTTGTTCGATGTGACCTCCTCCGTCTTCGCACACTTTGCAACCGCCACTAAATAACAACCATCACGTAGCTGTAAAAAAAAAAAAAAGATTGCAGATCGGTGCTTCATTCTAAACGTTGTTTTCTTCACGTCCATCGCTGGAATCAGGAAACGCCGCCTCGCAATTAATCTCGTCTGATGCTTGTGATTGCATTTTCTAATTATCATTCCAGCCCGTCCTTGAGTTTTAATAGCATTCTGGATATTAATCTTTGATGTGGCCTGCCTATTAAGCATTAGGGCCAGTGTTTCCTTTCTGAGTCGCTCCAAACGCCCCATTAAAGGACGAGCGAGCTGAATCCACGCCAGATCCTATAGACTCCTGAATTATCTCGGGTAATTTAGCCAATTAAATCTCAGAGTTTTACGGAGAAGGAAGGGAGAAAAAAATATGATTAGATTACGTGGCGGGCGACTTATATCGCCCAAAACACGGGCGAACGAAGGGACGATATGCTGTTTAAGTGTTGTGGAGGGCTGTTATTCCTAATCTTGGATGGAGAGCTCCTCTCTTCTGCTCTGCTCCACTTCTGTAATCTGCAAATTATATAGTCTTGTTTTGCTGAATAAGAATATTTTTGATCTGATATAAACTAGGATATGCTTCCTGGAAAAAGGCAGAGCATTGCATATTAGTCTTGGGAAGGAATTATGCACATTCTTAAAAAAAAAAAAAAAAGAACAATGCAGACCCCCCCCCCCTCTAACAAAAAATAAATAAAAAACTCCTAAACTGAGCACTGCAACTAAGCACTTTTATGGATTCTCTGACTTTACTGGGAGGACAATTATGCGCAATATGCGGCAGAAATCCAGGCTGGAAAAGCTCGCTAAGAGGTCTTACATGCATAATAAATTGATAATCCTTTATACATGGGAGAATATTAACCTGTAAATTGGCAGTCTGGCCGCTGAAAACTTTTTGGGGGTTTTGTGGTTACCAGTTTGCAGCGGAAGGCGTCCTCGCTTCTCCAAGTCGTGTTCTGATAATTCAATCCCGAAAACCAAGCCGGATTCCAGCGAGGGGCTCAGGAAAATAAGCTTTATTAGCCGCTCCTTAAATGACACTGCATATTATTATCGAAGCACAAATTACCACAGACACTCACGTTTATGCACCGAAAAGTGCAGAAATCCAAAAAAGCTGCATCAGACTTGATGCCTATGTAGACGCATAAGAGCATTCAGCTTTCACTAATACATAACTGTAATCAAATAGATTGAACAGTTATTGAAATGATAGGGGGACTACATACCTTCCTGCTTCTTGAATGATGAATGATTGTTACAGGCACAATGTAGAATTAAAAGTTCATTTTGTGATTTGGATTGATCACTGGAAAAAAAATAGTTTCATTTTGTGTAAAATTAGCTGGAATGCTTTCATTTCTTATTACTTTATAGCTTAAAATGGTCTACTTCCCTTAAAGATATATATTATTATATATATGGGGACATTCATCTGTTTTTCTGTTGTTTTATTTTAAGAAAGTGCTTCCAAACACACATGTCCCAGTTTATAAAAGTTAAAGTATTAATTGCATGTAATCAGAAAAGCTGAAATTACCATGGATAAGTGCAGAAACATCTTGTTATAGACTGACAAATCCCTAAAAACCATCATTGTTATAAAAGGCTGCAGTGGAATTATGTTTCTGTAATTTGTACAATGCCTTTCAGTATTTATATTTTTTTCAAATGATCTATTTCAGGAGGGTTAAGACACCCATCCTCCCTTATATTCCAGTGAGGAGTTTGTTTATTAGAGATAAAGTTGTAAAAAGGAGATGTATCATGAAGCCTTGCTGTTTATTTCATAGACTCCTTAATTGATACTGCATGTAGTCATGCATGACAAATCAACACAGAGATGTGCGTCCATGCACAGAAAAGTGCAGGAACGCCATGCGACTTAATTAATCTTTTTTTTGGGAGTATCCACTAATTGATCATTTAAAAGCCGTATTTACCATTTATTTGTTCAGAAATGCACTGTTATATTTAGTTTTTTCATGAAAAGGTTGTGCAACCTATCCCCTGACCTGCATTTATTGCAACAAGCTACATGTGTGCATTGAGGAGCGTAGAAACATATAAAAAGCCATTTTTAGGACGTCCACCAGCAGATACCAGTAGACTTACAGGTTTATAGCTTCAAGCACCATTTTCTGGTCATTATTGGTGTCAGTTTACGGTTTCTCCCAATTCAAAATATACATGCATCTATGTTATATCCAGAATAAGTTCTAAAAAGTGCATTTTTAATGTTTCCAACGATACATTACATAGAAAGCTGCAGGAGATTTGAACCATTTCGGTTTATAGCTTTATAAATGTGTCCTTTTGTCAATATAGTGTTTTCATTTTTATCCCTTTAGAGGTTAAAATTCATAGTTTCATCATAATTTCATCACATTATTCAGGGATGAGTCATTTATAAAGGAAAAAGTGTTGAAAAAAAACTGCTTATTTCGAACCTGACTGCTTTTTGAATGATGCTCTACACAAACACCAGAGCAGAGAGGAACAAATTCTTACATTTGTGCACGAAAACAAACTCCAGGAGCAATTTTTAGGAGCTTGGTATTGTTCATTTGCACCAGTTTATAGCTTTAATTGGATATTTTTCTGAATTAAACCACCCATTGTGTATAATTTATCTGTTTTTCTTGGGAAAAGTTGTCCAGACGACTCATTTATAGGGAAAAAAATGCGACATAAACTGAATCTAATCTGTAGATTTATAATC
Organism: Lipophrys pholis; assembly: GCF_963383615.2. NCBI lineage: Eukaryota > Metazoa > Chordata > Actinopteri > Blenniiformes > Blenniidae > Lipophrys > Lipophrys pholis. The sequence goes on from NC_137648.1 coordinate 3,206,474, forward strand.
TGTAGATATACAGATTAATTCATCTACAAATGTGTGCATGGAAGGAGTCCGAAGGAAGGAAAAACTGGCGACTAGGAAAGGCCACAGAAGACTTGATTTGTCAAGGTTTTGATCATTTTGTGCATAGAATACCATTAATGTTATGTAATTTCCTCAGATGATGGGTGTCAAAGAAAGGGGGGGGGGGGGGGATCCAGACAATGTACCCCTATGATTTGCACCTCTGTGCACAGAGGCAGTGTTATGCAACGCTCGCAGGACTCGCACAGTAATTAGTCTGCAACTCTCTACATGTACGTCGAAGGAACTCAACAAGTGGTTATGCAACGAGGAAAAATAGAGGTGCAGAGAAATGATGGTGTGTGTGTATGTGTGTGTGTGTGTGTGTGTGTGGGGGGGGGGGGGGGGGGGGGGGGGGTATTAGATGTAAAGGGGGCAGAGGAGAAGGGGTGTTGAGGGGTGGGGGCAAGGTCATTATGATTAGTCTCAGTAATCTCCGATCCGCTCCTGGTCGGGTGATTTGTGGCGAATAGATGCAGTTTATTCCCAACAAGCGTGTACGTGAGGCGCCGGGAGGGAGGCGGGCGGCGTCGCGTGATTGGCAGTTTGAGTGTTTCAGTGATTGCTCGCCGGTATTGACGGAGAGGTGCAGGCGCGTGGGGGGGGGGTAAATCTGGCACGAGGGGCGTCGATGCAGCAGAAGATGCAGCACCTGTGCGAGCCTCCACTTGGTGGAGCCCTAGACCTTCACAAAATGTGCATTGAGCCCCCTCCCCACCACCACCACCACCCTCCTCACCATTCAGCCGGCCGCAGCAGTCGCTCTCTGGCAGACCTCAGCAAGCTTTACTCATGTTTTGAAATCCTCAAAGCAATTTTGTGATACAGTGCACACTTCCTTGTTGAAAAAGCTGCTCGGGGAGGAGGGGGCAGGAGTTTACGTGTGCCCCCTTTTTTCTCGAGAATCCACCCTACATACGATTCCACCAAATGCTTTCTGTTGCAGGCTGAATAATGAAGTCAAACTGGGCCCAAACAGTACAAATCATCGTCTTTTAAATTCCCCGTTTCTTCCTACACATGTTGTTTTTGTTCGATAAATATTCATGCGTCGATCCTTTTATAACCCAGCTGTGGCGAGGCTCATGAGAGCCCGCCTGTGTGGGAGCATTGCGTTCCCACCTCCTTTTCATTCGAACGCCGAAAGGTCACTCCGTATCTGACGAGCATGTTAGCGGCTAATTCGCTCTAAACAGTAACCCGCAAACCGGTGATACATCACTTCTGGAGGAGAAGAGAGTGTTGGGAACAGAGAGAGAGCGAGAGAGAGAGAGAGAGAGGAGAGAGACTCAGGGGTGGATTAAGTTTGTGCTGTGGAGGATATGCACATGTATCCACACGCACACACACACACACACACAGACGGAGCAGTGCCGGCTGGCTCGCTCCGGTCGCGGCGCTCGAACACGGTGATTTATACACCTTCATGCGTTTTTAGAGATATGAATGGTACAGTGCCTCTCCATCAAATCTGCCCCGAGCAGCACATCGCACACACACGTATGATTCACCCTCGTTCTCTGCACACACAAACACACTAACACACACACTGGGCTGAACAGGTGCTCACGTACAGTCATGTATGTGTCCATCCTGCACTTGGCATGCACTCGTCTCCGTTTCTTGCACTTTTAAATGAAAGTTTTGTAAGATCCCAGGCAGAAGTTACACTTCAATGTGTGACAGGTGTCATGGGACGCAGATTAGAGACCATATGTACACTTCATCCTGTGAGGATTAAGTTTTCTTGAAGCAGAAAGACAAAAAAATAAAAATAAAAAAATGATTGAAGTTATCCACACGGTGCTGCCTTCGTCAATAAAAAAAAAAAGAACAGAGGAGCACAGCAGCCCCCCTGGAGTCTGCACAGAAATATAAATATATCCAGAAGAGGTGGTGGGATGAATGAACAGAACGGAGGAGGAAAGAGAGGAAAAAGGAAAACAAAAATCTCCCTTACCTTTATTTATTTTCTCTTCCTTTTTCTTTTCTGTGATATTCACAGCTTAGCATCCATCTGTGTCACTGAGTGCTCGGCGCTGTGTTCCCACTCCTTAGCAGTGCTTAGCGCCGGAGAAGCTGACTCCTCACGGCAGTGCTTACATTCCAAGACTGACAACAGCACAGCTGGTGCGAATGTGTATGGGAGAGAGTGTGTGTGTGTGTGTGGGAGAGAGCGAGCGAGTGAGCGAGAGAGAGAGAGAGAGAGAGAGAGAGAGTCTCCTGCTTGCATCCCTTGCTCTATGCACATTCTCCCTCTTGCTCCATTTCTCCTCCCCTCTCTCTCTCTACACTTTCTTTCTATCATCTCTCTCTCTCTGTTTCTCTGCCTCCTCCCTCCTCCTCCTCCTCCTCATCTTCCTCCTCTCTATCCCCTCCTCTCTCTTTCTCTCGCAGTGCATCACTTCTGGCGGTGGATGTCACCGAGGCTGAAGCTGAGGCGACTCTGCCCCTGATTGGCTGCCATTCACAAGTTAGCGATAAAGAAAAAGGGAGCGAGAGAGAGAGAAAGAGGGAGCGAGAGAAAAAGCAGGACGAAAAGCAAAGCGGAGGGAGGAAGAAACCAAAGGGTGGGGGTAAGGGAGAAAATAGTGCCCTTACATCCCAGTGAGCATCAGTTGACTGTGGAATAGAGAAACGGGGGAAGGTTAGAGGCTGAAGAAGAGGGTGGACTCATGGAAGGAACGCACTTTTTCTTTTTTTCCCTTCTTCTTCTCTCTCTCGCTCTCTTTTTGTGTGTGTTGTTGTGAATGCATCCAAGAAAAGCTGAATGTGTGTGTGTGTGTGTGTGTGTGTGTGTGTGTGTGTGTGTGTGTGTGTGTGTGTGTGTGTGTGTGTGTGTGTGTGTGTGTGTGTGTGTGTGTGTGTGTGTGTGTGTGTGTGTGTGTGTGTGTACATAAAGAGGCAGCACTGAGAGTGACTGACTGAGCGGCTGTGTGATGTTTGATGTCCAAAGCAATCGGCCCCATCTAATCTCAGTGACAGAGGAATGAGGTGCGTGTGCGTGAGTGCATGCATGCGTGCGTGAGTGCATGCATGCGTGCGTACGTGCGTGCGCATCCACACGCACGTGTGCATGTATGCTCATGCATGTGCTTGTGTGTATGAATCTTTTTCTTTGCACAAATGTACATGTTTACGTGGGATAAATGTACAATATGTGTCGTGGTTTGTGTGTGTGTGTGTGTGTGTGTGTGTGCTTTCCCTCCCTCTCTCTGACTTGGCCGCGGGTGTGTGGCAGGTGCACATGCGATGGAGGCCGTTCTGTCATCCCTTCTCATTACAGGCCCCATGTTAGATGCATATCAATACGTCTCCATACTGTATGTGCTACTGAGGGTGATATGGCAATTTAATTCTACTGACTTGATGGAAAGGCGAGCAGGGGACTATATATCTCGGGTGCTGACGGGGGTGGGACAAATTATTAGGTGCCGAGATCCGTCCCCAATATGTACCTTGAGCGGATAAATGATTGGATGGAGTGACTTTGAAATGCGCGGGACGTCACTCAGAGTAGCGCCGACGATGAATAATTGAAGAAAAGCAGCCGGGTTTTTTTTTTTTGGTTGTTTTTTTTTTTTTCTCCGGCCAACCTCATCCCAGCTCAAGTTTTTATCTCCTGATATCAGTGTGAATAGATTATCAAGCTCAAACTCTCGGCAGCAGATAAATAAAAATGCAAACAGGCCAAACTAATTAACATCCAAACGAGCGGCGAGGTAGCCTCCCCTCTGATACCGCGCCAAGTCCTCGCACTTCATAATTCACTCCCTCGTTGTGTTTGGCGGCACTGAGAGATTAAGAAGTAGGTGTGTGCGTGTGTCTTTGTTTGCGCGTGCATGTGTTGGCTTGTGTTGGCTTGTGTTGCCGTATTTATATGTGTGAGTTGGGGGGAGGCGGGGTGCTTCATGTGAGGGTGTGTGTCCATGCATTCGTCATGTGTTTGTGCACGTGCATGTATGTGCACGTATGTTCTGAGCGGGATACTTGTGCAAAAGGGTCTGAGTTTTTTTGTGTGCTTGTGCATGCGTGCTTGCAGTTCTGTGCGTGCATATTTGTGTGTGTGTGTCTGATATTGGGTGTGTGTGCATGCGTGAGGTATGTGCACGTATGTTGTGAGTGTGATACCTGTGCAATAGTGTGTAAGAGTTATGGTGTGTGCTTGTGCATGCATGTGTGTAGGTGTGTGCGTGTGTGTGTGTGTGTGTGTGTGTGTGTGTGTGTGTGTGTGTGTGTGGTGGTGGGAGGGGTATAAGTGCATGTCTGTGTTTTTTTTGTGCAGGCATGCTTCCAGCCATGCGTGTGTGTGTGTACATTGTTTACATGTGGGTGTGTATGGTAGTGCATGTGATGAATGTCCAAACATGTGTGTGTGTATGTGTGTGTTTGTGTGTTCGTGTTGTGTGCATGTGTGTGTCAGTATGGGACAGAAGTGTGTGTGTGTGTGTGTGTGTGTGTGTGTGTACGAGATAGAAGTGCACATATGCCTGTTAGTCTAGAGTGTGAATGTGAATGTGTGTGTGTGTGGTGTTCTTCACTAACGAGCCACTAAAAAAAGGAGGCTATTTTGTACATCTCTGCATAGAATTAGTATTAATTTATTTGCTATTTACACCCCTGGGACGTTAATTACGCTGTTGTTACGCAGCCCAAACAACTCAGCAAACATCAGAGAACAAGAACAAGCATTGTACCCGACTGTTTCAGGAAATATAAGAACACATTTCCACAGTCAAAGTTCTCCAAACACACACACAGACATACACACACACACACACAGAAACCCTCCAATCTTTTCATATTACAGGCCTTCCAAGGTAAATAATTTCCCAAATTCCCATTGTTTTCTTCCTCCCTCTCCTGATGAGGACTCCATTACGTTAAATCAAAGTTTTCCAGGCCCGAGGAAACAGCTTCCTTAAGTAAGGCTGTCTCCTGATCCTCTCCCAATTCTGGGTGTCAGCTCCCATCAGCGTCACCAGCTTGTTGCACTTGCTTTCACCTCCACAGTCCTAGCTGCCGCTGATTAGCTCTCTGATTTCCCCGTTGCCTTCCCAGAGGAACGCTCCAGTGCGGATGTCTACCCACTGTTTGCTGTGCTAGCATAACAACTGATAGGTTATTGATATCGCTCCCTGCATGGCAATGACAATACCGCGCTTCCCGTCTCCCGTTGCCGCTTTTAAGTGTCCATTTGAAGGTCTTTTAACAACCCCAAAAGAGGCACCCTGCTTCCTGTCGGCTTCCTTTTTCGAATAGTCACGGCACCTATTTGGTGTCAGAAAGTAGCGTCAATCAATACTAATGTCAGAATATCATCCTGATCACACAATTTTAGTTTGTTTACACCGTGCGACACCTTTTTCATTGCCTCACTAGAGGTGTTTCCAGATCTTCACCTCTTTAAAAGATTTTTTTTTTTTTTTTACGTCAGTCCTGACCTTTTCTCCATTGACTTTTTCCTCATTTAAAACACCTTTCAGATACTCGTACATAGTGTCCGCTGGAGGTTCCAGCCCTGCTGAGTCCTTGAGAATGTCCAAATTGTGTCATTTACTGCGCTCGCTTTTGAAAAGAAAGAACCCCATGGGGTCCCTTCTTTGAGTATTTGGGTTGCTCTGGAGGGGTTCAAGTATCTTGGCGTCTTATTCATGAGTGACGGGAGGAGGGATCGCAATTTGGACAAGGGCCGGCAGTAATGCTGTGTTGAAGAGGGAGTGATGCAAGGCTCTGTTTACTGCTCGCTTTACATCCCCACCATCATCAGGAACTTTGGGATGAGATGACTGAAATGAGTTTTCTACACATGGTGTGTTTCAGGTTCAGACCTCAACAGACACTCAAAGTTAAATTGTTACTCCTCCACCTCGAGAGGAGCCAGTCAAGATGATTTCTCTGTTTAGGATGCCCCCCCCCCCCCGGTCGCCTCCCATGACAGGTTTACCAAACAAGTCTGACCAGGAGGAGGACCTGGGGTCAGCCCAGGACTCGCTGAAGAGATTGTATGTCTGGTTTGGTCTTGGAGAAACTTGGGGCTACCCAAGAAGAGCTGGAGGAAGTTGCAGGGAGACCGACCTGGAAAATTACGTGGGCTTCTTCTCAATACTGCCGTCGTGAGCCCATATACATGAGATGGATGGATGGATGGATGGATGGATGGATGGATGGATGGATGGATGGATGGATGGTAAAAACAAGACTCAATGCAATTAAAAACACATATATGATAAATACAGCAAAGAAAATCAATTATTAAATAAAAGTTGTTAACCAGTCAACCAACTTGACCAACCAGTCAACCCATCTACTAATCAACCAACCGACGAGTCAACCAGCCAGCAGCCAGTCAAACTGCCAGTATTATAAATGATTACACAAATAGAAAACCAAGCTGAATTGTGAATACCATTAAATACCATTTCTAAATCCAAATCGAGTAGCAGAGGTGGTGGATTAAATCCCCATATAAAGATTTCAAAACCATGCAGTACTGTCCTGTGTATACTGTTCAATATTAAATTACTGTTTCGACCTTTGAGAAGACTTCAGTTGATTTAAATTCCAAGGTTGGCCATTTTCACGATAGTTCTATATTTTCTGTGCCTTAAAAATGTATTCCAAAAAGTTGAAAAATAATTTATTTTCTTTGTTTTTCTTGTATTCATTGATGGTCCATTCAATTGAGAATCTATGTAAGCATAACTTGTACAAATTAGCATTTCCGTAAAGAATACAGCATGTTTTTTTCTTAGCTCCAGCATGAAATTTCATTAAAACCACATTTGTTGAGTAAATCTAATTTATGGTGATAGAAGACGGTGACATTATTCTTCATGAATTTACAGCCAGTTTGTTTAAATGAGGTGAATAATTTCCTCGGCAGACTCCTGAAGACGTCTCAAAATTCTGAGCAGTAAATAAAGCAGCAAATAACCTTCAGCCACATGCATTAACAAGTTAAAGAGAGCGAATTTGAATTGGGAGATGGATTTAAAAAAAAACATGCTCTTGTGGGTGTTGCGTCTCCACATTTTAGTCGGTAGTTGCTTATTTATTCATTTGGAGAGCGCCGTCCTGGCAGGTGTGCAACTGTGCATTGTTGCTTCCTCCGTCTGTAACATTGTTTGCAGAGAAAATTGTAAATTGGGGGAATATCTGACACACATACATGATCGATTCGCTGCAGGAAAAAAAAAAAAAAAAAAAAAAAAGGACAGTTTTGTCGATGCCAGAAGTGAGCGTGGGGAAATAATCTTGTTTCTCTAAAATACAGGGAACATCGGTATGACGAGGTCTGTAGCAATTACTGCATAATCGGCTGATTGTGGGTATTTGAGCTGACCGCAGTGATTTTGCATAATTGGTAGAAGCGTTTGCGTTCATCTGGGTAAAAAAGAAAAAAGAAAAACTGCTATATGGAGCTGACAGAAATGTCCTACTTTCATCACAATTTCAACGCCGATGTGCAACCGCTTGAGATTCGACCAGCTCCTCTCTAATGACGTCATTTGGTCATTCTTACGAGCGCAGATTAAAATCCACGGCGCATTTTGATTCCAAGCCAAATGAAAAGAGGACAAGGCAACTTGTCAAATTTACAACACACTCCTCAAAGATAATGGGCTTTAATGGACGCGTGTAAATCATTGATTGCAGGTGTTTAAGTGACAAACGATCAACCAAAAGTACATCAACTGAAATTTGATGTCTATAATAGACAGGTATAGGTGGAACATTTGAGGGGGAAAGAAATTGCTGTATATTACAAGGAATCCTCACACGGTAGACATTGTGACATTTAGGCTCCGGTTATGCGTTAGGACGCATAGTTTTTGCATTTTCATTTCAGAAAAGTTTTGAGTTTTGATTCAGGAATCAAATGTGTGACTTGGACGGCGTGAAGGATGGGACGCCACCTGAAGCTGCCCCCTTCAAATTATTCTATAATTGCTCTCACTGGGTTGGCAGAACCGGAGGAGGACGGAGTCCAACCCGTAATGACTTGGAGTCATTTACATACATTTCACAGATGAAATGCGGCCTGAGCTCCTACGCCGACCCGGATAGCAGTGGGTGACGGGGAGCACCGAAGGTTCAGCTCCTCGCTCAAGGACACTTGGACGGTTTGCATAGCCGTTAGCATGTTAGCTATTACCGGGCCTGGCGCCTGTGTTTGACCAGAAGCTCGGCCAGGAGTCTTTTTCTGAGCAGCTCTTATTAAAAATCTCCCCTCATTTCAAGCTTGGCACATATTTGCAATGCATTCTGGTATTTTCACATCCCAGTGTAGCCGCTTTCCCAACCGAAGTAGTTCTTCCATCACATATCGGAGATGTTTTTTTTTCTTCACTCCTCTAACTTTACGCCTCCTCCTGCGGATCTGTTTCCTTCTGTCCGGTTGTAATCATCATTGTGAGCATGGCAGAGAGCTTTCTTTGTGTTGACAGGGTTTAAAAGTGCAGCGCTGTGTTTTGCCTCTTATTTGTTTTTGTGTGATCCGTGAAGCTCAAGGATTATGGGAACAAGAAGAAGAGGGCTTCTCCGGTCCCCGAGTTCGTCCTTAAAACAGCTTTTTCTCCCCCGGACTCCGTGCGGTGATGACGCTCGCCCGAGAGGCCGAAGGCTAAAGTCCCCGTGCAAGTCGATAACGCAGATTATATGACAGGCGGCAATAAAAACGGCTGAAGTGAATCAAACAACGGAGAGCAATCACACTGGCGAGGGAAAACAGGAACAGGAAGACGAAACAAAAGATAAATCTCAGGGGAAGATGAAACTGATGTTCGAAATGAGAGAATTTAATGCACAAGTATAACAAAAGCGTGAAGTAACACGAATGAATAAATCAAGTATAACAAACAAATTATTATCCTAATAAATAAAGACCCAATAAACACACTTAAAGTATGAAGAGGCTCAAACTCATAAATATCATAAATAATTTAATGAATAAATAAACGTCGAATGGGCAAACAAAAAAACGACTCTTAAATCTAATGTTGAAATAAATACACAAATAAACTAAAGTGATACAAGAATAACTAATCAATAAAATAACAAGTCCATCACACAAATGACTAACGGCAGATTGATTCTTAAATAAATACCTAAAGTACTAAATTATCGAGAAAATTGTGTAACTGAAAAGAAGCTATACAATGAAATTTTTTTTACTGTAAGACTAGTAAAGTAAACAAATGTGCCCCAAAAAACGAAGAAATCAATAATAAACACAAAAATAACCAAAAATATATTCACTAATTAACTAAATAATTAAGTAACTAACAATTAAACCCGGTTAACACTACTATCACGGAGGGACAAAATGAATTATACCAACCAACCATAAAGTCTGAACCAAATAAATAAATAAGTACCCACATAAACCCTGATCTACCTATGCAGCAGTCTAATGAACTAACCAAAAATGTCAACTGACTGAAAACTACATGACTAACTAATGACTTAATAATAAAAACACAAACAGGATAAGACACAATACAAAAGCGAAACGTTAAACTTGAATAATAAACAAACACATATTCCTTTTATTGTTCAAATCCAGGCAGAAACCGACGTATTGTCAGCTTGATTTTATTTAAAGGTTGTAACCTCCGCGCAGTCGTTGTTTTTTCTTTTCAGTGAACACTGAACAGGCTGAATGCCTGAAAAAGCAGGTTTGGGATGAGCTCCGGTGAAATTCAGCGAGCGAGTCGAGCGTCTTCACGATGTTCGCCTGAGAGACTCAAAGGTTAAACTCCCGGAACAAGAGTCTTTATACGCCGCACAGTACATGACGGCCGGGAACACGATGGAGCGGTGCGCGGCGGTGACGTATCGGCGGCCGTGTTGAGGTGCGCGCACACGCACACACACACACACACACACACACACACACACACACACACACACACACGCACACGCACACGCACACGCACACTCCTGCTCCAAAGCGTTTCTCGTCTCTCTGTGATTGATCTTATTTATCAAAACAGCTTCCATGGTAGTTTCTCTCGCTTCTCATCAGTGGTGGGCACAAATCCCCCCTAATGTACAGTGGCATTGGTGTGTGTGTGTGTGTGTGTGTGTGTGTGTGTGTGTGTGTGTGTGTGTGTGTGTGTGTGTGTGTGTGTGTAGGCAGAGCTGCTGGATGGAGGATTTCACAGGAAAAAGCCCCGAGGATGCTCCTGTCCCAGCCAAAGTGATGACACTTCACTCAGTCTGTGAACACTTACTTATGGAGGAGCTCAGCAGGCGATACATCTGCTTTTATTGACTAAATTGGCACCATCATAAAAATTTCACAGTCCACTTCCCCTCGTGGGCTTTTACCAGATTTTGTAGTGCAGACTTCTGCTGGGGGGGAGGGGATTCATTTATGACTAGATAAATAATTACACCCAGGGTTCCTTAGAGGAAACCATCTTTGTTTTAAAGCATTTTTTTTCACTTCCTGCAGTGCGTCGTTCCAAAAAGAATCTAAACAATGCAAAAGGTCATAACGTGGTTCGATAATGTAATGAAAGGAAGCAGCAGTGCTTCTAATCACCTTTAAACACGTCTATAAAATCAATGGGGGAACTCCAGGGATACTTCTTTTGCCCATGGTGGGAGCAGTCGACGTGACGTGCAGCTCTTTACCGCTTTAAAAACAACTTGCAAGGTCAACCTTATATGTAGAGTCATTCAGACTAAGCAGAGCTCAAAAATGTACAATGTACACTTGTGCAGACTGTTTCGAACAGGGACGGGTAATCAGTACAAGACATGAAACTAAATGAGCGAGTTGTGCAGGCAGAAATCACACATCTTATGTAAATAAAAGATCAGTCTCGGAGAATCAGATGTTTTATATGTTAATTATTGAATGTGTTAAAGATGAAAAAGTTATATGCCCAACTCCAATCACTTGTAGGTTGTTGTTTTCTATCCATCTGGGCATCTGCAAGAATGAACCTTGGTCATGACTGTCTTTTGAAAATGGGTAATTTTCTTGGGAATGCACTAATACAAGTTACCTTCTTAATCCACAATGATGTTCATTACAATTCTCAGAGAAGTGGTACATTTCAACCATATGTTGTTTACCAGCTCTGCTGAAAGGTTGATGCCAGCTGATGTCAACCTGTTGTACAGAACCATTGGCTGTGTGAGGTATAATGTACGAGTACCTGAGCCAGTAGGGTACCGATACTGCGATGTGAATCGTTGACCGTCATTGACACTGTCATGCTATTGTCTTTGTGGGATACGATACAGTTACCATACCATACTGCACTATGGTACAGCTGCAGGAGTTCCAGCTACTGTAATTGGTACAACTGATTTATATAACCCATAGTGCACTTGTCTCATATGCCAGGAGGCGTCTGTGTGGAGTTTGCATGTTCTCCCATTTATTTTCTCCAGGTTTCCTCCCACAGTTCAATGACCTGCATGTGAAGTAAACCTGTGACGTTTGTGTGAATCCCTTTGCTCATAGTCAGTTAGAATCAGCTCCAGTGAACATCAACAGGATGAAGTGGTATAGCAGATGGATGAATTTTACCCCCGAGCGGTCATAATGTGCATTAAAGGATCTGTCGCATTCTCCCGTTCAACCACACACCAATGGTGACACTGGGCTGCAAGGTGCTCACACACCACTGACAGCAATGTTACTCGCCCCTAAAGACACAAGACGCATCCTGAACATCTTGGGTTCTTGTGAGGACCCTGAACATGAGGTTCAGTTCCTTGCAAAGACAAAGCAAGACTGAACTTTCACCCCTGAGTTTGGAGGGCAGCCTGCTCTATGCATTTAACATAAAAAAAGAATAATGACCACATGTTTCCTCGCTGTCCAAATTAATTACAAACTTATCTATGTACATGGTTGTCCTGTTACCACACTGTTGTGTTTGAACGAATCCCTTTATTTCATCTTGAGGCGCTTCCCTCGGTTGAGTGTGTTTAAACCGAAGCTCACACACAACATGCCGTCTTTTGGCGACATAAGTTTGTCAAGCGCCTCGCGTTTAAAGATTTATAGCTCGACCATGTGATGCACTCAGGAACAGCTCCATTAAAAAGGGGAAGGGAAAAAAAAAAACTTCAAAGACCTCCCTTCATTTTCACAGATACCATGTTTACTAGTGTGACTTTTCAAAGCTCAAAAGCAGAAACAAAATTGATATAAAGTAGAGTGGTCTCTTTGTTAAAAGAGTACTCTAGTGATTTGGTAATGCACTTCCATAAAATTGGGGGCTTGCAAGAGACAGATTTATAATAGAGTGGGGAGAATAAAAGCGGAGAAAGCCGAGAGATTCTTTTTTTATTTCCTCGTAGGATTCAGGCTCCAAAACTGCTGGATCCTGCATTTCCCACAAGGCGACGTGGCGATGTCTTCCATTAGAGCTCCTAAAATACCCACTTCTGTCAAAAAATCACGGCTCCAGGCTGAATCTCACACTCCCTTTGAAGGGTTTTTGAGGTATAGAGGGTGCAAACTAATTGTGCTTCTCCAGGCGAATCAATGACAATGACAGGTGGAATTAATATAATCAGGCATTTATGGAGATGTACCTTCAAATAAGCTTGAAATCTGAAATATCCCACAGAGACTTTTTTTTCAATTAAATGTCGGATTTTTTATATAATATAGCACCAATTACCACAAGTAAGAAAATAAAGACTTTTGGGGTCAATATACACTTAGGGTCACTGAAAACACAACTTTTTAAAAATGGCTCCCAAGGTGGAACTTTTGGAAAACTGTCTCCGTGGAAAAGAGGTGTAAACATAACTTTATGAAAACTCTGCTGCTGCTCATGTGCACCACGACCACAGTAAATACTTTTTTCACATGCGCAATAGATGGGCAACGATAATAATGGCGGCCTCCAGAATGTCACGACTCTCAGTGATTTGAGTTTTTTTGTTTGTTTTTTTTAATAATGGTGCTCCGATAATATCATCAATAAGTTGCACTGAGCTGCTTTCTGTAATTTCATCTCAGAAAATATTCATTCCAAAGTTCATAATTTTATTTTGAGAGATACAAATGGGAAACTGCTTTACATTCTTACCAGAAGATCATCTGCATAAGTTGATTGAAGAAAGTGTTGCAGATGACACATCCCGTGTTAAATGTGTTTAACTGTTTTGAGATATCGACCATTTTCACATGACAAGTGAAGAAGGAAACCTCAGCTTCTCTGCAGGGCTTCATTTGGACGGGAGTACCTAATAAAATGGCCTCCTATTGTGTTTGAAACAGCAGATTTTTCTGCATATGTTGTAAAATCAAGTACTCATGGAGGATTATGAGGGCGGCGTTTCCCCATAAAGACATTATTGACCGGTTAAAAGACGCTGGCGGACGCCCGTCGTCCTCCAGCCAAACGGCGGCTCTTCGGTGGCTCTTTGCCCCGATTCATCATCCAGTTTTTATGCGGTCTCCAAGGACCGATAACAAACCAACGTGTTGTCCCTTCCCGGCACGGTTTTATGTCTTTTATAATCATGCTCGTGATCGTGCACACTCCCACCACAGGTTCTTCCTCCTCCTCCTGTAATTACTGCTTTTTGAAAAGGGGAGCGGCAGGAGCGGATTCGATTGGTTTGTAACTGTTTCCAGCCTGAAGTGGTTACGGCCTGTTTACAGGGCTGCCGCTGTCACGCCGCGCACCTCTTGACCACACTCAGGACTGCAAGCTGTGCACTGATGAGCCTTGAAAACGGAGCTCGGGGAAAAGACTCGGGGCTCCATGGATTCTTCCCTCTTTGTGTGTCGATGAACGGTTGTTTGTTTACCTTTTAAGGGTTCCGTACGCCGAGGAAGAACATCTGCATGCAGACACAAACAAAGATGGACTGCATCAAGGCAGAGTGGAGAAAATCTTGTGATACATAATTAGAATGAATATGATAGTGAAAATGAATTTAAGTGAGTTATCAGTTACTCTTTATATGACATTATTATCTTACTTTATAGCATGCTATTACCAGTCAGTCTTTACCGTGTGTGCTTTGTATGAAGATAGAATTGGGAATTAGTTGCTAAGCTAGGATGGGGACCCGCGTTAGGCTTGCATATGTAAAATAAAAACCCATAATAAAGTATTTTTTTAATGTCGAGCTGCATGTTCGAGAGAGTGGCTGTGTCTGCCAGCTGGTTTCAGTCATCCACAGCTTTATATATATAAAAAAAAAAAAAGCATATTCCACCAAACTCAACCGATTTGAGTTATCAACTTCCATGCGTAGACCGCAAACAAGTAGCTGCATGTTTCAGTAAATGGTCGTAAAATAACAATATCCAGTGATTGCATTGACTCTACTCAGCAGAAGTACACCGTGTCCTGGAGAAATGCTGGACATAAGTGGGGAGAAGCATGAGTCCAGGAACCAGTGTGATGCTTTTTTTCTCACCAGTGTTGCTCTTGGGTGCTTTATTTCCTTGCGTGTGCACGCCACAAACCCGAGCAATCTGCAAATTGTAATTGCCTGTGTCGGTTTTTGGGGGTAAAACTCTGAAGGCGGAGAGCCTGGAGAGCAGCAGAAGGTCTTTGTGGCCGGTGGACAGGCTGAGCGACGCCGCAGCGTGTTATCTTTACATGATGCATTTGAGTCACTGTTTAACTGACACCTCTGTGCATCTCCTCAGCTCCCTCCTCCTCCTCCTCCTCCTCCTCCTCCTCCTCATATTCATGCACTGTAATGTTTCCATGATCCGCACTGAAGGAGAACCCTTTTAACTCATCACTTATTATTGATTTCCTCATTGGCTCGATTCCCACAGATTTCCTTTAAAGACTTTCTCCGAAGAAAATCGGGGGGTTTTAACCTTGTTAACTTGTCCATTTGGTGCCTTCATTATTGGCCCGGGAAGACGAACGACGGGGGAAAAAAAAGCTGCAGGAGTCGAGGCCGAGATCTTTCTCCAAGAACGCAGCCTTTTTGTTTTAATCGACAATCACTGAAAGAAACAGAAAAGCCCGCAGATGTGCACAGAAATAGAGATGTGCATATTCTGAATGGAGGCAAAGGTGCAGAGTCGAGCCTACGTCTGAATAATTTACTGTTATGTAGGGGCGGTTTTAGTTTGAGAAGGCATACATGTAATTTTAAGTGTGTTAAAAAATCCCAGGGAGGATTTTAATGTGTTTCAAAAAAAATCTTCATGTCTGTGATTCATATTTTTAAACCATATTTAACAGAAAGCTTTTAATGTTTTAGATATACATGTATATCTTTTAATTATAATGTTCAAATATTCATTCAAAATACAAGATATTTTACTTTTACAACATATTTTTACACCATACAAACAATAATGGAATGACACTATATATACTTAATGTACTGATTTTAACTCATGTATATAACTGCTTTTTTAAAATGGACCCATGGAGGATAATATTATTTAAGAACATGTTTAAAGTTGCAAACTAGGATGTTTTTTAAATACATATGGAGAGAGAAAACACATAATTAAAAAAGTTTTTCCAGGTTACAAAGCATTTATATTGTAATATATAAATAAATATGATTGGATTCGCATATTTATTATTGTCATCATCATCATTAATATTATTATGACAATGATGAATTATTGTATATACGATGGATTTTAAAAGCCTACCAGATTCATTTGTTTGACAAATGTGTTTTTCTCGAGCTCTGATGCATTCCAGTGTGGTTCTTCCTCCCGTCACCTCCTCCCAGCCCCTCCAGAAGCTCGTCCCTGGGCTGTCTGTGATCCATGCAGTGTGTCCTGGGCCCCCTCCGGCTCCTCCTTCCATTCAGACTCTCCTAATCTCCTGTATGCCTCCACAGAGAAGAAGGATCCTGATTACAAACCTGACAGCCGTCACAGCAGCTCCTTCAAAACCAGCTGCCTCCAGACTTAGTGTATCGGCTCCAGACTATAGACTCCATACTCTGTATGGACTCCTAATTTGGTGTATAGACTCCTGATTCAATGTATAGACTCCAGACTCAGTGTACAGACTCCAGACTTAATGTATAGACTCCAGACTCAGTGTACAGACTCCAGACTTAATGTATAGACTCCAGACTCAGTGTATAGACTCCAGATTTAATGTATAGACTCCAGACTCAGTGTATGGACTCCAGACTTAATGTATAGAATCCAGACTCAGTGTATAGACTCCATACTTAATGTATGGACTCCAGACTCCGTTTATAGATTCCAGATTTAATGTATAGACTCCAGACTCAGTGTATAGACTCCAGACTTGATATATAGACTCCGGATTCAGTGTATAGACTCCAGACTCGATATATAGACTCCAGACTCAGTGTATAGACTCTAGACTTGATGTATAGACTCCAGACTTGATGTACAGACTCCAGATTTAATGTATAGATTCCAGACTTGATGTATAGACTCCAGTCAAACCTTGTTGAATGATGCCAGACACATTAAGTCATGTGTGTCTCCACTCTGTGTCTTTTTGCTTTTGCCATCTAAAACATATGTGGAGGACAATCTGCTTTCTCAGTGACCCAAATATTGTTTTATTTGTTATTATGCATCGAGTGGATTGCCCTTTATGTAAGCCTTTTGATTTTTTTTCTTTTGTGCAGTAAAGCTATTGTGGACGAGCTGCATGCGGCATATGTGGTATGTGTTGTATCAAGTCATTCACTTCTTTGTGTCTCTGGTAAACAATGAGTTGTTGTTGTTGTTGTTGTTGTTGTTTTAAGTCTTCGCCCCGTTGGTTCCGCATGTCACTGCGTTCCTTCCTCGTGCTCTCGCCACACTTCCCGTCATGATAATTAAATACTTTGACCTTGACTCTGACGGTGCGGCAGACATTTTCCCACTCAGTGTTATTATTCCACTAATTAATTCTATTATTCCCTCCAACCAGTGGGATTAACCACAGGGACGTGGTAACACGAGAGGGATACGTTCGGCTCAGACGCGCTGGCTTTATGAGGAGAGCCTGCCGTCTGACACTGTAGTTCGTCCAAGATGTTGCATTTATGTTGATTTTCTTGGGGATTATGTGAAAACAGTGTTGCCATGGCGTGCTGTGTGTAGGTTAGACGGCTTGAAAAGGAATCATTATGGAATCTGAGGTCTCACGCCTGTGGCGTTTTGTGGAAACAACAAAGAAACCCCGAGATTTAAAAGAAGTTAGCATCTTATTTCATCTTTGTCTTGAAACGTGAAAGAAAGAAAAATAAAAAATTGGAAATGTTGACAAGCAGATTTATTGTTTTTTTCTTAACAACTCCTGACAAATGCGTAGGTGTAATGTTATGCATTTGACCTTATTTTCACATCTCTGTATTCACAAGTGATGGCAGTTGTTTTCAAAATGAACTTGCAAACATAATCTACCATTTTAAAGATTTAAGGCTTATTCTTGATCTTGGGGAAGAAAAAAAAAAAGTCAATCACAGTGTGATTTTAATGTATTGGAACTCCTTTATGTGCCATTCCATACGATACAAGAAGGTGGGACTCAGAACACACAGTATATACCTCTGGCTGAGAACAAGATCTGGATGAAAGTAAAACCAAATGAACCAACCATCTGTTAAACACTTGAACTGATCGAAATAATCCAAGTTTCACCATTTCCAATTACAATGTTCTCTACATTAGATACATGTCTCTCTGAAAGTCTCTGAAAGACTGGTCACTTTTTATATGTTATTCACTCGAGATACCACCATTATCCATCCATCTTCTATCCTGCATATCCTGTCCAGGATCACTGCGTACTGTGGGCAAACACATATGGACAGACAAACAACCACACATACTCACATTTGCACCTCGGGTCAATTTAGCGTCACCAATTGCCCTCACATGCATGTTTTTTGACTGTGAGAGGAAACTGGAGAAAAGCCATGCATACACATGGAAAACATAAACATGCCTCAGTTGCAAGGGTTTGTGGGAATGCGAACCATTAATGCCATGTACAACCTGGACAAGTTGTGTTTTTTTTTCATTTTGGGAATATTTCCGTGTCTGGCTGTGTTTTCGACTCAGTAAGTTTAAGTGAAGAATGTGAGTCATTTTCCCTCCTTTGCTCACGGATGGTTTGTTTTCGTCACGTTATCACCAGCACGATCTCTGTTTAACAAATACAGGGATGAAAATTCCATGCAAATCATTTCCCGTTGAACCACTGCAGCCTTTTCACATCCTCGGATATAAAGCAGTAATCTCTCAGTCTGGAGAGGTTTCCTCATCTGACCTGCATTTGTTTTATAGGAGCTACAAACGCCAAAGCACGATTACAAGATGAATATTGGAGAAAAACACACATCCCGACAATGCTTTTATACTTCCGTCATTCAACACCGTGTAAGGAGCATGTATGCATGAGTCAGGATATCCCACAGTCTATTTTCGGATATAGTGTGGAGAAATAAAAAAAGACCTGAATCTGATACAATGGTGAGATTTTAGGGATTTTAGGAAGATTTCATGCTGCAAAACTTGTTTGTTAACAGAGCCAGGCTGTAGGGGAGATACTGTATTTAAAAAAAAGGGTCTTCAGCGGTTCAAAAGGAAAACCATTTTTCTGTTTTATAAAGAAATGGAGAAGTATTCATCATGTGCTGGAGCAGTAATCTTGCAATGGGGAAACTGGTTTGGTTCCAGATACTGAATCGATATATACAGTATTTACAAGATAAAAGATGGAAAAACAATAATCTTTATGCAATAAAGTTTGTTCTGAAGTAGAGGTTAACCCCTTTGTAACTTCAGCACACACACACTCAATGACACTCATGAGGGTCTTTTAAATACCCCTCAAGTGACAAAATCTGTAACAAGATTGTAAATATTACAAGGGTACTTAGTTATTTTCAATGTTTTAGAAAAATGAGGCGAAAATCTCCAAGTCATCTCCCAATGTGAAATAATTGCAAACTAAATAAATAAATAGAATTCACATCAATGGACATTTTGTCTTCATCGCCTGATGTGGTCATATGATCAGTGCATTATCTCAAAACCACTCTTTATCTGGTGATTGAACACTGCTTCGGTTTGGAAGCTCAGAGAAACCCACAGTCGGTAAGCAGAACTGTGTCAATATTATATGTGGATGTGTGTGAGTTTGTGTCTTGGCAGCACACGCCAAGTCAACACAGTCAAAATCTTAGGTACGATACAGAATATTTGTGACCATTACGTCCATAAGTAGAAGTCTTGGGGGGGTGCAGTTGAGGAAATAAGTCTCCCCCAAATAACAGCAGGATCTCTGCAAAAAGCTCAGCCAGTTTGCACCTCATTTTGTATAGATGTTAAAACAGATGGAACAATAAACATTTTCAAAAGTAGTGCAAGTATTTTGCATGATCTGGAAGACACACCGCAACCAACCAACCAGCCGGCTAACCAACCAACTACACTACACTACAACCAACCAATCATTTTGTGCCAGGTAGAAGACACACTCCAACCAATCAACCAACCAACCAGCCGGCAAACCAACCAGCTACACTACACTACAACCAACCAATCATGTTGTGCCAGGTAGAAGACACACTCCAACCAACCAACCAACCAACCATTTTGCACAATGTAGAAGACACTTCAACTAACCAACCTCCCAATCAACCGTCCAACCAGCCGGCTAACTAACCAACCAACCAGACCGCAAACCAACCAACCATTTCGCATGATCTGTAAGACACATTCCAACCAGCCAGCTAACCAACCAACTATTTTGTACAATGTGGAAGACACAGTTCAGCCATACCAAGCAAAAAAGCAACCAACCATTTTGCATGATCTGGAAGAAACATTCTAACCAACCCAGCGACCAACCAACCAAACAACCATGTGTTAAAATTATACGATACGTTTGCTATTTTACCCAGTTTGTCCTGTTGTAAATCAGCTTGTGCACAGATGGGCAATATCATGTTAACGATAACCCGAACCCCTCCAGTAGACCAGGCCCTCTGTTGCTATCCTAATTGGCCTTTCTGTAGCACTCCTTAACAATACTGACAGCAGTCAGGTGAACTGTAAGATAGCCTCAGTGAGCTCCCTGAAATACCCAAGTTTGTCTGATAGAACAACAAAAAAAAACTCCCCCAGATAAGATATTAAAAGTAATCTTGCTCCATTGTGTGTACTGTAAGTACGAAAAAAAAAAAAAAACCTGCAGCTGAGAAATAATTAATCGTGGCCTGACAACCCCACCACAGCTCCGTTTTCCCTCTTTATCAGTTGCTAGGGCCAGCAGTCTACATCCTTTATTGAACTCCTTCCATTCCCCCCAAGTGTTTCTCCGACAGTGAGCAGAAAGTAGCATGTAAAACTACTTTCAGAACAACTCAGGCTCTGCTGCATACCTCCACTCCTTTTTCTGACAAGTGGTGACACAATAACTGTCGATCTTTTCCTCCCCCATTATGGTGGAGGTTTCACTTTTCTCTACTCCGGGCTGCCAGCCTTCTTCTCCGTCTTAGTATTTCTCTTTGAAAACTTGCCATACTCCGAGAAATCAAATCGTGACGTATCGAGCAGAGCTGTTCTCAAATAGTGGCTTCCCTGACAACACCGCAGACGTCTTTTGAATGTCTGGTGTGGTGTATTGTTACGTACAGCTGGCTGTTATCCGGCACAGACACACACACACACACACACACACACACACACAAAAAGTGTAATTTTAACCACTGTGCAGGTATAAAAATATATTCAATATTTTACACTGCTGCGAGATTTATGGCTGTCACCTATGGGAGCCTGAACAAATGCCAGAGAAAAGAGGAAAAAACGGAATAATTGTTGGGTTTTCAAAGACATTCAAGAGCCCACGTCTAAAGAAAAATATACTGTATCCTCATGCGGTGCGGCGCACTAAAGATGGTGGGCAAAGGTTGTGTTTGCAGAGCGCCTTCTGGCGTAAATGAGCTGAATTTGATTTGAGAAAACCTCTTTGACTCCTTCTTATATAGTAGAAAAGTAACGTATCTTCTTTGTAAACATGTTTTACATTTTATATTGTTCAACAATAGCTCCACCCTCAGCTGTACTGCACATCCTATTCAGAGTGCTAAACATGAGTAAGTCAAACAAACTCATTGTAATGTTTTTACTCCAGTGGACAGGTATTCAATAGTTTTTTGTTTTTTTTGAATAAACAGATTCCGATGCTATAGTAGTCAGACACATTGCCTCTGTCCGGCACTTCAAATGTAGTCATGCTTGGAGATTTTTCAGGTGGTGAAAACAACAATAACTCTATGAGTGATTGTTCAAAAGCCTACGTGCAAATTTAGCAATTTAGCCAAGTTATATTCACAACTATTTCCAAATTATACAGGTTTCACACGAAATTGTAAGTTGATAATCCACACACAGGAACCCTGTCGCATGATTTTCCGACGGTGGATTTTTAACGCATACAAAGTTTTTGTTAAAAATATCAGATCATTATTGGGTTGGATCAGACGAGAACAGATTCATATCTAAACCAGATTAGTATTGGTGGTACCATCATTGGTTTTAATTGGGATGGGATGGGTATGAGATTGGTATTGGACCTGATCAGTCTGGGATTGGACCTAATAACTTTAACTAACGCCCCATTTACACAACATTGTTTCAGAAAAGTTTGATGTTTCTACGTAAATGGACATCATTTTCAAAACTTGAACTGTAATGAAAACACAAAGGATAATGCGTTTTCACTTGTCACATAAATTGGGCCTAAGTTTCAGAAGCAGTCACCTCGGGTTTTTGGGGCTCTGCAATTTTCCCCGAAAGAAAGTTTGCTTGTGGTGAATTTATGAGTGAGGATGCAAAGTTCCCAGGTGCTTTAAAGGTGTGGATTTCTATCTCTGACTTGTGCACAGCCCGTCGGGAGCTGCACTGACAGTAGCTGCTGGATGGATTTAAACTCCTCCACCAGATGCCTTCCTGGCTCAGGGGTATTCCTGGGGTGGATACTCTGGAGGAAAAAAAAATGGCTATGAGCCTCTATTCCATGCCTCTTCTTTTTAGGATAGATTACTCGATTGCTTATTCTCAAGGGCAACCTGGTGGCTGGTGTGTTAGCACGGTTTTATCATAACGATGATGCACAGGCTGAGAAAGTTATTTTCGAAAATGTATTCATTTCATTAAGGAGCCGAGTTAAAAGGGAACCCTGGAGAAGTTGGTGATTAAAAAGGAAAATGTAGCAGAGATCAGAAAAGGAGGAACTAAAACAGACTGACAGTCGTTCACGTCGGGCTTCATCGTGACATAAAAGAGTTGTACAAAAAAAAAAAAAAAAAAGAGCACAAATAGAAAACATATCATTTGATGCTAAGGAGCTACACTGAAGGGTGATTGATTGCAGTGATCACAATGACACGAACACTGTCAGCAGTCATTTTCATTCTGGATTATGTTTTGGAATTAATGATTCAATGTTCCGTCGTCACATTTGATTGCACTTGATTAAAGTTGTGCTCCATATGGAAACACTGTGTGTGCACAATTTCAAGAATTGATTAAAATGTCCACAACACTTTACCATTGATAGTTTTTTTTTTTAATAATTGAGGACTCAAAATTTGATCTGTCAAACACCGAAAATGATTCAAAACTTGAGATGTTCCTTAAATGTCTCGTTCTGTCCAAACCTCTTCAGAGAAGACTTTGGTAAATGTCAATAGTTTCTTGTTTTCTCTCTGAATTCAGCATATTGTGGCATATTTAAGCTCCAACACTGACTTTGAATTAAAAGAAAAATGTTGACGCTTCTTAAAAGAAGCGACTCCGAATCGACTGAGACAAGAATGTAGAGGGCCGAGACGTGAACCCTGAGGAACACCACAACTAATTGAAGATGCTTTTATTATGTTATCAGCTGATGTTATGTCTAATTTTTGTGTTTTCGTTTTGTGTATCTACTCTCAACTAAGCCACAAACTATAAATGATTAGTAAACTGGAATCATTTTGAATTAGAATTCAATGTTGTCTTTGAAACATAAAAAAATGGTGAAAAACATGTTAAACAAAACTCAAGATGTTCCTAAATGTTTTTTTCTGTACCAAACAATTAAAATGTCTCTATTTTAGTATATTTACAAGAATATATATTCCCATTAAATAATCTGTAATAAACAGGCTGTGGCATACCTCTTCCTGAATATGGACTATAACTATGAAAAAGGATTTGTTGGATAGAACCATGAGGAACACCACAACTCCTTCATGAAGTTTTATGTATATTATAGTTTTAATTATTTTAATGTTGACTGTGAGCATACTGCATTATGAAATACTTTCAGAACAATTCTTTGACTTATTTTCTTTGTCAGTAGCTGAGGAGTAACTTGAGTAGTCACTGTGCATAAACAGTAGCTGAGTAGGAAAGTATTTGTTATGCTTTGAAATGGACAGTTGTTGCTGTGACTTTTTCGTCACTTATCAGGATTGTGTTAATACGAGGAAGATGCTCTAAAATAAACAAGACTTGAGTCTGAATAAGTGAAGAAAAAAAATGTATAGGGGACCGAGACTTGAACCATGAGGAACACCACAGCTGCAGTGCTCAGTGGAGGTTTTATTTGCTGAGATTTATGGATTTATTCTGAACAAACTGTAGCAGTTTTGCATTAGTAAACACGTTCAGAACACGGTGAGCATTAGTGGGAGGACTATGCTCTACAATCTGGTAGTTCTTTGAAGAAACAGATTCATGAACTAATGACAAAGAGAAGACGACGCAACGAAAGAGCCGAGATAAACGACAAACTTGCAGGCATATTGCACACATTGGCTAACTTCTATGCTGATGATACTCACATTGGGGTTTGACAATTAGTAAAAAGCTTTTATTAAATATAGCACTTTGGCTCATGCTAATGCTATCCGTGGGCTCAGTGAGCAGGACAGAGGGAGACAGTACTTCATTTAAAACAAAAGTAATGTGTCTTGAAACTTCCATAATTGTAGTTGCATTACAGTAAAATATCTCTTTACAACCTGTTATCCACGTCACTGCATGTTGGCAAAAGGAATGATTCATTCTCGATAATTCAAACTTCATAGCAAGTTTATCTGATGTAGAAGTTTACAAAAGTATCCTTTGAAAATGCAGTTAAGCGTCTATAAATGGTGTTACGCGAATGCCTTATTGTGGTGACAGATTTGAAGTGGTAACTTTATGATTGTGATGAGTCTAATTGTCTTTAAAGTAGTTGTGTTTGTATAGCATTATAGCAATATGCTAAATGCCATGCTGTCACCTCCACGCGACAATCACGATCAAAACAAGGTCAGGCAGGAGATGCATCAGCCATCAGCGTTGTGTAAATTGGCTCTATACATGTTGCTCACAGTGACACAGATGTTGTCTTAAATAAAGACTCTGGGAATAATTCCTGTTGCATTAAAGGTTATTGTTATGGATTTTCTCAGTCCGCTATACCAAGAGTTGACAATAAATAAAGCGCTAACGAGGACACTTTTATGGAGCAACTTTTTTTTTAATGGCTGTGTTCATCTTCCTAAAACCAAACCACAGATTGCTTCTATGCATTTATTTATTTTTTTTTCTCTCTCTTCCCCCGGATGTTTGAATCCAGTTTTCTTATATTTTCCGGGCTTGAATCACACATTGGGAGCCGGCCCCTCAGCATTAGCAGCGGTAATAGGCGCCGCTTCTTCTCGCCACCTCCATTATACTCGACTCACAACACAGAGAGTCGGAAGCACAAGTGGAATGAAAGGCAACTGCTACAAATGACCCAGTTTACACAAAAAGGCAGTGGGTTACTGCTTCATTTCCAATTATTCATTTTTCGAGAATTAGTTTGGAGACACGAGACCTGTCGAGTGACACTTGTGGGCGGATGCGAGGGCATTCGGTGAGATTACACCGCGGCGGACCGTCGCGCTATAATGAAGAGGTCAAGGCAATCAGATATGCAGCAGAAAAGAAGGGGCCATATATAGAATAAGGTGTGAGTCACCGCTTTCTTTTCATCTTATTTATTTATTTCAGCTTGTAAAATTAGAGCGAGGGAGGTCAGCGGCAGAACAAGACAAAAACTTATTTTTTATTTCAATGCCAAATAAAACACCGCAAGATGATGTTCCGTTAAAGAAAAAAAAAAAATCTGTCGTTTTAAATTGACCAGGACGAAAGCATGAAAACCCACATTGATCCCAAGTTGGTGAAGTAATGAAAATGTGGTGATAAGGACATCGCTTTCAACGCTGGTGTAACACTGGCTGAAGACACATAGAAATCCATGCAAATGGAGCAAAAGAAGGGTTCATGGGGATGTTAATTAAATTTACAATCCACAGAACTTGAACAATATTGGAAATTCAGCAGCTGGGAATCGCCAAAAATAATAATTATAAAACTGAGATAACTATATTCAAAAGTGAATAAAACCTGTTTAACTATAGCCTTCTATAAGGTGAGTGAACATAGTCGTTAATGTGCACATTTCTTCCAAACCAGCACTGTTGCATCAAAGGCGACCACAGGATTTACAGCATGTAGAGAGAGGCACTGTTAGTGCAGGATTCCGAGAATTGGTAAGAATCTCGACAACATTTAAGCGCCGTTCCTATGACAACATTCCAAGGAGCACATTTTCGCATTTACGCAGCAAGGGCAGTTTTCAATGACTACAATGCAGAAAAAGCAGCCAGAAATAAGATTCAACATTAAATTTGAGAAGGAAACTACTTAAAACTAGAGAAATCTGTCCATGCAGTGACAAACTTTTTTTAAAGAAATCTTGAAATATGATTTTTAGATTTACAGATTATACTGTAAAATCAAGGACTAAAAATAGGTAAATAACTTAAACTAAATAATCTAAAAAAAAAAGAAAAGGGAACGTGAGCGGGGATTAGACCGTCGTGAGACAGGTTAGTTTTTAACCCTACTGATGATGTTGCAATAGTAATTCTCCCTCTATCTATCTATCTATCTATCTATCTATCTATCTATCTATCTATCTATCTATCTATCTATCTATCTATCTAAAGGAATGAAGGGGGTCTGCAAAGTATAAAGGATTGCATTTTGCTTTTCTGTGGACCTTCTTCCCCTTCGCCTCCTTCCGTTTCCATCGCAGCTTCTTGTCCTTGATTCGTTGTCAGCCAGACGTCTCAATTGTGCAAATTGTACAGTGGGAACTCAGTGACTGAGCTCAAAGACGACACAAATACTGTATTAAAAATAAATGTATATTTGACCAGAGCTGCATCTTTATGTTTATGGATGCGATCCCCTTCAAAGAGATGTGGCAACACGACGATACGACGTCCCTCTTGACACCTCTTCCCCTTTATTCCTTCACAATAAACATATAGCTCAGTCCCTACAAGCCATGAAAAGTAAATGGCTCTTTCTTTGCTCGGTGGTTTTAACTCTGTCTTGATGACACAAGTAAACAAATTTTATTGTGCCTTCAAGATCAAATGTTGGGAAATGACTGGAACCACTTGTGTGCTATGAAGAAGAGTCGCTCACACAATTAAATAGAAAAGCGCCATTGAGAAGTTTGTTTTGTCAATTACATCAACATTTGTTGCACATAAACTGAAACAATGCAAGCTCTTTTAATTTTAACTGGGATTATAATTTAGTCTGTGGTTGGAAAAAAGATGATTTACTTACAGAAAAAGATTTAAAATATTTAAGGTTATGTGTATTAAATATATGGAGGATCTAATTAAATTACTATTGAATTACTATTAGGGTTGGGAATTGAAAATTGATCAATTCCATCAGAATCTTACACCTTAAATGTGTTCTATTCTTCTTAACGATTCATTTCCAGCACGACGTCAAGTCGCGTTGCGATACGTTGCATGACGTCACACATTCTGCGACGCAGACAGAGCGGTCTGCAGTGGGAGACGATAAACGACAAAATAATACGAGACGTTAATACATGTTCCACTCACCACGTCCTGAATCCACAGAGTCCACAGCCTCTCGCCTCACAGCCACAAGGTCCAAGTTAAAAAAGTAAAAAAGTCTCGGTGCAAATCCCGGCAGGAGCCTTTCAGTGTGGAGTTTTCATGTTCTCTCTCTCTCCATGTGTGCTGGTTCTACTCCGGTACTCCGGTTTATTCCGATAGTCAAAACAACCTGCACCGTGGCTCCCTGAGCTACACCCCCGGCCTCCATCACATCTTCCTGAGCTACACCCCTGGTCTCCATCACCTCCCCAGAGCACTGCGCTGTGCGGCTGCGAAAAATGGTCCATTTGATGAAGAAATGTCCTGTCGGAGGACTAATGAGGGACTAATAATAATAAATTAACTCTGCCGTCTATATGCCTCGTGTAGTGAATGTCTGCTCCAACGAGACCACAGCGTAGACATATGCTGGTAGATTCCAAACAATATGTGTGAGCCTCTAGATTTCACACCATAAAATAAACGTTCTACTAGAGTATGTCTACTGTGTAGACATCGCAATCTAGTAGACATCTATTACTGTATGCTATGTATTAGATCAATCTGTGTTGAAAATCCCCTCAAAAAAAGCACCATCACAATATGAAAACACAGCATTCCCTGCAGACCGAGAGAACACGTTCCTCCTCCTACGTCACTTCCATGTTCCTCTCCAGTCTCCGACCTCCCAGAGAGGGTTAACTTGTCAACAGCACAAAATTTGAAACGGTGTAAATTCCAGGGGGCATCCAATGAAGGCAAATACACATTTGACTGTTGCTTCTTAAGGGAAAAATTATAAATCAAGTTTTATGTTTGGAAAAAATAAAATTGTTCCTTTTGGTGCAGAACACTGTGTAAAACTACTTTTTCCTCCTCCCCAAAAATAATTAGGAATCGTTAGGAGGATTGATAAGGAATTGAATTGAAAAGCAGAATTGACAATGGCATTGATATTAATAAAATCTTATCAATTCCCACTCCTAATTACTATATTCTTACTTGTGAGACCGCCATCACAGAACCTGAACCACATAGGTTGAGAAAAGGTTCCACCTTAACCCCTTGCAGCCCATCTGAAGCTCCCCGATTTAAGTCTTCATGTTAATTCAGCCTAGCGGGGTGTTTTAAGAAAATAAGTCATAGTTTTCCCCAACACATTTGTATTTTTGTTATGGTTTATGTCTAAAGACAACACTTGAAGTAGAGTCATTGGAAACGATAACAATGTGGAAAAAATGCATAAAAAAGAAAAGCGGAAATGGCCGCCACCGCACATAGAAATTGGTTGTAACATCATATTGTTTACTTTGAATCATGTCGAGGCTCTTAGTGTTGGAGTGCTTGAGAACAGTCTTTAGACTCTGCCTCATCCCATTAAAGCCTTGGTCGTGACTCGGTTTCCCCCACTTAAAGTTTTGGGTTTGATATTATTGATATTGACATTATTTATTTCTTTAAAATAAAAAAAAACTCTGACAGTTAAAAGTTGCAACCTGCTCAAATTTCATCCATATTTACGTCACGTTTGCAGCTGTTGTTTATTCCAGTAATAATTTATCCGAGGGGTTAAACTGGTTTCGTGGGCTGGTTTGCTCGGGTATAACAAAGTAATCAAGCTTAATTAAATATTTTTTTTTTTTTAAAAAAAAGACGTGATGAAGGAATTAATCCCGGATAAGAATTTGGGAATTCTTCAAAATTAAATAACAAAAACAAGCGGCGACATCTGGGGACAACCCTGTTTCCGTATTGAATTCTGCTCAATGAGAGCTCCTCCGTGTGTTGTAAATCTTTCTCTGAGCTTAAATTATATTGCAATGAGCTCCGTGCAGACTCGAGAGTACAAGAGGACTCTTGAATAATTCAGCGAGGACCTTTGGGACAGAGAGCAAAGATGATTCTGTGCCCATCGACAGCTATTTCTACCATGTCTTTTTAAAGGTATTTAAGTGCACAGAATAAGTGCGCAGGAAACAGATCCAGCATGTGTGTATATATATATATATATATATATATATATATATGGATCCTCTGTCCATCCATCTATATTTTATGCACACTTTATCAAAGGGAGGGAGGCCTCGCGCAGTTCACGTTGGGCGAAGGGCACCTTGGACAGGTCACCTGACGGCTTTGGATTTTGGGACGAGGCCAGAGTGTCTGTGGGAAACACGTGGGGAACATGCGGACTCCCACACAGGAAGTTGCGTCTCAAACCGGAATGTTCTCACTGTGAGGCAACAGTGCTAATTGCTGCACCGCCGGGCAACACCTTATACGATTATTCTTATGAATAAATTAGTAAGTGAACCATGTGAGCTAATCAGCCCCTCGGGATCAGAGGGTCATTCAGACGTATGGAGTCAGCCAGGAAGGTCAATAGGAATTCAGTGATGTTCCACTGAGGCAATACACACACACACACACACACACACACACACACACACACACACACACACACACACACACACACACACACACACACACACACACACACACACACAGAGTAAACTATTCCTGGAGGCACTTAACTAATCAAATAACAAAGCTGCAGTGATGAAGGTTGATTGTAGCTCCACAATGGATGGATGGATGGATGGATGGATGGATGGATGGATGGGTGGATGGATGGATGGGTGCATGATAGATAGATGGATGGATGAATAAATGATGGATGAATAGATAGTGACCGTTTTTCCTGTTACATTTGCTGCTACTATTATAATTCTTAAAATCCGAGCGACTTGGTGGACAACGCTGTTCTTCACAATGTCGCACATTTGTCATTCTTATTCTTTGTAATGAAGAACTCACTCCTGCCTCTACTCAAACGTTCTTCTTTTACACATGTGTACCAACATATGATTTAAGTCAACACAGTTTAGCATTTAAAACCAATAAAGTGGGATATTTTTTATTTATTTTTTTGCAGAATTTTCTTTGGAGGAGGAGAAGACTTATCTGCTCGCTGTGTCTCTTACACCAGTTAATTCTAACACCAACAACAGACAGGGAGCTTCAATGAGTATTTTTTTTTAATCAAACAATTGTCAAATGTGGCATCGTATATTACAGAGTAAATAATTGGCTCTCCTCTGTGTTCACAACGACAAACTAATTGTGTTTGTGTTTTCAGAGCATTTTTCTTTTATCTTAATTTTTTACTCACAGTTAATATTATTTTCAGATTTTTTTTCAGGGACTTGTTGGTGTTGTGTCTTGAACTTTAGGCTATATAGTGAACCTCGCTCTGTTTTTATACCTTTTAAAAGACTGTTTGATACAAACGACACCACAAATTGAATTACTTAGTTGCTTGACATAACACATTGATTTTAATTCACTATTCGAATGTGTCTGTCTTCCACTGGCCAACAACCCACAATTATCAGCTTGTCAGGAGCTGCCACAGCGCACAATAAATATGTATTACTTTTTCTTTTTTCCCCTTTTTCCTTTATAATTAGTTTGACACCAAACAAATCATGGCTTTATTTCGGGGCACAGGGCGACTGGGGACGCTTTGCTTCAAACGGCGTGACAGTTTGTTTCCTTGTCAGCGTCGCTCTTGTCAAGGGTCACGGCGAGTCACATTTGAGGACTCGTGACAGGAGCGAGATCTTTTATATTCCGCTGTTCTTTGACACAAACGGTACAGTTGTAGACCCCCTG
Organism: Lipophrys pholis; assembly: GCF_963383615.2. Taxonomy (NCBI): domain Eukaryota; kingdom Metazoa; phylum Chordata; class Actinopteri; order Blenniiformes; family Blenniidae; genus Lipophrys; species Lipophrys pholis. Next base: position 3,237,134 of record NC_137648.1, read on the forward strand.
TCAAACTGATCACTTGGACAGAAGTCAAAATATGTTCAGGGGAAAAGACAAAAAAAAAAAAAAAAAGAAGAAACATTTGAAGGCATTGTCTCACAACTCATAACCCACTCGACGACTTAATCCACATTTGCAGTGGCAGTTCCCCGCAATGTTTTAACAAGCGCATAGGGATATTAAAAGTATCTGTTGGTTGTTTCTGATTAGCTGCCACTGAACCTTGACTGTAATCCCATAAGCTTCGGCCCGCAGCGTCCAGACTGTGGCCCAACCTACCGAAGGAAGGAACCGCAGAGGAGCTGTGCTCCTAACTAGTTCTTCTAATCCATCATACAAAGCCTTATCACACATAACCTTACAGGGCGGAAAAAAAAAAAAACAGACAAATCCTACAATGGCCTATTTGTCCAGTCTGGGTCTCGGACCACGATTTTGGGGAGGGGGAGCGACGGGCTCTACAGGTCACATCAGACAAGAGTCTTCGCCTTTTCTGAGGTTGTCAGAATTAGATGTCAAAGAAAAGCAGAAATGTTTGAGAATATCAAGCATTCATTCAGATCCCAGCCAGGGAAACCCTGTGAGGTGGCTCCAGATGTCACACTGTGGCCAAAGACTCTGCCCGTTGAGACAAATTAGAATTCAGAGAGATGCTCTAAGAAAATAGATTGGTAATGAAAGGTCAAAGATACAAACAAGGACGCTTATTGGTATTAATTCCTCTCAATGAAGACAGAACATTCTAAAGAGTTAACAGCACTACTCAATTTGGCATCAAGCTCCTGAACATCTTGCAGCAGAAGCATAAAAAAGCCAAAAGAGACAAGAACACTGACTCATTGATGTCTGTTTGGCTTCACTGTAATATTTTGACATATCAAAATGTTGATCTATGGTGGTGCTTCAAGGAGTCACTCCTAAAACAGGGTTTGACAGTGTTAAGTGAAAATGCATGATTTTTATTTTCGAAAAACTTTCGCGTGTACTCGAATTAGGTGCAACATCTGTTGGTTGATGTTCTCTGTAAAATGCAAGTGTCAAATTTACAAAACGTTTTATAATAGCACATAAAACATAAAAGCAACAGGCAGTTTCCCCGTGCTAGACTTCTATAACATGTCAGATTGGGTTCATTTCAGTTTATACGCATGAATCTTTCTAATACGTGTAGTTCTGGGTTCTCCATGAAGCGTCTCTCTTTCACCTGAGCAGAAAAAAAAAAGTGCATCAGCAAATAAAGTGCCGTGTGATTCATTAATTGAATGCAACCCGAGACATTTGCCCAAAGACTAAAGCCTCTTAGAATGAAAACGAAATCTCATCTCCTCACTGGCATTGAGCCTTTATGCATGTGAAGTGGCACTAATGCATGTACACATTTAAAAAATAATAATATTCTTTCTCTCTTTCACTCAGTCTATGCACAAAAGCGCAAGACCGAGGTTACCATCATCAACTGTGGAATATTAAAATGTTGATTCATTAATATGTATTTTATGCAACTGAACTTCTAAGGTGCAGAATGAAGGAGAAGCAAGTGCATTTGAAACTAATTACCAAGCCAGACATGTTGATTTAATTTACTAAATAAAGTAGCTATTTACTGATAGCATTATGCTAACAGGATGTTTTTTTTTAACCCTATTAAGTTAGGTGAATTACTCCACGCATTTCTGCTCGATTAAACTATTTAATCTGATAACGTTTTTCTATTAGTTGCACAAGTTACTGAAAATTACTCCTTCAATCTTCTATAATTGTTGTTAGCTTTTCGAGTAATCTTTGAAAATTCAGAAGTACGCATTGTGTCAGTTGTAATTAAGTCAATTAGCATGTCGTGCTAATGTGTAAATAGTTTTATACAAATCTTCTCTAAACTCTGACCTGTTTGCATAAATCATAACCTAAATGCTAAACGGTGTCAATCTGGGATAAACAAAGTGATCTGAACTGATTATTTTTTTATTTTTCAATACAGTAGTATGTTATTTATTATTTGTGTGTATGTCTAGATGTTTAAATAAACATTTACACAACAACGAATGTGACAAGTGAAAACTCATAATTTTTAAGTTTTTGTTTCAGAAAGGTTTCACATTTACGCGGCCATGTTTTGAAACACCGAAATGGCAGAAACGTAGTTGGCAAACAAACAAGCACAACACAAGTTTGTTTGCTTGTTTGTTTACCTCACAGGGTCACACGGTATATTTCGTTGTTACCCTCCAAAAGAAAACTGAAGGGGAGTCTATTACGCTATTTCTGACTCATCCCAGGTTAAAATGTGTTTATGATTATTTTTTTAAATTTATTGCCCCAAATCCAGCTTTTCTTTGATTTTCCTCCATTTGAATATTGGATGATAGGAGCTGCATTCAGAATCTGCTGTGTCTGTGTGAGCTGGAATGGCTCCGCCCACACATGCCCATCTTGGGAAGAGGAGGCGCCATGTGCCAGAGCAGAGCTGCCTAATTGTGGGAGGAGTCAAAGGGAGGGCCTACCTTGATTGGGATTGGCTAAACCCCTGATGACACTATATAGGGTTTGATTTCTGATTCGCTCGTTGGAGCAAAACACTTTTTAAACGTTTAAACAAGCCAGGGAGAGAGAGGACAGTTATTCCCAGGTATGGGGAATTTTGTATAATATGACCCCTTTAAGAGAAATGTAGAAATGACAGTTGTTGGCTTGAGTGCGATCAGTAAATAAATTAATACATTTTAGGCAAATGAATGTGATCCTGTATGAACCTCTGGCATTCCCCAAAGGGGAACCTGAACCTCAGGCTGGGAACCTCCCCATTATAATACAGTATGAAGACTGAAATACTTTGATTTTGTAAGTTTTGCTTTACCTTCACAGTCATACTTGACCAATGTTTCCATGGTAAAACCAAAGCATTGCAACAAATAATAGTTTTAATATTTTCAGCTGTGATGCATGGTGTTTCTATCATATTTGGACATTATCTATTAGAAGAAATGTCGATGATACAGTCAGTAGAATTGAATCCGATCTGTGAATATGTAAACTATATTTTGGATTATGCATATTGAAGTGAAGCAAGCAGATGTGATCCGGTGTGACCCTCAGGTAGATTCACTTACGAGGGGAGTGAAAAAAATTGGCAGTCATCAATCATTCCCAGTCAGTCTGCGGGTGATTGGCATATCTATCCTCATTCGAGCTGTCTGTAGCCATTAGCGGGGCAAATTATATGGAGGCCCTAATGTGTTTACAGATGATTATTCCATTTTCTCTGCCATAAAGCTGCTTATAGGTTCAACTCCACAATTTCTTCAGCTGCCAATACGGCTTAACAACAAAGGCCATTAAGTGTTACATATTTAATGCCAGAGCAATTAATTAAAGGAGCCGCTTCCTGCGTTTAATCTGCACACGTCAATCTGGCGATGCCGACTGGAGGAGGGGAGGCGAGGGTCTGCTCTGTATCGAGGTGGTGGGCTGAGGAGGCCGTCTGAAGCCACCGATACCATCACAGAGGAGCCTCAAACTAATGGAAACTATCACACTTTTTCTTACCCTCGCTCTTTTTTTTTTTTTTTCTCCACGTCCTCCAGAGGCAGTGAGGGAGGAGTGTGATTCTTTCTAAGTCAGGAAGTGCTGCTTCACAGTCTGCTCGAGTGTTACCTGCAATTTTTCAAAGAAGTGAAGCGGGGATGTGTCTCTGCTTGATTAGACGACACGGAAGCCCACCCCCCCCCCCCCCCCCCACCCCCCCCCCAATACTGTTGTTTATGTACTGTATTTTAATAAAGTATTTCTATTACATTCTATTTGGTTTGATTCTGTGATATTCCTTAATGTTCTATTTTATTATGTTCTGTTATATTCCAATTGTTTTGATTCTATGATTTTCTTTTCTGTTGTTATCTATTCTATTCTATTCTATTCTAATACAACCAAATGTCTTTTAATTAATTAAATCCTACCCTGTACGGTTACAAATCTATGAACAAAATTACAATCAAAGTACTTACAGTCCTATTAATGTCATTTTAAATTTTTGGGTTTAACTGTACCTTTGCTGTAAGGTATCAGTACGCAGTGTATCTACATTATTACAATATTATCAATTGAAATGACTGTTTGACCACATCGGAAAGGGTATCTACAGCCAGTCTGTGTGCTGCTCGTCTCTCATGCAGTGAAGTCAGCGTCTTCAGCCACTATGTGTGAATCATATCGGGGCCTGGCGACGTCCAACTCTTCATCTTTCACACTCTTACTTGGACATCGCCTCAGAGATGTTCACTGGTTCTTGCTCTGGGAGGTTACTGCGGTCAGTCCTCAGGTCCGCTGGCCATTGGACATCAGTGTTGTGTGATGCTTCTCTTTTCCATATGAATTTCCAATATTTTCCTGCGGTTATTATTTCCCTGCCTTTCAGAGTACTCGTTAAATAAACTTAAACGGCCATTAATTGGACTCCCATTTCCAGTAAGCCACGTTATATTTCAGTCAGAAACAGAAACAGAAACATAACACAAAAAGTAACCGTGATGCCCCCAAAGTGCATTCTGGACAAGCAAATTAGCATCATTGGCTAATAATGATCTGGAGTATTATAATTCTGATGCGTGAACTATTCATGTTAAATACATCTAGGAAATGTGAAAAGCTGTGAAATCATACACATGCCCACACACTCAAACACAACAACACTTTTTAATTGGAGTTGAAGAATTTAGTTGGATTTTGACCTTTAGGTCAGGCGAGGCTTCAAATAATTCAATTGCAATGAACCTCATGTCAACCTCGAGTTGAAATGTTCTGTGAAAATAATGATCATTTTTAGACTAGTCCTCCTCTTTTATAAGGCAAACAACTGATATGTGTAAACATACCAGAAAACACGCGTTTGGTTGATTTTCCACATTCAGCTCTGCGGCTCATCCCAAAAATGCATGCTTCATTTGAATGTGGCAGAATTCAAAAGGGAACTAAACAAGATTTCTTACAGGATAAAATCTAATCTCATCCTTTTTTTTCTTTTACAGAATTAAATCTATTTATCTAAAACTAAAATTCCCCATGAAGTCAGGATGTTTTGGTAAATGAAAGCAGAAACTAGTGTTGTAGTTTTGTAGAGTTGTCTTGGTCTTAAACATTCTCAAGGTCCTAATCTTGACTCAGTCTTGGCACCTTTGAGTCTTGGTCTCCTCTCGGTTGTGAGAGCCGATGGTCTTGATCTTGACATGGTCTCCTCTCCTGAAAGTCTTGGTCTTCGGAGGCTCAGGTTACGGTCTCAGCTCTTTAAAGTGTTGGTCTTTGTCTTGACTTGGTCTCAGGTTAGGTGGTCTTGACTAAACACTTACAGAATCCAATGAATATATTATTCCCAACAGAATAATAACAATAGAACGTATGACAGAACACTGTCCAAACATGTCAAATGTATGTTGCAAACACCCAATTGCTTAAAAAGCAGAAAGTAAAATACTTATGGACGTTTTTTGTTTTTGTTCGGTTTCTTTTCAGCTCCTGTAATACCCAGTCATGTTACTAACCTGCTGTCAAACAACCGAATCATTTCTCAAATGCTCCATCACTTGTTCAAACCACGTTGAGAATAAAAATCAGCTTACATTTTCTATGACATTGTAAAATGTCGCCATTTTAACATCTCATATGTTCAGCTTTATGATGTTTTGTATTCATTGCATTATTAGAATTTATTATAAAATTGCACATTAAAGTGTTGGTAAACGGAATCAGACTGGCTTGCAAAGTGACTGTAAAGCTATTCATTAGAGAAGATGAATGCATAAGCGTACACTAACATCAGAAATACAAGAAAGAAGAGGATTTGATTCTTATAATTGTGTCATAGTGGATTACTTAGTTGCTTAGTATTTTACTTATAAGCCTCAGAGGATTCATCTAATATGATTTATGATGTAGCGCTCTGTAGTTACAGATATAAATACAGCACCTTTAAATCAAGCCCAGAGACTCCCGGACACTGAACTAAATGTACAAGTGTTTATAGTCCATCGTTGTCACATCCTCGTGAATTAATAATGTCATAAATATCAAGGAGGCCTCAACGTTTTCTTGGTGCCATAAAAAGGTCACACCACAGGGACTTCAGCGGTATCTAAAAATAAAATATCTTATCAAGGTGTATGCATAATTAATGATTGGTCATTTTACATAAGGAGCCAGAGTTATCTTTGTCATTGCCCTTGCCAATCATCTTGTGTCACTGCAGAAGGGTTGGAGCTTCAGCGGCCTGTTCTGGGTCCAGACGTCTTGTCTGTGTGAGAGTTCTTTCATCGTGTTTCTGCAGAACATATTCCTCCCAACAAATCAGCTTTTTTTTTTTTTTCCTTTTAATGGTCTCATTTGATGCCAGTTGTTGATCAAGACTGACTCAGTTTTATTTGGAGGCTGTCCTAAGTTGGTGGCAGATGGGCAGAAAAACAGAGAGAGAGAGAGAGAGAGAGAGCTAAATTTATTTCCTTGTAAAATATTTATACAGACGCCACTTTTTTTTTTTTTTGAAAGGGAAAAGAGTAGTTTTGCTTTTGAAAGCAGGCAGCCAGATAAGATGAACATGCAACCAAATGTCACACATAATAGTGTCAAGTATTGGGATTTCTGTCTGACCATGTTGTGTCCGATCAGTTCTCGCAGCATCATCAACAATACAGAAAATAAGTGGGAATGAGTGTTGATATTGGTTTGAGATCAGCGGTGTTGAACTCACTTCTGTTAGACATACAACCGAGACTGATCTCAATTCGGCTTGACGAGCAGAACAAACAGCTTTAACGGACCCGTGCCCATATTCAGTGACTCTCACCTCTCGTATTGCTTAAACTCAAACTCGAATTGGCGAGTGAAAGCATACAGCGTAAAACACTGAGATGGGTGCTTCTAAAAATCTATGAGAATTCCAGAATCTCTGAAAGTTCATGGATGAGTTGAGTTATCGAGTGTCAGGAGTTTTACAGTTTGCGGGGGTTCTGGAATATTTCATATATCATTTGCAAGCCATAATCAGACATTATCAAATATGGAAACTACTACTAGTGTGAATGACTCATCATACAGCCACTGCTGATTCTATCCAGCTATCATAGACAAACATCAATATAGGATAAATGTGGTTTTTTTGACAGTGAACTGTTCTTCAGGGTGCAATAGTGAAATACAACAACTAACAAGTTGGGAGTGCTCCCACTGATAAGAAATTGTCCAACTAACCTGATAGAAAGAATGGCATATTTGATATAATACTTGATGGGATCCATCACTTCCTATAAGGAGTTCTGGTTAGAAACTGCCAACATATGTGAAGCCTGCATACAAGCATCCACCAGATATGGACGAACCCCAGTGTTATCACCCAAGGCACCATGCCCCGCAGGTCAACCCAGAAACCTGAGAACCTGATTGCACTACAGGAACTAGTGCCAACTAGTGGCCTTGCACAGAAACTACAGCATTCCATTGTTGTTTGTGGCGTGGAACTCTGCGCGACAGAGGCAAAGATGAGGAGTCAGTGTTTTGACGAATTATTTAGAGTTGGCAGAGAATACAAACACAAGGCAGCAGGTCTGAGCAGAAATCTACCAAACAGCCATTTCTGGTCTTTTCTCAGTTTACATGGAAAAGCAACAGCCCCAATAGCATCTGGAGATGTCTCCTAATGAGTTTATGAAGCCTCATAAACTCACGTAATGTCAGGGCGGTTTGACCCTTCAGACAGTGGCGACTGTTTCAAGGAAGCCTGGAATCTAAATATCCCACTGAAATCTTCCAAATCACGTGCTTCCATTTGGTCAGCGATCTTGACAAACCAAATCTTTTCCAGCTGATCTTTCCTGGTTCAAGTACGTGTTCTTCTCTGCAATTTTGACACAAACATCCTAACATAGGTCTGGAATAAACCCTCTGGCGGACCAATCTGTGGCCCGACAGCCTCGTATTTAACACTACCGTCTTAAATCTCCCTTCTTTTCATACAAAAAGCACAAGATTATTGACACATTAATGACTCATAAGAATGGCCTCGCCATATCCTCCATCTCCGTTTGCATGTATCTACATTCTGTCAGGGTATTGAATTCAGATGGGAAATTGGCCTCAAGAGTGAAGCAGTGATTGCTGACCACCTCATATGTTTCTTGTCATAGAAAACTTCAATAATCTAAAGAGCATCTGTCAAGAAAAATAATGCAGTCAGCAGGAGCCGTCCTTTTCCATTTGTGTGCAACATAATGTGACTATCTGCGAGCTGGCAGGAAGCAAATAGTGCCACTCCTGCTTATTTTGAATTTATGAATCTTTAAACGACGCTCGCGTCAGCCGGGCTAATTGTGAAATATCTTCAGCAGAAAAGTGCAGCGAGGTTTATCACAAATCTGCTGCATTACAGCAGGGTGCTGGTAAACAGTTGGTGAAGACAGTTTCTGTTTAGAAATGAGCTTGTGCCAAAAGCAATGAGTTGATTATGAAATATGAAATGTAAGAAAAGTCTAAAGACCTTTGGACTTCATAATGTTGAAATATGTTGGCTGCTCCACTTTGTGAGGGGACCGGCCAGTTCCGCTCCGATGAATTACAGTATACATTATTTGGCTGAAGTAGTATGAGCTAGTAGAAACTCAGACCAAAGTTAAATGTGACTTTATTTTCAATGGACTCGTCCATTCCTCTACATTTTATCCATTTTAGACGTTTACAAACATCATGTCACCAAAAAATCCCAATCATTATGAATAAGAAAATTTAAAACGTAAATGCAATTTAGTCTTCAACACTTCCTGTGGACCTCCGTCAGGTTTTTTTTCCACTATTGGCTAAATTGAACAATGTGATTAACATATTTCAAATTCGCCCATAAAGCAAATTATTTGTTAAAAATGGCAGCCATCTTTAAAAGTGCTACAGTGAGATTTTTTTTTTTTTTTTTTAAATGTGAATTTTATGCGAGTCTTTGTAATCGTATCAGAATTGGAATCACGTTTTTAAGGCCTTGTTTATCTAACGTTTGAAGTGAAAATGCATTCTGTCTTACATTTTCATTCCAGAACGGCAACATTTAAAAAACAACATCCGTTTCCACGGAATGCTGACAACGGTATAGTTGGCGTACCCGGCCACAAGTTGGCACTGGTGATTATTTTAGTAACGAAACCACACGCGGGGGGTGTAGAGAACGAAACACTATGGACATTAACAATGACGAGTACATATGTTATTCCGGGTGACTCCCAAAAATAAAACTACCATTGTTGATATTTTCCAACTGCTCGCAAATGTGCAGAAGAACTATTTAGTACGCCGCGCGGGCCCAGTAGCAGTGTTTCAGAAAAGTTGGGTTTCCAAGGAGTCAAAGGTGCAGTATGTCAGAAAAACCTACATGCATGACAAGAAAGCAAAATGCTGATGCTTGAATGAACCTTTAAACCTCCTTCTGAAATATGCAGTTGAATATCAGCTGATCAACACCAACAGACTGCTCAATCACAGAACAATTCAGCAATGTTTGATGCTTCAGCTCCATTTCCTCTGCACACCGTCCTGCCCTGAAGTCCACCGCAATGCTTTACCCAGCTAATGTGGAATCACTGGCATGATCACGTTAACGGAATTATCTCTGGTGTTTTGGCTTCGGGCTCTTCTCACGCTCGGAACATGTGTGAGCGCGTCGCCCGAACAGAAAAAAACAAAACAAAACGTAATCTTGCTTTTTGCATCGGGGCGCATTCTGCTGGTCTGTGTTTTGTTCATTAGCATGAGCATTTTTGACATGTTACGGCAAGAATTTAAGTTGTTTTTTTTAATGAGCCTGAGTTTATCCGCTTGGTTCTGCTTTAAAGAATTTACAGGAGGACGTCCACATGCAGACGCGGCGGGGAAAGTTTCAAATGATCTGGGCCGTACTATCCATTATGGATTAATTACACTCATAGGCCCTTTTGTAATCTACATCTAATTGACTCGTTAGAAAATAAATTGCATAAATTAATGGCGTGGGGAAGGCAAAATATATATATATATATATATTTATTCTTTATACGCTGCCGCTTTCGGTCTGAAGAGGAAAGGGAAATTTAAAAGCACCTGCTGCTAAAAGCGTGGTCAGAAACGTGGAGGGAGATTGAGGTCAGCTTTCATGATTCTGCCTCTTCTCAACAGACCAGCCCGGATTAAGTGCGTTTACCATGTGAACTTCTGCTCGCTTGTTAGACGCCCGTGCATTTCTGTCGCCGCCGGGCTAATATCGGACATCCACGATTAAAATAGCGCCCATTGATTTCCTAGCGGACTCCCTCCTGATGAAAGCCAGCACAATAATTGACAGCGTCTCCGACCCGCTGTATGTATCCCACCCATGCTTGAAAGATCCTCAATACTTAAACAAACATAAACTAGGAGGCACTAACAGGAAATCAACAGCACCTAGCCTAAAAATAGGGGGTCTATTAATGCGGAACAAATGGCCACGGCGGAAGAAGCCATTACATGGCCGCCATTAGCCGTGCATCATCCCAGAAAGAGGCTGATCAGCACTTTCGGGGGATGTAGCTGCCATTTCCAGAGGAGACGGATGGCCTTCTGCTTTCATTATCATTTGGATATGTCTCAACTTTCTTGGATCAATAGCACATTAAAGTACTGTGAAGCCCAAATATGAATAGCTTTTGGATTTGATGACTTAATAACGGCGGCATCAGTCACATAATGCAGCTGATGAGTACAAGTACTATTTTCATTATCAATGGAGCTACGGGATTATTACTTCACTTTAAGTGTGTCAAACTTACTACTGCAGGCTTGTCTTGATTCTTCTTTCCCTTCATTGGTGTCTGTTATACATCATAGACTCATAATATATGGAAAGCTAGATAGTGTACTTACTTTATTACAGTGTACACACTGGTTACGTTGTGTGAAGACTAAGCCAAAATATAATAAATATTTTAAAAGTATTATCATTTTTATGCAACACAACTTAAAAGGGAGTAAATAAAGGATGTTTTTAAAGACTTTTTCATTAAATTCCGAAACTTTAATAAAAACCTGTTTTGACAGTGTGTATATCTTTCATAAAACAAACTGCACGTTAGCTTTACTCGAGACGGCAAAATAGAGGGGGAACACTGTCGTAAGAGCTGCTTGAATAAACATGGGTACTTGTGGAGTAAATGTGTTTGAAAATAGAGAATCACACAGCAATTACAGAGTGGAGTTGACTGAGAAATGATGTGATTTTACATGAGAGCTTTGGGGAAGGTCTCCTGGTACCTGCAGCGGAGCGCTCAACAACCCGAGATCTCCGTTTGATTACAGCCGGCCTGCAGACACCGACACAATATTTCATGCAATCTTACTCATCATTTACACAGGATTGCCTCCATTATGCCGTTTATGGCTCTGATCAGGACGCGCTCGCCAAAGGACTCCTGTGGAAATGAGGGCAGAGGATGACACGTGTGAAAACCTACAGTTAACAAAAAATAATAAAAAACAGTTTTGCACGCAATAATTTTAAAAGGACTTTTTAAAAAAAGGTAGAATAGCAAAAATGGCAACAAAACAAAATCTTACAAAAGTAATAAGGCCAAAATAACTGAAATATCAAAAATAAGATAAACAAAGGAAAAAGGAAAACTGGCCAGAAGAGCTAAAATGCTCCAATGATAGAACAAATCTAAAACAGCTGAATTAGCTAAAACCAATTTTTAAAAAAAGCAGATATTAAAAAAACAACAACCAAGAAACCAAAAGTCATAAGACTGAAACCCCATTGTATTGCGGAAAAAAAAAAAATAATAAATTGGATAAAACTACTAAAATTGCTTTTAAGAAATAGTAAAACGGCAGCGAAACTTAAACCACTAAAAAGCACTTTTAAAAAATGACAACGTGGCTGAACATGACAGAACATCTCAGTAGAATGAAGGTTTCTAACACTCGTTTTACTTCACTATAGTTTTGCATTGTCCAGTGTTTGCCCAAAATGTCCCTTTTTTTTTTTTTTAACAGAATTTTAATTATATGAATAAACTCTAATGTAACAATGGCTCGCATAAATCGTATAAAGGTGTTATGACTGAAAGAGATACAAACGAATGTAAAGCTGACGGCTAATGCAAATAAAATGTAAATAACATACAACATGCGTGACTGTTTGAATGTTCCTGGTGAAAACCAGTTTTAAAATAACGATACTTGTCAGAACGTTGTCGGGCTTGCCTGAGGTCATAAATGGACACAAAAATCTGAATAGAAGACACCTTCCAGTTCAACATGTGACACTCATTATTTCCATCATGATTGCCCAAGAGGACAGATATGTGTAGCCACGCTGTGCGGAGAAAGTCACTGCTCTTCTACCACCTGAGGCTTACCCAGTGGCATCCAGGAAATGGCTGAGCACACCGTCCACACACACACATCATCAGTAGGGTAAAGCTAACCTGTCTCACGACGGTCTAAACCCAGCTCACGTTCCCTGTCAGGTTGTTTTACCCTAGTCTGACACATGTAAAAACTCATTATGTACAAAGAGAATATATAGGATTTATCAAAGCCGGAATGTAAATACAGACTGATTTAATATTCAAAACTGTTTTTTTGTAGATGATACTTTGGTTTGCGTATCACAATAAACAAATGTAAAGGTGCATTAATGAACATGAGTGTGCTTTATTCCCATTGTTAATGTTTACAGTAAAATGTTTTCCGCGCGCATGTGTGTGGTGTCATTACAAAAACAACCAGCAGCGCCCACCCCCATTTATTTTGTGTGGCCACCATACAGTTTCCAGCTGTTTGCCCTCATGTAAACAGGGTCTGAATCAAGAGAAACGCTCAAATAAAGACTCCTGTCTGCACCTGACCATGGTGTTATTCTTAGTAAACTACCTGCTAAACTCCACGAACTGAAACCGCCATGTATCTGCATTTACATGCGATTCAGCACTTTTTATGGAGAATCTTAGAAAATCGGGCCCGTTGTGTTAACCCACATCTGGTTGCAGATTGAAATTTGACTTACAAGCACGTAAAAATTCCAGTCAAATCTGTTGCAGATCCAACTGAAATGAACTTTAAAGAAGAAGAAGAAGAAGAAGAAATGAAATCTGGCTACCCACTCACATTTCGCCTCCAGCTAAAGGAGCCTTGCAGATATGAATCAGGAACTCCAGCATTCACAAAGCCAGCCCGGGTCAGCCCGTGTACGTAACCCAATTTTTATAATTGTGGAAAAACAGCTGAGCCAAAAAAAAAAAAAAAACAGAAACATAAAACACCTGATCGAATACGAGGCTTGTTCTTTTTGTGGAGATAGAGAGCGCCAAGGAATCTGATGCATGATTAGAAATGCTTATCTCGCTGCCAAGCTGAAGGAAACTCTGCCCTGTTTTGTTGATGCACTATTCCAGCGTCTCTCTCTTCCTCCCGCTCCTCCACCGTATCTCCAGCTCGGTCCCCGCTGCTCCGTCACCACTGAATCACACCCGCAGTCGTAGATCACCAGAGACCCTGCAATCATTTATATGCTAATCGGATGCCATCTATTAGCCTTTTACAGAATCAGTTTACATTATTGCTGGAAAACAGAGCAAAAGCACCTGATCTTCTTTAACAGGCCGCCGACCGCCCTCCCCGAAGTGACGCCCCCCTCCCCCAAAACAGCTATGTCGTCTTGAAACCCTCCTTCGAACGTGACCCCTCGCTTCCTGAAGATCACATAGGAAAATCTTAAAATATATACTTTTTGTGTGGGCCAAAACTTGTATGAATAAAGACAATAAATCACATTTCTGCCTTGAACTTCTCATATATTTACATTAACATTGATGCTTTTTTAATCCCTGTGTCTGTGGAAAAGGTTAGTGCACCTCAAATGTGATAATCATTTAACGTCCTGATATTTAAACTAGAGCTCAACTCTTTCATTTGGATGTTGCTTAAGAATCTCTCTAGATCTACTTTCTTTTTTTTTTTTATGTTGCGAAATCTATTGGGAAGCTTCCGAAAGTTTATTTAAGTTGTAGGCCACCAATAAACTCTTTAAAAAAAAAAAAAACACAGACATAAACTCTATATACATATATAAAACATTTTTATTTGGGATAAAGTCACAAAACTATGTTATTATTTCTGAACAAGCTCACACCATTTGTACACATGGGCTCCCATATAAAATAAAAATATCTGAAACACCAATTAAACTTGAATTTCTTTCAACTTTCATTTAAAACAGCGGCACTAAATCTACGACATCAGGGACTTTGTGGATGTGATTATCGACCTTTGTGCTCAATAACGCAACACATTTTAAGACAGAATGAAGTTTATAACCTCATGCAAAGAAACACAATGAAAAATATATTCTTTTTTTTGACATTTTTAAGTTCCATAATACTTTTACAATTTTAGTCAGATTCATACTTTTGCCAAAATAATCTATTAAAAAAAAAACATATTGACATTATTTAGTAAATTGTGTGAGTTTTTTTTTTAAAGTTATTGTGCAGAATCCCAGGATTGAAGTACCCATTAGGTTAGAAAGATTTGCATGTATTTCTTTTGATTCAAGCCCATAAAGAGACCTGGAAACAGAGATTCAGTCTTAAATCAGAGCGGTTTGGGTACAGAACAAAATGTGCAACTGTCCCCGTGAATAGTGCCTCTATAAACCCACTAAAAATATATATTTTTTAAAAGCCCTCTATTCTTGGGTTTTTAATGGGACAAAGTGTCTGGTCATTGTCTCCGTGTGCCTGCACAGGATATATTTGGCTCGTATTTTCTGCCCTACAATAATATTTAGCTGTTGTTACGATTGATGGCGAGCGAGAGACAGAAAGAGAGAGTAATGTGTTCGGGTTTCCGCGTGTCCGCTAATTAAATGACAGCGAGTGAGCAGATGAGAGGGACGCTTCAATTTTTCAAAGGTGACACACACAACCAGGAACATTATGTGCCAGGTAGAGAAAGCTTTCTAATGAAGGGCTGCAGCGACGTCCCCATCTGCCGTCAGATCATCCGGCCAAACGTGTCAGAGCACCGTCGCCATTGTCGTCCCCACTAATGGCTACCTCCGTCTTTCCATGTCAGAACATGAAGGGCTTTTTTTAAAATTTTTTCCAATCAGAGGCTTGATTACAGAAGAAGTGGAAACGAAGCAAACAAAAGTGTGCGAGGAGCGGTCCAAAGCCGTATGTGTGGGTCCGGCCATCCAAAACTGGAGCCAAGCCGTCCTGGATGTGGCCAGTGGAGGCTGGCAATGGAATTTGTAACCATATTCTGTATGGAAACGAGCATGTGGCGAGGAGTTTCCACCAAACCACCTGCCTGACCCAATTACCCGTGGCTAGTACATGCAAGGAAGCCTTCAACCGTTATATATTGTTCTGTCTTTACAGCAGTAATTGACCAATTAATAAAGAAGAAATAGGGTTTGTAAAAAAAAAAGAAAAAAAAAAAAAGGCAAAAGCCAACTTTGGGAAGAACTTATACTGCGAATATGTAGTAAATTTCGGGGAGGATTTTAAAGTATCGCAAATAAACGATCAGTGTCCAAAGTGGAGTGGTTCTTTGAGTTTGCATCCAGGAAGTCATTCCATTAGCTTGTCGTTACTGAATATTAAAGGAACCATGTGTAATGATAACTTTCCTACCTGTTTAAACATGGGTGTAAAAACAGTCGATATTTCACCGACACACACCCGAGGAAGCTGATCTACTAATAGGATGCACCTTCCTGAATATGAACATCGGTTTAAAAAAGGTGCAAAAACGATGGTTTTTCACTTGAAATGTTGCGAAAACCGTGCCTGTTGTAGCGCTCCATTATATCTGATAAAGTCACTGCCCCCAACATGTGGAACTCTATAATAGTATATTTCATTTTGTGCTTGTGTTGAGTTCAGCGCTCCTTCCAGTCACTTCATAGTGAACACAAACAAACAAAGAAACAATTCCATTTCCAGCAGATCACGTCTGGATGTATGACCCAATGCGACCAAATCCCTGCTTTGAATACTCTTTTTAGCGTGATATGTGGCGTTACTCACTTGATCGCCTTCAAAATGCAGCGCAAAGTGAAAGTGAATTTTATCTGAGAGCATGCAGTTTAACACACTTCATACGGGATCTTAGTAGATCAGGTCCAGTGTGAGCAGTATTTCATAATCTTAACTGTAATTACCATCCACCAGGGGGCCATTGAGCTATTTAGCTTTATTATTGCTATTTTGTTCAACTGCATCAGGTTTCTATAGAATGACATTTCATCAAACTAGCTGGCAAATAATGGTTGTGTTAGTGCCACATTTTACTTGACTAATAAAGTTTCAAGGGAAACGAGGGTTAGCTATTAGCCATGCTGATGTGTATTTTTCTTTCACAAACAAGAACATGGTCAATGACGAATCGGTAGAATTGTACCATATTTTCTTAAGTGTGAATCAACATCTAAAATAATAATAAAGCTTCAATACAATTACAAAGGTTAGCTATTGGCTGAGGCAACAACTTGTCTGATCTACCGTAATACATATAATAGATATTGTAAAACCACGTCTTAGACACTTTTAGGGCACTTTAGGTATTACGTTTAGAATATGGAAAATGTTTTGAATATAGAATTCATCACCGGTTCCCCTAAAGAATTTGAATTAGCATTCAGATACTAAGAAGTGCTTCACTTATTAAGCATAATAAAAACAACTTCTTTTAAAGTGAATATGCACCTTTAATTTGACAGGGAAAAAACCGATCTGTGCATAATGAACGTAATTGTATGTATTTGAATGGAGGTACTTTCCGTCACATCTGTGCATGGATTCTCAGGCCCAGCATCTGGGATTAAGTATAGCACATCCACTTTAATTATCACTCCGAGCACAGAGGGGGCAGAAACTGAAAATTAGAGTATTAATTCAGTTGTGTTGACATGGCATCGGCTTGGCGAGCACCAGTGATCTGTCAGGGAACCAGCGAGCAGAGAGGAATCCTCGCACAGCTTCAACGTTGTGAACTCGGTGTTTCATAGTTGACTCCCTCTTCATGTGGAATGAGACGCTCACAGTCAAGGGCGTAGGAATGAGGTTAACATTGGAAGAGACACATATTGGAAACCTGACAGACCCATCAATAGTTGTACACGTTGTATTCAAAGTTTAGTGCCCCAAAACCAGCTTTTTATACATTTGAATATTACATCATATGACCTGCATTCAGAATCTGCTGTGTCTGTGTGAGCTGGACTGGCTCCGCCCACACATGCCCATCTTGGGAAGAGGTGGAAGTACTTCCTCTCATGGTGCCATGTGCCAGAGCAGAGCTGCCTAATTGTGGGAGGAGTCAAATGGAGGGCCTACCTTGATTGGGATTGGCTGAACCCCTGATGACACTATCCAGGGTTTGACAGACTTTCTTCACGTCTGTGGCGTCATCCCAGGTATGGGGACACATATCACTGTTGGAACACCATGAGAAAGTACATTTTGTATGATATGACCCCTTTAAATTCGTTGTACTTGTACAATGACAATAACCTATTCTATTTTATTGTCGCGTAAACAATCACCCAAGACACAGCAAAAGTTGCAACTTTGCTACACGATAGTTTGGTTGCTTGACAGCCCCGTTTTGGTGCAAAGCAGTACCAATGCTACTGAGCTTACAAAATCCTTGTGTTTTTCTGTACTGTGTGTATTAACTGGCTAGCGTGTTTGACCCCAACGTGCAAAGAAGTACTATTTCCATTTAGCTTGTTTGACAGCCCAGGTTTAGTAAATCGTGAGCTTGTCCAGCTGCATGAATACAGGCGTTGCAGTTGTTTACTTGCTCTCTGTGTTGCGTGGCAGGTTTTGAATTTATTTTTTTTGCCCAATGAGGTTTACGTCTCAAACCCTATGTTCTAAAGCGTCCATTATCACTGTTAACAAAAGACACAGTGGAGCTTTATTTTCCATTTCCGTTCAAGAAGCCCCGGCATTACTATACAACAAGTAATTGTGCAAGTATGGGGGCGATAGCAGTGGCAAAGTTACCGACCAATACATGCAAAACATATGCACTTCATTTACATCACTTCACATCTACGTCTCATTACAGAATCAGTGCGTTGGATATGCAGCTTCTTTTTTTTTTCTTTTCTTTTTTTTTTCAAGTTTATGTTCGCTGTCTAATCAGGGTTAGAGGGAACACTCCAGCACTGACAATTAAGTAAATGAAGAGGTTTTAGCCGTCACTGTAAATACACTTCCTTGATTAATTTTTTTATTTAAACTTGTAAAAGAGGAGTCGAGGCTTGATAATTACATCGGGGCGCGGCTTCCCGTTCCGTCATGATGCTGCCAAAGCACGTCGCTGCCGGGTCGAGTCAAACATTGGAGGCATCTTCCAGCTAGACTGCAAAAAGGGGTTGAAATATATCCAAAAATAACTGCGATCTCGAAGTATTTACAGCCTGAAATGTACAGCAAAGAGGACACTGTGTCTGTTTTTTACAGCAGGGGATTGAATGCATTTACTGGCTTCAGCTAAACTTCATAAGCATTAATAATTTAATGGCCTTAAAAGTAGTCATTATGCAAAGAAGAGTCCCATGCAGGGCCTCACCACATACTTTCTTTTTTCCCAAAAGCCTCCTCTTCAATTTGCTTCGAAGAATGGCCTGTGGACACCAGCTGACGCCTTCAAATCAGAAGCGTGAGGTCATTTCCATCGGTCTTTAGATCCTAAAAAGTGCCTTTTTGGTGGGGTTCATGTATGTCGAGAAGTTTTTTTATTCATCACATACACACGTACTGTCAGAGCAGTGAACTGCCTCATATCTGAAAGCACCTCCCACGGCAGCCTGGGCAACCAGTTGGAAACTTCATGTGTATGTTATTTTATTTAGCAACTACCGCTGAATTATTGAAATTGAAGATGATTTTGTGGAACTTTAGCTCAGCAGTTAGCCTTTTTTTTTTATTATTATTGTTATTATTATTCCTGGTAGTCTCTGTTGATCGATGATAACAATCCCAGCATACCACATCTCTGATTTCTGATTTGGCGAAATATTTTATTAAAGACAAACCTGAGCAAACAGACCCGCACTCACATAGATTAAATAAATGAATAAAAAATAAGCGGGGACCTTCAAAATAAAAGCCTTGGGGTATCTTGCAGCTCTACTCTAGATCTTAGAAGGGCCACTAGTGGGTGCTACTGTGTGCAGAGAACACAACGTTATAAACATTTACAATGGCGAGTCTTACATAGTCGGATTGATCAACTATAAAGCAACCAAGTCCCAGGAGAATATGGACTGGGAGTCATGACACTCTCGAGGCCACCATTGTTCTCATTGTCCACATGTGCAGAAGAACTATTTACTACAGATCTAATATATATTCAGTTCAGTTTTATTTCTATAGTGCAAAAATACAATTCAGACAATTCAAAGGACATTCACAGAGAGTGTCATAAAATGCTTTTTTTAGAGAGTGAAATGTAATTCTGACAACCTCTTTTTCCAGGATTCTGATTGGCTATCATGGCTTCATGCTTCTCATTACACTGCCCCCTACAGGTTGGGCAGGCTCATAGTAGCTCTTAACCAAGTGTATATGCAAGTCCATGTCAATGAAGATTTTTTGTAAACGTAGAGGGGAAAGCAAGTGTTTGTAAAAACGCGAGTACATGTGAATGTGGCCTCCCCCTTTTATTTAAAAAAACAAAAAAAGGAGAAAAAAAAGGCAGTTGTCTGTTCCTGAGAAATGTCTTATTCATTTTTTTTTTTCTTTGACGTCTGAATCCAATTTTGACGACCTCTCATTTGGATTCTTTTTTCAGGGCTTTGTGCTCGACACGAGATGCAGTTATGTGTTGTGCTAATACAGCGTCCTTCACTCAAGTGCAGTCCTGGTTACCACAATTCTAAAAGTAATCCTAACAAGGTGAGTGAAGCATTACTTTTTTATTGTATTTGAGGTGAACAGCTCCCAGTAATCATCATTGTCCGTGTGATGCCTCTCTGCAGCAGCTTATCCGTCCTCCTTTGGGCAGAAGCGAATAATAATAATAAAAAAAAAAAGCAATGTTATTTTTCTACTTGAATTATCTGTGCCAGTGGTGCATGCTGCAGTTGCAATGATTCATTTTAGAAAATTCAATTTTGCAGCTTAAACACTATCTGAGTGTAATGGGGACAGGAATATTAAGCATTGCCAAATTAAAACTATCCATAACACTGATTAAAAGCACCGCTCTGCACACACACACACACTCACACACACACACACACACACTCACACACAAAAGAGCGTTTGTATCACATGGTGCTGACATGTTTATTTTAACTAAGAGAGATTCGGCGAGCAGAAGCCATTAGAGGCTAGCGG
Source organism: Lipophrys pholis (assembly GCF_963383615.2). Classification (NCBI taxonomy): domain Eukaryota; kingdom Metazoa; phylum Chordata; class Actinopteri; order Blenniiformes; family Blenniidae; genus Lipophrys; species Lipophrys pholis. The sequence goes on from NC_137648.1 coordinate 3,257,521, forward strand.
ACCCGTCAAGGGACGTGCTTAACGTCACAGTCGAGGCCTGGGTTGTGTTCTTAATGGCCGGTTGCCCCAAAAAACTGAAGTTGTTTATTGTGCCGGTGTCAGTCTGGGTGTTGCTTTCCAGTTTTATGGTCACTTCGAGCTGCTAATGAGAGCCGTAATAACTCACAGTCTTTTAAATGTCCTCTTGAATAAGACCTGATTAAGTCCTGTCCAATAACACCAACGTCTTCACCAATAAATAAGATGAAGTCTTCGGAAATATTTCCAACATATTGGGAAATATATACGGAGTACACACTCTACAGTAACACATTCATATTTATCAATCGCTATTGATTCAACACTTCTATATCATACTTCTAACCTATATAGCAATATATAGAGATTAACTGCCATCCAATTCACACCAATATATTCATTAATCTATACAGATTACTAACTGTTCAAACGTATTTACCAATGTATGTGCAGGTTATGTTTTATACTTATACTTAACTATGTAAAATACAATCAAATAACATGCATTAACAATATACTGAGATTATATGCCATCTAATGAATGCTAACCTAAGAACTGTTTACTTACTGTTACTGTTAAAATGTTTACTTGTATATACGCATTGAATACAATTCAATAAGATCACCAACCTTCTTTACTAATATAGATTAAATGCTATATAGTTAATGCTAATACATTCATCAAAATATTCTAATTTAATACTATACAATTCACACATAAATGTACTTATGAAATACAATTCCCCCCAAAATCATTTTGTTTATCAATATATATAAATTATTATTATTATTATCTAGATTGAAAGAGATCCAATAACACCGACACATTCACAGATATATACAGATCAAGGACTCTACAATAACAGTAATGTTTTACCAGAAAAAAGCTTGTTGCTCATGTCTGGATAAGTCAACCCAGGAAACAGAGAGAGATTCTGGATATGTTTATCACGGTTCGTAATACTCTGGATATTGACCAACAGCTTAAATAAAATACAGTTAACATTAACATACGTAATCTTAATACAATCCAGTATCATCAACATACTTTCACAGCTTCCACAATATCACTAATATATACAGATCAGATACTTTATATTGAACATTCATGTCAGTCTGAGTGTTGCTTTGCTGTTTATATCCTCTTCAAGCTGCTTTTTGAGTCTTTTAAATGTCCTTTCAAATAAGACCTGCTTCATATTTCAGTAACCCCATGTAATTGAGTCGACCCGTCCTTCAAGATGTTTGAATATCACAGTGCACATTAGTTATACCACCCCAAGTCCCCCTCTTTTATTAACTATATTACATCTCCCTCTCGTTTTAATCACAAACTATACATTTGCATGAATGATGAGCGAGTAAATCTCTTGGGAGTACGGCTCATTGAACAGATCTTTGGCAATTTGAAAAACAGCCCGCTCCTGTTTGCCGACTTTGAGGAATTTCTGCCACATCGAGCAGCCCGGATTCACGCCCATGTGTTATTGATATATTTCTATGACTCTGCGCGTGTGAGGATGACACATTTACCAGGTGTAAGAGATGATGTGGCGTGTCACGTCTCACCATGTGGGTGGTTAGAATAATACCGTGAGACGATCTTTTTAATCCAAAGACGCGGACGTTGAGTCCAGTGAACTGACTTGATTGATATGAATGTGAAACATGTAGTGAAAGCGATGCTCGGTTGTGTGTGCATTCATCCCAAATAAAAGCACAGGTAACATATGTATGTACCAACATATATAAATCTGGCTTCTTGACTATCCAGTAAAACTGATACCACAACCCACATATCGACCCTATTCTATATAAGAGAACAAACATATATGCCAATATATCACATTAGATCTTATACAGTAACACCAACATACATACCGACATGTACAGATTAAATACTGCCCAATAATAGCACCACCATATCTACCCATATAGACAAATTTAACACTATATCCTAACACTAACATGTACAGATTAAAAAGCCAGTGGTGTTAATAATGGTGAAGAAGATTAAATATGTTTTCCCACTTAAAACTTTTATCTGGTCCTTGGATTCGAACCACTGACCTCTCATTCCATGGACTGGAACCCAAGGGGTTGCAAGACTGTCCATGACTGTCCATCAGGCTCAATACTTTCCCTTTTAATAACTAGTGCCCCTTTTTTTATCAGTTGTGGAATTTATTTATTCATTTATTTATTTATGATGTCCATATACAAAGGCGTAGGTGGGCGGGTGTCTGTTTTTATGGAGTTTTTAACCTGTAAAGCACTTTGTGCTATATTTTTGTACTAAAAGTGCTGTTCAAATGAAGTTTGATTTGATTTGATTTAAAGCCCCCCTCATGAACTGCGAGGACACGACATGAAGTGCAGTGCAAAATCGTGTATATCTGTCGGGGACTGGTTGGTGTGCATTGTGTATAATGTACTTTTCTTCATTCTGTCACGTGCATTCATGTATTATCCACAATAAATTGCATTTTACATCTTTCCCTTGAGATACACTTTTGAAAAGGCTCGTTTCAGACGAGTCTTAATTCACTCGGCGGGTAGTGTAAAGGTCACCGAACAGATGAAGTCTCTTTGAAAACAAAATGTTTTATCAGCGGGAAAAAAAAAAAAAAAAAGAGCTAATGATATTGTAGCATCTGCAGTTTGACTAAAATTGACATCTTGTTCGGTTCGCTTGGCTGTGAATGTACATTATTTAGTGTGTTTTGGCTGGCGGTCTGTCTTCCCACATCGTCTTCACTCCAACGAGCCTGTGAAGATCTGACTTTGCGGAGCCCATCACATTATTTTAAGGTTAATGGTTCAGAGGATGGAGGCCAATCACAGCGCGTTTGATCATTGCATCCTGTGCTATTTTGCACGCGTGACCACGCACCTTGTTAAATCATAACCTCAGCAGAGAGGATTTTTTTTTTTTTTTTTTTTTAATCTGCATTCATACGGTTACACAAAGCAGGCTGATCCTGACTCTCTGACCAAATGCTAATTAAACACGACGCTAAATGCTGATGAACGGTAATTTTTTTGATCCACAATGTCAAAACGTGGGGAGTTCAATCAAAATTTTTTGTTCCTTTGTTAAAGAAGAGGCGGCGTTTTGCCCTATTAAATGATCTCTTCTGAGAGAAATTTGATATTCTTCAAGATCCCTCCCCCCCCCCCCACTAACGCAGCAGGGACAACTGTATTCATGAAAGTATATGAATAAATAATGGTTCCCTGTAGCTACTAGAAGACCACCACGCTAGATGAGATGCTAAATGACATTAACATCATATGATAGTCTATACATTGATTTGATATTTAAAAAGGCCAAATTAAAGAAAAAATATTCGCTCTGTTTCTTTCAAAGTTAGATATTCACTTTTTCCCTTAATGTTTGGATCACTTACACAGCGGGGAATTTATTCATGCTGAAAAATAATGTGCTGTATAATGGAGGCCAGGAGACAAACAAAGGTTGCAGGTTCGGAGCAACTCGGTTGACCTCTGCTCCGTCTCTCAGATGAACCGAGTGGGTGAGATCGGCGGGTATTTCATCAGGATTACTTTATGCATTATTGTGAAGTATTAAGTGATGTCTAGTGAAGAAACCACTTATTTTACTTGGATACTTTTTTTTAATTTCAAAGGTGGAAAAAATGCTTACATTCATAGAGACCGCGAAAAAGAGTTTTGCTTTACTTGTTGATAAAATATCATTTCTATTGCAGATAGAAAAATCACAAATGCAAGATCAAATTGACGTAAAAAAATTTTATTAAATGAAAAGTCTAAATTTAGGACTGCAACTCACATTTTAATAGATTCATTTGTGGTTCAAGCTAATATTTTCAGAAAATGGTGAGAAAAAAAGGAGACCGTTTTCTAGAAACTGAAATAAAGTTTAAAATATATAGTTTTTTTCTCCTAAACCAGGAGGTATTCCAGTTAATAGATAGGACTAATAAAAGCTGAAAAGATCAACATTTAATCAGCTTTCAGTTAATTATTTCCATCAATTCAATAATCATTGCTCATAATTGTCTACTTAGTTTTTTTGTGTATTTTAACTGTAAAGCACTTTGTGAACTGTTCTTGAAAGTGGTATATAAATAACGTTATTAATTTGAGCAGAGATATTAAACTGAGTTTTACTATTTGATACTTGTAGCATGATTAACTAAAAATACAGACAAATGTTTTCCCAGAGTTGTAATGCAAAAACATTGGGATGGAGCTCAAAAACTTTCAATTTATTGCATTTTAACAATAGATGATATGAACAACCTAACATTTCTATGGAAACAAATGCAGTCTGTGTCGCTTTTGTCTTTCACTAATTGAAAATCCTGTCGCTGCTTAAAATTCAGGGTTTCTGCAACATTAAATTATGTGTGAATATCACAAGATACTGACTAGACAGGGCAAATTATACATGTATGCCTTGCATGTCAACATATTTGACCTATTGAATGGAGCCTTGCTGTCCTAAAAGCCCTGCCTTCCATGTCGATGTGAGAAAACAACATATTGTTTTTTGCATTTTCCTTTCAGTAAAGTATTGGGTTTGCATTGCACCTATTTAAAAATAATATTTGTTGAAACACAAACTGCAGAAACGCTGAAAACGATGTAGTTACCATGCCAAGCCACCAGTTAGAGCTGCGGTTCGTTTTTGGGAAAACCGTTAACAATGGCAAGTACACGGACATTGGTATCAACAGATTACCGAGGTGGATTACTATGACAGGTGACTCTCAACTATGAAAACTTGCATTTTCCCTCGTTTCCATGGAGACGAAGTCAAAGCGTTTTCAAAAAGTTGTGTTTTCAGTGGCTCTGAGAGCCATTGTCATATAAAGGGACCCCCAAAATGGAACCAAGGTTTTCCGTGCCGTTAAAGATGTTTATGTGTGTTGCGACTGTGGAGGGAAGGTGAGGAAAGGTCTGGGTGAAGGAGAAGCACTAATTCCCAACCAACAGACTCCAGTGTGTCACAGCTGCTCAGTGACATGCAGTGTTTTTGGACGTTGTTTGGGAGGAACTCTGGTTTGTGAATATCAGAGATAAGCGGTGGTTCATTTGTGACACATACAACAAACCCCTCTATCTTCTATACCGCTTTATCCTGTTGAGGGTGGCGGCGCCCTGGAGCCAATCCCAGCTAATTATGTCCGAGGGCAGGGTGATCACACACACAACAAATGTAGGATAAAATATACTGAGTGAGCTGTGGAATTCAAACCTCTGAACTTCTAAATACAAGCTTGCTTTTCCAACCTCTGGACAAAGGAATGACAAGTCAAGAAGATTTGTTTTTGACAGCATAGGATATGCCCCATAACTGCTGAGCAAGGAAAACTATGTCATGTTGCTCAATGAAGCTTGAGCTGGCCAGGAAGTTGCCATGCGAATGGCATCGTCAGTCACTTTCCTAGCGTCTTGATGTCGCATGGTTGGATTTCACCTCGTTACTTCAACGTTACAAACTTCCCGGGGGCAGCAGTGAAAAGGTAGAAAGCAAAAGGAGAAAAGGGATCTGGGAAATGTTCATGTGTGCATGGGCAACTAAAATAGGGCGAGTTGTGATTCGTGTCAATCTAAGGCCACAGAGAAGGTGCTTTGGTCGTATGAACCATGAAGACATTAACATCAAGTACATATCAATTCATATCAAGATCAAAACACTCAACATTAATACACTTTTCTCAGGACACACTGAAAATTACAAAGTTTTTGTGGTCTTGTTTCATAAAGATTTCATGTTCAGAGAGCATATTTCAAACTGTGTTTGATACCAACTCAGTATCTGTAATATAAGAAATGAGTCTCCACTTATGCAGATGATGGTGTAGTAATTCTGTTGATCTATTCGCTCGAGATCGTACATGTTGGAAACATTCAGTTGTTCCTGTTTACACGGAAATGGAGATCCCTGCTAAACGGGGGTACTGAAGGAGTCCGGCTTCAACACACAGCCGCTGCAGGAAACCTCGATTGAGACACAACACACAGGAAGAGCGCGGCCGGTAATCCACCAAAAAAGGCCTCGCTTCCCACCGTCGGCGTGTGCTGGGGAAGCTGCTTGGCGTCGGCGCCGTGAGTGGGCGAGATGAGCACTGGTGGCGGGAGGTCACTTTTTTCTGCTGCCCACCTTGGCACGCGGCTGGGCTTGTCTTCAGATCAGAGCTTTGCCATGAACTGGAGGTTGGCAACGAATCCAAGTGGCCGGGGGAGATAAGGCCGCCTCTGGGACATTACAGATGCAGGCATTAGCTGAGTGGAGACTTGATGGAGAGCCGGGCAAAGCTGAGGCCTTTGATAATGCTGCCGATGTTTACTGCCACCACTCAAGAATGGGGCATCTGCTGGGCGGCCGGGAGACTTCAGACTTGCGGGGACTTGTACAAACACAAGGGCTCAGCGGCGATCAGATTTTTTTTTTTATTTTTTTTTTTTTTTTGATGTCGCTTTGTCTTTCTGTGCTGTTGGCTCTACTGAGGAAGGTAAACTGAGGAGAAATCTTTCTTCTTGTTTTCTATTTTTTTTAAGCCTTCCAGTGCATAATTTTTGTGCAAGCTCAGTGTTGATTTGCTTTTCTTCCTTCCTTGTTCGCAGTTTTTTTTTCTTCTCACCTCACTGACACACAGGCGATTCCCTCCGGAGTGCTTGCATGCCACGATTTCAGCTCTGCGCTTATCTGACAGTAACAGTGCCTGTCCCATCCCGAATCTAACATTTACTGTACCATCCCTCTCTCTCTCACTCTCTCTCTCTCTGGCTTTACTGCCGTTTACCGTTCGTGCCAAGTCTGCAAAGCAAAAAGACAAACCTGACCACAGCACTGAGAGGACTAGGAGGAGGAGGAGAAGGAGGAGGAGGAGGAGGAGGAGGAGGAGGAGGAGGAAAGGGGGGACCAAGTGGTTGTCACTCTCCTCCGGTGGAGTCAATCCAGAAGCACAACGTGTCTGAAACACAACGTGATAACACACAGTCGTTATTTGATGTACAACAGGTTCTCGGTAATTAAAAAAAGCCTCACAGCGCGGTCAACCAGCTGGGCCTCGTCCACAAACTGTTTAATGATGAGAGCAAATCTAACGTCAGGGGAAATGGGAATTATTGCGAACACATTTCACACACAGGCGCTGTTGTGAGTGCTGTCATACATTAAGAATGCCTGAATATGCTGTGGGAGTGTGAACCGTGTGGCCAAGTTGCGAATCCCCTCAGATCCTGTTCGGACTCTGTGTCTGTATTCTATGATTACTAAAAGAGTAGGCACGTTATATCAAATCGATAGTTTGCTATTTATGTAATACACAATATACTGTATTTGTGTGTTTTATAGGGTAATTATAAATAATAATAATTAATAATAATAATGGTCAAGGAATTTTACTTACTGTTATTACTAATATTACTTTTTAATGTTTTATTTAGGTCTACTAGCTGATAATAGAAGCATAAATACAGCACTCACCCATATGAATGAATGAATGCATCTTGCAAAGTTGATATATATATATATATGTGTGCACTTTTCCTCCTCTCTCCTCTAATCTACTGATTGATAATGTATCACGGAAACACAATTACACACTTGCTGCCGACTTCAACTCCTAATTTATTTCACTGACAGACCACTGGCTCCCCAAATTAAATACAGTGATGCCTCTTGGTCTCCACCTCTATACTTCATGGTTTCAAGGTTCCATTTAATATGCTTCATCCACAAATTAGCAGGATGTAATTTGAAATTTAATATGGAAAAGGCACATAATACAGGGTCACATTTGGTGTGTGATGAAATACTGCATAATCCATCTTACGGATGCCGCCATGTGCGCTAATCATGCACGGTCAAGTGGACTGTGGATCCAGTTTTCTAGCCATCTATTTCCCACGTTGGAAGGACATTGTCCCCACTACGTGCTGATTTATTCAGCCGTGCAGCTATTTTCTTGTCCCCACATATACATTCATTTGATTTTATCACGGGAAATGCTGCTTAAATCTCCCCTAAGTAGGTATTTCAGGCTGAATCAAGATTTGTAATGACATAATAACACGCACATTTCCATATGTTGCTAAAATTACAAAATCCAGCTGCTGCCAAGAAGCAGAGGAGATGAGGTAGTAGCATTCCCAGAAAAGGAGAACAAATCAGACAATGACTGCTTTATGGATTGATAAAGATTTATTTTGATGCCTGGGATGAGCATCATCCATCCATCCATCCATTACCTGTGGCAGGGTCGCGGCGCAGCCTGGAGCCCGTCCAGCTCACATCAGGTAATGGCTGCTGTATATCCCGGACGTGTTCGCGAGCCGCTGCGGCGGGGAAACACTCGCAGTCGGTCACAGGAGCTAATTTTAATAGATACGGTGCTGCGGGTGACGGAATCACTACCCTGAAAACAAGGGCGTTGAAGTCAGCCTTTCTTTATTCAGTGACATTCTCACCTGACACAGATGTTAAGAGGAAGAGCTCAGAGGGAATAGTGAGAGCTCCGACATGCAGAGGAAGGCTTCAGTATTCTAGTGTGGAGAAACCAGAAGGACAACGCCAAGGGGTCGGATGTTGTGGAGGAAGTTAGTAAACATGTCAGCGCATCACAGCAAATTAATCTGAATGTGGTCAAAAGAACGAAAGAAAGACATCTGTTATGGTCATCGTAAGTGTCTCCATTATGAAAAGATATTTAAGAAAATAAAAAGATTTGTCGTCGTTGGTTTTCATTTTACTTTTTTCTTTATGGCTTGTCATGATTTTAAGTTTTTAGAAAGAGAAAATGAAATTCAACCATTTTGTCTGGTTTTTTTTTTATCTTTTGACCCTGATAGAGAAAAATAATAGAATTTTAGTCTAAGTTCTTGAATTATGAAATGAAACTCAAATAACCATTTATTTTCTTGGTTTTTTTTTAATATCCTTTTCTGAAGGGAAAAATCCAATAACCAAAACATACACTGACCCATAACAAAGACAAATATACTGAACAAAGAACAGCAATAGAAGAGAAAATCAAGAAAGGTGCAACACAGAGAATATCTTACAATGAAGTCTCCAAATAAAACTCCTCATCGTCTGGTCTTAACCAGTTCGGCTTGAGTGGTCCTACCGGGAGTGTAATACTTCAATCGACATAACTCTACACAGAAACTGTCCTACAGTAAACATTCTATGCTATATTTGTGATTTTCATGACTTATAAGGTAAAAGAAAAGACAATTGACCAAAACATATTTCAGTTTATGGACCAAAATGTAACACGTATTGACGTTTTTACGATTGTTATTCTTTTGTTGTTGTTTTCTAGATTCACCAGTACCGCCAGGAAGGGAGGGGTTCACTCTTTTTTTTCTTTTTACTGCTGTTGAAGCAAATCTGAGCTGATGGGCTTTGCTGCTCAAGACTGAGAGGCCGCAAATGAACCTTGGTAGTCAAACAATCAACAAAACAATCTCTGCAGTGTTCAATCAGACGTTTCCTCCTCATTAAAATGATTACTATCCTGCCCCCACACTGCTGAGTGATAAACAGCCACAATCTTTTTCTTGTGTTGCGAGTGAAATCAACACGTTCTGCAGAACAAAAAGCGAAGTCCCACATTTGACTGACCTTGAATTTTTATTTTTTTTTTTAACTTTGTCCACTGAGTGCGGCTCTCCAAGCAGCTTTTCATGGCTGCAATCAAAGACAAGTGCGTGTAGAACGCTGGGAAAATGCTCAAATGATTGAGCAAATAAACAAGCAAATTAAGTGTACGGCTACTTTCGACAGTAACAAACAGTTTAGTTCTGATTAGTTATAAAGTCATCTCTGTAACATTGATATGTGACCCGGTGACCTGGAAACTGCAGTTTACTCATTATTCCTGAAAACGATGGCTCTGCTGATAATTTTTCTGATTATCTGATACACATTATAGTGTATGTCACAGTTGGTACTTCTTCTTGGTTACTTCGCTGGTTACCAAAATAAAAAAAATTAAAAAAATTGTAATTACATTGAAAAACATGACTGATTCACTCATTGAGACTGGTTGATTTTACATTGGCTGGTGGGAGGAAGATGCTCTAGATGTTCGAGCTTCTTGAAAAAAATAATGTATGTGTGCTTTAATGACATAAAAGTTAAACTATCAAGCAGAAAAAGACAACAGATCATGTTAAAGCTAAGTAGGATTCATGTTCGAGATTTAAAGATCTCCTATTATCCAACTTTTCAGCACCTTCACATGGTCTCGTTTGTCCAAAAAACCTTGTATATAAAGTTTCTAGCTTTTCCTTGGTTTTCCTCCATTTGAATATTAGATCATAGGAGCGACATTCAAAATCTGCTGTGTCTGTGTGAGCTGGATTGGCTCCGCCCACACATTACCCATCTTGGGAAGAGGAGGAAGTACTTCCTCTCGTGGTGCCATGTGCCAGAGAAGGGCTGCCTGATTGTGGGAGGAGTCAAAGGCAGGGCCTACCACTATCGGGTGCTGTTGGTTGCTTTTGGAATAAAACCGCACACACGTGTGTACAGAGAACAATATGCTATAAACATTAATAATAACAAGTACACGGGCATTCGTATGGACAGTTGATCAAGTTGGAAAATGTTGTTGTTACTGTCAGTTTACTCGCACATGTACAGAAGAACTATTCACTACAGCTGTTAGTGCAGATGCGCACAAGCAAGTTTCAGAAAAGTTGTATTTCCCCCCGTTTCCATGGAGACAGAGTTGGAGCATTTTCCAAGCGTTCCGCAATGGGAGCCGTTTTTAAGAAGTTACTTGCGAGTGGGGCATATTTCATGTCGCTGTCAGGACGACTGAGTTCAGGATTACTGAGGCACTCCTCCATTAAACAGGAGTCGAGTGAAAGAGTAACTATGAAGACAAAAGCCTCATGTTGGGCTGAAGATGAGGAGTTCTATCGCTGTCTTCATCGAGAACAAAAAGGTAATTGAAGCGAATTGAAAAGCAATTCCACAAAAGTGATTAGCAAGAAACACAAAACCACCAAAAGCGTTTAATCGAATTCATATAACTGTATTACCTCTGTGCGTGTGTGTGTGTGCGTGTGTGTGTGTGTGTGTGTGTGTGTGTGTGTGTGTGTGTGTGTGTGTGTGTGTGTGTGTGTGTTAAGCCTCTGAGTTTATCTGTGTCAACAGATAAAATCGGAGACATACAAAATGTGTGAGAAACATGTTTGGCAGCGTTGCGTCGGGGATTTTGCCACCGAGTGGATTGTCACGAGTGCAGTTGTCAGGAAGAGCACCCGCAGAAAAGTCGTGTTGACAAAGTACAAGCAAGATTACATAACTGACAGCAAACCGACAGAGCTTCCGTGGTTATGTGAAGAAAAAAGAAGAAAAATCTCTGGTTTTTATGCTTCTACTTGATGTTATATTAACGGATTGGCAGAGACAGGAAGACGGAGCATCGTACCGACCTCAATTTGTTTGTTGGTTCTTCGGTTAGTTTGTCGGTTTATTAAATTTTGTGTTGTTGTTTCATTGACTAGTTGATATTGTTTTTATTTTTCTATTTGTTGCTTTTTGAGTTGGTCTTGCTGGTTGGTTTATCGGTTCGTTGATGTATTTATTTATTTATTAGTTCATGTGTTGGTTGTTATTTGTGTACTGCACTTTATTTTCTCTATATTGTTGTTTCACTGTTGATTCATCGTTCGGTTCGTCAGCTGGTTTATTGGTCTCTTGGTTAATTCACTGGTTTGTACTTTTATTTATCAATTTGTGTGTTTGTTGGTTGTTTTATTTATTAGTTGATTTGTTTGTTTGGGGGCTCATTCCTTTGTCTTTGAGCTGTTTGTTTGTTTTTGTGTTTGTCCAATGGTTCATAAGTTGGTTTTGCTGGTAGATTTATCGGTTCATTCATTCATTTGTTGCCTCATCTCTTGGTTGATCCATTTGTTCAGTGGCTCATTTGTTGGTTTTTCAGTTAGTTCCTTTGTTTCCTGCTTAAATAAAAAAAAAAAAAATTGTTTATTGTTTGGTTTGTTCATTTTATAAATCATCAATGGATTCATTACTTCATTGATTTGCTGGTTTGCTTGTTTGCGGCTGATTTGTTTATCTATTTATCGACCTGTGTATTTACTCTCTCTATATGGTTGATTCATGGGTTCATTGTTTGGTTCAGTCGGCTGGTTGAATCTTTTATTGGTTCATTGGTTGATTTGTTGGTTGATTTAATTTCACCGGTTGGTTCGTTGTACACCTTGTGGGTCCATTTGTTATTCCATTGATTAGTTCATTTGTTAGTTTGCATGTTTGTTTATTTGTTGGTTAATTGGTGTATTGTTGGTTTGCTTATTTGTTCATTTTATTTCTCCATATTTAAGCTTATATATAACTTGACAGTTGTTTGTGGTATAGTTTGCCCATCCTTTACGCCAAGTAATGCAAAAAAAAATTTTTTAAAAATGGTTTCTTCTTTTTTTTAACACAAGTTGTATTATTTATTCTTTAAGTATGTAATGTAAGTAAACGTCTGCTGTGTAACAATGAGCAGGGTGTCTCGGCTGTAACAGACTGACCATACCATGTGACCACCATAACAGAAATCGTTCCATTTCACAAGCTGAAGCCAAACAATCTTGGGAGAAAAAAAAAAAGCAATAATGTGTTTATTATCGGAATAGTTGAAAAACTAATGTTCTGATTAACATTTAATCATTCCAGGTGCAACACCTCTGTTGTGTGAGTTTTGCTGGCGTCCTAATGGACTCGGAGCCGTTCCAGAAAGCCTCTCTGCGAACCACTCCCTCAGGATACTGTAAACTGTTTGAGATCAATGAGCGTTTCCTTTGTGTAGAACCCCTCTTGGAGATGCTGTTGTTTGGCTTTAGTGACAAGAAAAGATTGATTCACTGATGCCCATATTTCCCCAAGGAGGTTTTTTTCTTTTTTTTTTTTTACTATTTCTGCTCGAGAGCATAATGGAGCTAATAGTTTAACTCGTTGTAATTAATGCTGGTGTCATTCTTTCAGTTTCAATTGCAGGCTAATTTGATGTGTGCTAAGTGAAAACGTTATTATAGTTGTATTTATTGGTATTTACGTCGATGGCTGAACGTGGAGTCTGCGTCCTGCTGCTGCTCAGCGTCTCTGCAACGGCTCCTTGTAGGTTTATTCAACCTGACGTGTGAATAAATGGTAATTTTCTATTTTGTTTTTAATTATGTTGTATAGCGGGCTCTTATCCTGGATTTCCAGATGACACGTCTCATTGGAAAATTGTTGTTGTTGATTACTGTTCCTGGGCTTTGATGCAACCCGTTAATATTCATTCTGAAAAGGACTATATTTGCCTCGCATCATTTCTTTGCATATGTGGAAGACTCAAACATGGTGGGTCTGACACAAGCCATTGGATTTCTTACTTACTCTTACTATGTCGAGGAGAGCAGTTGATTTTAGACTCTTAGTTGTGATCTATTGTATGAATTTAAACAAATTTGCAAACAACTACATTGAAAGGTCCCATTCATAATGCTGAAGAACGTTTCTCCATGCATGACCTTGCTGTTTTTGCAGCTTTTAGCATTAGCTATATCTTACAGAAAAAACATAAATCAAAGTTTAAAAGAGTCTTGAGACTGCACTCAGTATCTGTAGTTGTACTTAAGTACTTTAGTAAGTAACAATGTTCAATATCATTTCTTTGATGTGGAGCAGCATAAACATGACGACATTGTTTATATTTTAGCAGGAAGCAAACAATTACTACCAAAATGACTTCGATCTCAACATGAAGTTAATATTAATGATACATTTTGGTGCAAAATACAGTGAAATGTCCCAAAAAAACACTCTCCTGTGACTGTTGCATTTTGTATGTATTTACAAACTCAGCATGTCAGGCTAGTTTGATGGCAACAAGGTAGATCGGTTTCATGGCAGCAGCAGTGATACCTCAGCTCGGGTCTCAGTGTTGTGTTATATTTGCCGCTCTTAACAAAATGTCTTCCGTGAAATTATTACCATTTGATTGGTGGTTTGGCAGCCCAAGTTCTGTTTGTGTGTCTTTCCAAGCTTGTATTTCTACTATACAACATCAGGGAGAAATGAAAAATGGTCAGTTTTCATGAAGGATGTATGTGAAAGAATCTTTCCTCTGTCTTTTTTTTTTTCCCTTTGGTATTGATAGATGCTCGTGCACGTGGTTCTAGTCTGCTGTCCTCTCTCTCGTGCCGCTGAGCCCCTCTGTGCAGGTCCTCAAATCTCTATGGCAACTGCACTGACTAACTAACTAACCAACCAGCTAATTAACTAAATACAGTCCTGCGGCCCTGTGACGAACAGTGACTCAGCATTTTCTCCTCCTCAGACAGCTTATAATCACCGTTGGGAGCGACTGTCTGGCTCCGGATCTGATTGTACTAATGACACCAGCAGAAGAAGTCATGGTCGGGCTGGGATGATGGAAGAGACAACCCAACCCTACTGAAATGTATTTGACAGACTATGTATGTGGATGCAAATCCGATGATCCATTTATACCGACGATTCTATATAATGAGGGAACATGAAAATTAACAAGCTATTTTTGCTAGTCAATGGAACTTTGGTGATGTTTACAGTACTTTTATGGCCCGACAAAGGCTGGGTAACAAATATATAACACCGGTTTCACACCAAACTCTTCCAGAAAAGTTCCTGTCAACGATCTAACCTGAAAACCTCCAAGTGAAAGTTTAATGGCAGCATCACATTCATCTTTCGGGCCGTATATGTTTTCTGAACGCCCATTAATTCTTATTTGGTGGGTCAGAACTGGATGTCCAGTCATCAATCTCTGAAACCTCTGGAGGAGACTGTGGCTCAGTTGGTAAAGCAAGCCGTCCCTCAATCGGAAGGTTGCAGGTTCAGTCAAAGAGTCCTTGAGCAAGACATTGAACCCCAAATTGCTCCCGATGGATGGGTGTAGCGCCTTGCTTGGCAGCCGTCACCAATTGTGACGACTCGAGCCGTGCAAAAGTGATTTATAAGTGGAATTGTAAATTTCACTTATTGGACTGAGGGTCATGCTGATGACAGGCGGATCCCCCCTGGACATGGTGCCGGTTCGTCACAAGAAAAATACAGACAAACAGACAATAGTCCAATCGTGTAGTCAATTTTGAGAAAAAAAATTGACCTCAAATGCATGTTTTTGGACTGTTGGGGGAAACTGATAAAACCCACAAACATAAAGGTCCCCAAGCCCAGACTTACTGGTTAAAAATAAAGAAGAACTTTTCAAATCGTTTTTGCTCTTTCTGCAACTTTTTATTTCAGATAAGATTCCAGTTAACACGGTTTGTTTACACAGAAACACAGAAAACATTGTATCTTTCATGTTGGGCCACTGGTGGATGCTGTTGTTTGTGTTTGTAATAAAACCACACATGCACATGCACGCAGAGAACGAGTCAGAGTGTTTTTCGAAAAGTTCCACCCTGGGAGCCAGTTTCGAAAAGTTTGTTGCAAAAGTTTTCCTTTTTTCACTTGAAAACCTTGTTGTGTAAACTTGGACTTAAGCTATTTGATTTCCTCTTATATAGGAATTTTCCACTGTTGTGAGTCCTGTTAACTTTTTTTTTTTACTTTGTTAAATACCACAAAATGAGAACGATACTACCGAAAGACAACAAGTCCAGAATTGAACAGCTGCCTTCGAGCTGTGACGGGGAAAAAGCCAGCCAGTACACCACCTTACGACCAGAAAACGGATGTTTTGATCATAACAGTTGAAGATCCCTCTTCTTAACACTCGGGCAGCTATTATGGGTTCACAGTGCTGCAGTGCATCGACACTTCAAAAGTGCTCGTATTGTCGATGTGATGATAAGGAAAACAGCTTCTTGATGCCCGAGCCTCATTTTTCCTGCGGAAAACCTCATATATACCCTGCACTTTTAGCCGATATAGGACTTTACACGTCGGCTCTCCTCATTTCCGACGTTTGTTAAGCATTGATAAATATGGAGAGGTATGTCTGACCTCCAGTGACAATCCCATTTACTGTAATAGACTCTGCCAGGAGGCCAACACGACTTTTTCTGTAGTACCACCATTCCTTTTTTCAGAAGCGTCATGCCAGTAGCTCGAGATGCCTGAAGCTATTTTGCCCTGTGGGGAACATTTTCTCTAGTGACTGTTGCCAATCTCATACCTCCTTTTCCAAAAGGTCTCTGCCAATTCCTCGCTCGCAGTCGAAAGTGTGCACAGCCCTTTTCTTGCATCCAGCTCACCTAATTATCCCGGCGCTATGAGGCATGTCAGAATGTATTCATCCCGCTTCTGCCAAGCCAGTTTCCGAGCCCGTGCTCTTTAATTGGTCTTCATTATAAAGAGGCATATGTGAAAACAAGGCCCAGGTAAAGACTTTGTTTTTGTTTAGCTTGTTTGTATGTTGCATGCTGAAATACTTGATAGTGTGTGTTTACAGTAATGATGCTTGTGCAATTATGCGGGGGGGGGGGGGGGGGGGGGGGGGGGGTACTGCTCATGAAGCATCCTTTTTCTCCCCCCCGCCCCTCGGTCAAGACAAACACTCGGGCCGAATATAGCAGGAGGAATGGCCGGTGGACTGGAAATAAAAAAAAGAGATGATCAGAATCTAATGTCTAGAAAGCAAACAGTTCCTGAGGAAACCGCTGCTTCTTTCAAATGTCCGTGGATTTCCAGTCGCAGCCGCATGTGGGCAACGAGAAGTTGACGTGTGACGACTGTTACTGATCCTTTTGAAAAGACTGTGTTTTGCCATTTAGAGATAGTTTCCACGACAGAGATTGATGAGGTACAAAACAACTTTTTCTGAGCATAATTAAAACTACTGATTAACATTTTTTCTGTATTTACATGTGTTTAAGTCAAATATTCTATTAATACAAAATAACAAACTCGGGTAATATCAGGGAAAATTAATGAAATAAACGCCAACGTCACGTGATGTTTACACAACAATGTTTCAAGTGAAAAAGCATTGTTTATGTGTTTTCATGGTTTTCACGTTTACATGGCAATGTTTTCTAAACGATGTCCAGAAATGACAGAAGCGCTGAAAATGATGTAGTACGCATGTTGGGCCACTAGTGGCCACCGTCGATTGTTTTTTGGAATACAAGTGAAAAAGCATTGTTTTTGTTTTTTTCATGGTTTTCACCTTTACATGGCAATGTTTTCTAAACGATGTCCAGAAATGACAGAAGCGCTGAAAATGATGTAGTACGCTTGTTGGGCCACTAGTGGCCACCGTCGATTGTTTTTTGGAATACAAGTGAAAAAGCATTGTTTTTGTGTTTTCATGGTTTTCACCTTTACATGGCAATGTTTTCTAAACGATGTCCAGAAATGACAGAAGCGCTGAAAATGATGTAGTTACTATGTTGGGCCACTAGTGGCCACCGTCGATTGTTTTTTGGAATACAAGTGAAAAAGCATTGTTTTTGTGTTTTCATGGTTTTCACCTTTACATGGCAATGTTTTCTAAACGATGTCCAGAAATGACAGAAGCGCTGAAAATGATGTAGTTAGCATGTTGGGCCACTAGTGGCCACCGTCGATTGTTTTTTTGGAATAAAACTACACACACAGAGAACAACATGGTATAAACAAGAATGGTGAGACATTTGTCTGGACAGACAGCAACGTTAGATTACTATTACTATAAAACTACCAAGTCCCAGGAGAATATGGACCGCGAGTTATCCCACTCTATAGCAGTGTTTCAGAAGAGTTGCGCTTCCCTTGTTTCCATGGATACGGAGTCAAGATCATTTTCAAGAAGTTGCGTTTTCAGTGGCTCCGACCCCCCCCCAAAAAAAACCCACAGACATTGCAGGACTTTCAGAACACAAACGTCCAATTCTAATGATACATCGTCACTTAATTAAGTGATACTTTCCTAAATGTTGGACGCAGTAAATGTCTCGGACACACATTTGTCCTCAGTTTGAGGAGATTCGGTGTTTCGCCGTCTGTAGCTGCGTCAGTGACAAGCAGCCTGCTGGAAGATTCTGGGGATTTATCCGCTGCGGCGCTGAGAGGGGAGCTGATAAAGCGGTTCACACACACACACACGGTTTGTTTTGACAGTAAACGCAGGCAGTAGGTGCTATTGGTGTTAACAGCATTATGCTAAACAGCAAAACCTTTTTAACTGGGAGGGGATGGTTTCGCCTGCCAAACGTGCCAAAAGTCCACGTTATGCAATTAAAACGTGAGTTATTATATTTGTGTCAAAATTACTGCTAATGAACCACATTAGGTTTGATTAGAATACGTTTAATTATTGAAAGACCTACAGTTAATTCAACTCGTATTATCATATTATTTATTATATAAAGATGTATATTAATACTATTATCATCATCATTATTTTTTTTATTCAATTAGCACTGTTTTCATTGTATGATGCCCGCAATGAATGCCAGTCATAATAGTGAAATATGACTTTGTGTATTACTACAACTCACTTTACTTTTGCTTTTTTTAATAATAGTACTTATTTGCGATCTGTACTGTCACAGAGAGTAAGCAATTTGAACATTTAATGGAAAGTCAAGGTTTGTACTCTTGGTATGACTTTTAACAGTATAAATATAAATTTTTAAAAGATGAAGATTAAAAATTCTGAATTAGATACATTTTTGGATGATTTTCAGCGTTTCTTTTGTGATAGTACAAAATGACAAGATTTTTCAATTTCAAAGTGTTGTAGTTATTTTACCTGATGCATTGGGCATTAGATTGAAAAATGCTTCAGCTTTTATAGGTTGTATTGGTTTGAGTAGGAAATGATGAACCTCAAAATGTAAAATTTTATCCCATAAAATGTCCCAAAAAAATTGTCAAATGTATAATTCTACTAATTTATTATTATTATTATTATTATTAGTAGTAGTAGTAGTAGTAGTAGTAGTAGTAGTAGTAGTAGTGTTAATTGATTAATGGATTTATCTATTTGTCATATTAAAAAAAAAAATATATATATATATATGAAAAACTTTTTCTTTTGTTTTCTTTCTAGTCAAAAAAATGTATTTATTCAGTAATTCAATTGGGACATATATGAAAGCAGGATCATTTAGCTGCTCTTGTTTATGTGTCTTCTTTGCTCTTCTTAGAAGATGAAATAAAACATGCTTTGTAACGAGAGAAGTAGTGATGTGTGAGCAGGTGGCCTTCGGGGGAACCGTCTGTCTATCCAATCTATCAGGTCATGAGTTCTATTTCTGAAAATAACATAGTTAAGCAGTGGAGCAGAGACAAAAAAAAATTGATCAGGACGCTGCCCGAGGATATCGATCCTGCTTTTGCATTTTCTTTGCCGGCTTTGATCAGAAAGGTTACTTACTTCTGGTGGAGCAAAATCAAGAAAACTTTCCATTTTCTTCTTGCATTCCCTTAAAAATAAAATCCGACTGTGGGAACGGGGCCGACAGGTTCATACCGAATGTCATTTCCCCTCCTTTCACTTCTTACTGTACTTTAATTCATTCTAATTATTACAGGGTTTACAGAGTAATTGCTTCTGGATCAGAGGAGCTGAAACATCAAAAGGTAATTCATACATTCTCCACACCTACACGGAGGCGTGGGAGCATGCGTCGAGCGCCGGTAACGAACATGAAATGAAACCGTGGAAAATGGTGTGATTGGAGTGACCTTTAGGGAGAGCACGCCAGGCGATTTATCTGGAGAGGGCTGGCTTGTGAATCAGTGATTGTAAGCCCATTAAGTGTCTGGCCATACACTTCTGTAATAATGGTATACATTTTAAGCATCCGACTTTAATATTTGACACGCGGCTTGACCTTTTTGCCATTCCAACTCGTATTTTGAGGTTTAAACTAGCAGGAGAAATCTGTGTTTGGTGGGTGGTTTGTTGGTTTGTTGAAGCTTTTGAAAGCACACGTCTTCAAACTGACTGGAGAAAAAAAAAAACACGACTGTACAAAACGAAAAGTGTGACAGATCCAGGAGTATGGTTTCCAGTCAAGGTGCAGCTGTATTTTCACATCGAGCAGCCTGCAAAAGATGTTACAGTTCAGATGTACCCCCTTTTATTAGTCTATGTTCAACTGAAATAAGGTTTTTAAATAAAATGGAGATTTTCTGGTACTTTGATTTACTGTCATTTAAATATTCTTTTTTTTCTCTTTCTTTCATGTTGTCAAGTGAAAACAATCTTTCGTTATGTTATGGGGGTTCTGTTTGCGAGTCAACGGCGTTCGGAGCCACTGAAAATGCAACTTTTTGAAAGCAATTCAACTGTCTCCATGGGAACGAAAATGCTCTGACTCAGTTTCTATGGAAACGGGGGATAACACAACTTTTTGAAAAAAAAAAATCAGACTCCATGTATGTGGAGACAGATCGACACAATCCTACTGCATATCCATGGAAACGGGGTGGGTGGGGGGGGGGGGGGGGGACAAAACCTTTATGAAACATTGCTACTGCACTTTTACACCACAGCTGTAGTAAACAGCTCTTCTGCACATGCTCAGGAGATGGACAATAACAACAATGGCGACCTCCGGAGTGTCATGACTCCCGGTCCATATTCTCCTGGCAGTTTTATAGTTGACAGTCACCGTAAAAACAATCCAACTTGGTCGTCTGTCCACCAGAATGTCCGCGTTCTCGCTGTTGTTTATTGCATATTGTTCTCTGGGCACATGTGTGTTGTTTCATCACAAAAACAATCAACAGCGCCAACTAGTGGCCTGGCAGGCGAGCTACATCGTTCTCAGCATTTGTGACCTTTCCGTGGAAATGAGCATCTTTTTCAAAACATTGGTGGTAAACGTGAAACTTTTTTTTTTTTTATGAAAATGCGATGCTCTAGAGGCTATAGAGGGTAATTTTCTGTGGGGGCACACGGGGGCAGTTAAAGTGGTAGATTTTCCCCTTCAATAGAAGTCATTTTGCAGGAAGAGGATGCAGAGCTTGAATGGAGGGAAATCCCTCCATCCCACCCTGACTGAGAGTAATGTGCTGAATGGACTGGGTATGTGTGTGTATTATCTGGCCTAATACATCATCAGGCATTGGTGTGGTGCCAATATTTCTACCTTACACATTATGATAAACAGCTCGTGAGCATGTGCCCACATGGTAAATGTGCCGACTTAATCTTCATTCATGCATAAGGTGCTTACAACACAATCAGCACTTTTTTAATGGGCCTGTTGGGTTTTTTTTCTCGATGTATTTTTTACCATGAGTGAGTAAAGTCATGTTCTAAACCGATTTTACACAGGCTCTTGTTGCTTGGTTCATATAGTTGTTATAGTTTCCTCCACGAGCGTTTGTGACTTCAAATGTGCATCCACACATGTAAATATTTAGGTTTTTAATATGTTGTGCAACCCTGGTAACATCGACCCATTAACCCTTTCTAAGGGAATCATTAGTGCGTTTGGAAATGGTGGATTTCTCCACTATTCAGCTCCAGCTGAGACCCACCTTCTGTCGATTAGACCGACTTATATACACATACAAGTCATTACAGAGATGGTCTTTGAGTTAATATCAATTCCAGAACACTTTCTGATATAAACATCTATTTGCAGTGTGGTGATCAGGAAGAGACAACAGTTTTGTAAAAGCTCATGAAGACATAGTGGGCATGAAGTATTCTCCCCGAGTGGGAGTCAGTCATAGAAATCACTGATTTTGCACACGTTTCAAGTGAAAAAGCTGAAAACTGTACCTCAAAACTCCTCTTACTCTTTTTTTAAGTGAACAAGTCTGGTCAGACCTTTTTATTGTATACATTTTAGAATGCTGAGTTTTAATGAGATTTTCATAACATGTGTTTTGGGGATAATTATCCATTTCCACTTTAAAGTATTTATTGAGCATCCCATCCAGGGTCAAATCTACTAGTGCAGGGATTCCCCAAATTTACTCACTTCTGTATTTGTCAGTATTGTAGTTTGTGGTACTTTCATGTGGGTTCTGGTCTATATTGTTGACTATTTTGCATTCTAGTTTTTTCTTTTTTTTTCACCCCATAGCGCATCATTTTATACCATCTAAACATTGTTTTATTCAAGCAAGATTCGTTTGTATAGCCATCCTCTAGTTGGATGATGTTGGTAAATTTGTTTTTAATTAGAGTTCAACTCAGAAAGACAATTAGGGGACTCTAAAGTTAAAAAAAAACAACAAAAAACAAAGAGAAGTGGGTCCACATTGATAATCCCTTCCCCTGATTTCCACCTATAAAAATCAACTGTTGATGCTCTCACTTCATTCCAGGATTTCCCTCCAAGAACATTAAAGGCTTGTGAGCACTTCATCAGGAAATAAAGATCTATCTGTTCGCTAATTCTTTGTCCAACACGTGAAAATATTAATTCCAATATTTTAATTTGGCTGAGCATGAATAGCTTATTATACAATCAGAATCAGATATTTCCGAGCTTTACGGTAATTATAATAACGGGCTTATTAAATCCGTCGGCTACAGAAGGAGATGAGCGTTGCCATCGCCCTCTCCGGGGCCGGTGTTTGGTTTTTCTGAGATTATGAAGATATAAAGGGCTCGTTTGGAGGTAATAAAAAGACTATCATTCTTAGTTTCAAGTGCTTATACTCTAATGAAAACATAGTTTTGAATGCTATATTGCATTTCTGCTAAAAAGAGCCTCCTAAATCTTACAGCGTGGGTCCTTAAGAGGCCCATTACCATCATCCAAGGTAAGGAGTCCAGTAAAATAAGGCCATGAATAAATTAAATATACGTGACTGATTTCTTCACATTATTTAAGGTGCAAAGTTCAGTGTATTTTTTGGAAGAAAAAAAATTGAGTGCTCGCAAAAGTGATTATCAAAGTATTTCCATCCATCTTCTATACTGCTTTCCACATCTCAGGGTGTGTGTGGTGCCAGACCCGACCTCCTTTAATGCACACACACTTACAGTTACACTTCCAGGCAATATTTGGAGACACAAGTTGAACTCAAATGCATTGTATTTGAACAAAAGGGGGGGAACTGAAGAGCCGGGAGAAAATCCATGTAGAACATGCAAACTGCAGAGAAAATCCACCAAGCTTGGATTCAAACCAGGAACGCCATGCTGTGAGAGGAGAGTGCTAACCACTGCACAATGAAGCCCTTGAGTAGATCGAGCAGAAGTACATTTCTATCCTTATACGTGTTCCGATTAAAGATGTCTTCATCTCGTCCTCGTCACCAGAACGATTTTTCTTTTTTTTTTTATGTGTAAGGTGCTACTGCACCGTCATGCCCCCACCCACCACTGGTCGGAGCGACAGAGCCGCCTGACAGATGCATTTGATGGATGGATGGATGGATGATGGATGGATGGATGGATGATGGATGGATGGAATGCATTTGATGGATTGATGGATGGATGGATGGATGGATGGATGATGGATGGATGGATGGATGATGGATGGATGGAATGCATTTGATGGATTGATGGATGGATGGATGGATGATTGGAATGTATTTAATGGATGGATGGAATGCATTGGATGGATTGATGGATGGATGAATGGATGACTAGAATGCATTTGAGGGATAGATGGATGGATGGATGGATGGATGGAATGCATTTAATGGATGAATGGATGGATGGATTGATGGATGATTGATGATGGATATTTCTATTAGTATTTTTTTCTGTGTGGAGCAATGGGAATTTCTATTTTATTTCTATGAGACAGATAGACAGACAGACAGACAGACAGACAGACAGACAGACAGACAGACAGACAGACAGACAGACAGACAGACAGACAGATAGATAGATAGATAGATAGATAGATAGATAGATATTTCTGTTGATCGAATATAATTTTAGGAAGTCTTCTTAGAGCTTTAAATGCAGTTACTTACTTCACACTGATGAGAGCGCTAACCGTTCCAGCACCATGCAGCCAACTGTGAGTGTAGGTTGGAGACAATATAAGAAAGAGCAAATTGTCAAGAAAATGACGGGGAAAAAGATCCATTTTGACATTATCTTCCACAGAACTGGACGTTTCTGCCTGAAACCTGATACCGGCCTTATATTTGTCTCTCTCCACTCGGTTAATGTAAAACTCACTCTGACATTTATTTAAAATCCAATTTAGCTCAGGTGCTGGGGGGATATCAAGTCCTGATGGAGTTTTGTGTCACCTCTCTAATGAAGGAACCAATGCAGGGATTTAGAGGCTGATGAATATGAGCAGATGTCAGAAAGCGATTTGACACATATTCCATCAATTTCACAGTGTACCTGCAAGCAAATAAAAAAAAAAGAAGAAAGAACTCATTCGGTAAACAGAGCAGCTCGTATAGCACCACAAAATCATATTAAACTAGATGCTAAATCACTGTGTATATATATGTATCCTGTTTATTTATTTTTTTGACAGGATGTGCTATTTAAATGGAAAATTCATATATTTGATGGTGTAGATTATCCAATTTTATATGTTCGCCAGGGAATTTTCGCCTCCCGAGAGAATTTGCGAGGTAACCAACAATTTCTGTCTCTACACAGCGGACATAACACAATTAGGCTCTCCAAAGAAAGATGTAAATGTAAGTTTTCTGTCCTTTTCCCGAAATGAAATCAGACTGTATCACACCTCTTGTAGAAAATGCCAGAATTTGACAGCGAGGCGAAACAGTATAAAGGTCTTATCTTGATGACCTGTTTAGACTGATATAGCAAAATATTGGCATTTTAATAAAAATGCCTCCTGACATTTCTGTCATTTTCTAATTCTTTTCTGTCAAGGTGACCTTTTCTTAGCCTCTGCTGTGAGCATTTCCTCATGCTCACGCTATCAGGACGCTTTGGATCTCTTTTGTAGGCTTCCAGCGGGAGTGCGGCGAGTTTTAGAAGAGCACAGAAGTGTCTCTACACACCCAATTCAAGGAAGCACAAGGAAAGCTTCCTGCATCCCGCGTCGGTACCCGTTCCGGTATTTAATGAACCTTCTTCAATTTAGGTCATGGGCAGCAGAAAATCCTTTTTTCATGTTCAACAACAGCAACAAACTGGATTCTTGTATTTCTGTTACGTACATACATAGACTTATTGAGTGTTTGTAGGTCCTGGGGTGCTCTGGGTGGGTTTACTCTCTCGAGCCACAGCCGCCTCCATTGGAGGTTAAGTCTACCACCTGAGCCTGTCCACATGAATCTTTAAGACAATAAACTCCGAATTCACCCCGATGGAGGTTGAGCGACTTGCAGCTGCTGCCACTGGTGTGTGAGTATGAGTGGATACTGTAGGTCTAACAGTGAAGGACATTCAGACACTTAACATATCGTGTTGATAGAAGGACGTGTTGACGTGTTAGAAATAGAAAGAAATAGACATGCAGGAATATTTGGGTCGGAGCATCTTCAAAACTGGAGCTCCATTCATCAAAAGTTATTATGAAAGGCGCAGAGGTGAACCAGTGACAGGCTGACTGGTACAGGTAGGGAGAGAAGGCCGGGCCGTGCTGCGGCTGTTCACACCGCAGAAGTTCCTGCTGGTTTTGATAGAAAGACGCAGAGAGAATACAGACGAGTGGCACAGTTTGTTTTGAACAAGTCTGCAGAACAGTGAGTGGGTCCATGCTGACCCTTATCCAGCAGCCAATACAGGAACAGCACGAGCAGTGAAGGCAGTGTGAGGCTTTTGGTCAATGAATAAGACTTTACTTATGCTGCTCATGTTGGTGCTTTACTCGTCTCTATCGACTTTATATGATCCGTCACATTGAGAAGATTTCCGCTCAAATTTCCTTGTAGATAAATGTTTAGATCTTGTATACCTAAAAACATTAGAATTATTTTTATTTTCTGTATTATTTAGAGTGAAATAAAAGTATTTCCACCGGTATTTTTTTTTTAATTAAGAAGAAATAATTATAATTTAAGAGGATTGGGTGTTTTTCAAAGACCAATGTTAAATATGTGTTTCATTTTTCATATTATGGAATGGACTTAGTGACGACTTAAAATTGTTTAAATCTCTGTTGTGCTTTTAAAAAAAAAACACTGAAATGTGAAATAATCAATGGTCACAATGACATTTTTTGAAAACAAAAATAATTTAGAGTAATTAAGAATAAAAAAATTTTAAGTTTTACTTTTTCTCTTCTTTCGTATCCTGTTATGTTTTGTTTTTTTATTTTTATTATTTTGTATCAATGGTGTCCTGGGTAACTTTATGGATTTTTAAGGGATTGGCCAAATCAAGCCTTGGCTTCAGCCTATACCCATAAAAAGTCAAATGAAATATAAAACAGACTTGTGCATGAACTTTTAAGCACTATAAACTGACAAAATTCAATTTTTGCAGTGTAACTATAAACTGTAAAATAAAACCATTAATTCATTAAACATGTTTGATTTGGGAGGGAAAAATGGCAGTTGCTAAACACTTCCAGAACACGAGCTTACCATTTTGATATTTCTACAAGCACATGGATTGCTTGTTGTTGAGTTTTTGTGGTCACTTTTCGTGCCATCTTTGTGGAGGTCTGATTTTTCTAAGACCAAATTTAAGGATCAAATTTGCAAAAAGCGTCACGAGACTTAATTGATTCGAGACTTCCAACTGGGTTCACCCTCTGAGCAAGACTGTCCTGTGAATTCACCAACTTATAGCAGCCAAAGAAGGATCTACTAATTAGTGTATTATTGCTGCGACGATGCCCAATCTGTTACGCGCTGTCTTTTTAAGTACTCTGGAAGCTGACCTTTACAGCCGTCATCTGTTACAGGACTGAAGTTCAGTGGAAAAACACGTGTCGGTGTCTACGTGTGCAAACGTTGACGCGTCGCATAGCTTCCGTTCATTCTCTTAGTCTGGATCAAGAGCTATATGGCTCCAGAATGCGCAGCCATAGCTTAAAGAACCGTCCTTTCATCATTGAGACATTCAGGCATTGAATAATTGTCAGCTCCTTCCCAGACACATCAATGCACAATGCACACCAGTCACACGCCGCTTGAAAGCCAATTTAATTAGCCAAGCCTCTCACACAGCATTCCTGAACAAGACGTCTTAAGACCTAATAAGACGTCAAACCATTCTGGCATCTCGTCCCCAGGAAATCGGCCACATCGCGTCGGAATATTTGCTGGCAACCTTTCTCCAGTACGCAATGGGATTTATTCCGATGGGATTTATTCCCCTCCGAGCTGAAAGTGCTATCAGCTTTGGCACTGGAGCGCCATCTCTTGTGACTTCTACGGTTTCCACTGGAAGCATGTGAAACTGTCTTCGACACATTAACAGATCCCCATCCACCAATCCCCTTCTCCCGTTTTGGCACAGCAAAGGGTATTAAGTAGGAATTTAACAGATTACGCAGGGAAGCAGGCGTCCAGTGAATCCTTCCATGGTAAACAAATAGAACTTGTTGGGGACATTTTTTTTTTTGTTGTGGTGATCCTTAAGGAGGTGACACTCAGCTAGTAGGGTTCAGCTGTTGAGCAATTGCACTCACCTATCGTACTCAACATTCAAAGTGTTCTGAATAAACAAGACAAGACCTTTTTGTGACCTAGACCTTGAGTTTTGACCCAATTGCTCTCAAAATGTAATGGATTGGTGACAAATAATTACAGAAAATTTCATGCAAAAAAACCCAACAAGTGGTAACATATATACGTACATACATACAAACCAGTAAATACACACAGACAAAAAGATAACCTTCTGCTCTAACGTTCATTGGCAAAGGTAATTACTTAAATAGCTAAAATACTTGAATCAGATAAAACAGCGCTAACAGATAAACTACCCAAAATGGCTAAAACTGTTTATAATTCTGAAAAAATTGCTCAAATAGATCAAACTGCCTGAACGGCTTCAGTTTCTAAAAACGGATAAAAATAAAAAAGTTATCTAATTTTATAGGTTGAACATCTTTTCGCTGCTCCAACTTTCACTTGCTTAACTGATGACCTGTCGTGTATACCAACAAACTAATGTCTAAACTTTGTCATTATATAGTAATTTCCCTCACACGCCTGTCACAGCGAGCCTTCAAAGTGTTGAAGAGCTGTCAGGATTCCTCACGACAGTTTGACGGCTGCTGATTCTCAATTTTAAGAACAGTGAGTTACCGTGACTACTCTTCATTAACATGTCCTCTTATAGTGATCTAAACACCAATCATGACTTTTAGTATTGTTGAGATGATTCAGATTATTTTTCCCTCCACCTGTATCGTCTCTCATGTCTCCACACTTGTGCCCGATGGTAAGATTAAAAAGTGTTCCCGGTGTATAGTCAAAAATATCATATAGGGTGCCCTTTTGGTTCACCTGATGTCTGAGAGCATGACATGTTTTCCATGGCTTCAGACTTGTTTGTCGAAAAGAAGACACCAATTTGTATGATGCCTGGAAACAGACAGGGAGACGTGCGGCTGTCCTCAGATGCAGCTCCATAGTTTTAATAATCACGTTTTATTGACTTCACTGCAAAACCTCCAAACCCTACCGAGTATATTCCTCGAGTTTCTTGTCAAAATGTCTCGTCACGCTTGATATGGAACATGATCGCCTGTCAAGCACGATTTTGTTCAGGGTTTTTTTTTTTACACTCTGCAGCTTAAGTATGAAGACAATATTAACTTGTTGCATTGGGAGATTGTTGGACTTATTCCATGTGAAAGGGTTCCGGTTGTTCCGTCAAATCCGACTTTTTTTACGTGAACCCATCACTGAAGGTTAGAAAGAAGGATGTCAGAAGAAACAAACTTGTTTCCACCATTTCTAACTCATAAACGATCTGAAATGTGGTACTTTTGTGACGGGATGTGATGTTATATCTCTCCCTTCGCACACTAGGTGTGTGTTTAGCTTCATCAATAGCACGTATTGGCAATATACCACGTTTGGTAATCAGCGTTCCTCTGATTCAGGAAGGAAATCTTTAAATTCGTTACCCTAAAATATCTCCGAGTTGAAAAAGACGTCCATGGATTTTTGTTAAAGATCAGTTACACACTTTTTCTTGCCTTCGTTCTAGTCATTGCTGGTTTTGTCCTTCATGTACAAGAATAAAAAGCCTCAGTGGTGCTAAAAGTTTGAATGGCTGAAACATAAAGATTGCTTCTTTGGTGAATTTACAAGTTGTCCTTGCCTGCAGGATCTTAGCCTTTTTGTACTTTGAATCAAAAACGACAAAGTTGATAATTCAGCCTTTGAAGTTAAACGTCTGGACGGCAGTGGCTCACAGGTCAGTGTTTAGCGTAGAGTAGACCGGAGGACTCGTCGTTTCTGTTTCAGAGATGCACTTTTAAAAGCAGTGATGCCGCACAGGTCCCAGTCGGTTCATTTAAAAATCTCCAGTTTCTCTCCGACTTCAATATCATTGGGGAAGATGTCATTGTCTTGGCTCTCACCAGGCTCCGCGCTTCATAATTGCCTGCTACTTATTCTGGGGCCAGAGGCTACGCAGAGCTGTATGTTAATTGTACGAGCCTGCAGATATTACTCTCAACACTCGCCGTCAATGTGGCGAAACTAATAATCGGCGCTCTCAGAATTTCCCAGATAAAGCTCACAGATGACCTTAAAGCTGTTTCCTTTCTTCTTCTGTCTTTTTCTTTTTTTTGTTGGGGGGGGGGGGGGGGGATTTTTAATTCCCAAACACACCAACCAAAGAAAATCTCAACTCCACTCAATAAGTCATCCTTTAACTCCACCTGGTAAATAATACATCATATTCCATTATTGAATCCATCCAATCACATTAAAGGATAACAAGGAGAGCACGGGAACAGGTGAGTGGGAGGAGGCTCAATTTCATCCGATAAATAAGGGGGAGCCGAGCCAGCTGAGCCCCCCGCCAGCGGCTACATGAAGACTGACAGCTGCCAGATAGCCCACACACCCGTCAGCGCCACGCGTGACCCCCACAGAACCCCCTCCCCCCGCCACAGGTCCGCCTGATGATTCCTGGCTTGTGTTTGAGCGACACTGACGGGGTCACGCGAAGCATTTCTGGATCTCCATTCCTCCTCTTTAAAACTTTCCAGATATTTGTACAAAAGAAGAATTGACGCGTTATTTGTTTGAAAAGGAGAGGTTGTTCTCGTCTTTATTTTGTCTTTATTCAGGTAAACTGATGCTTGATTGGCAACGCAGGACTATAATCTGAATTATATAACACATCATTTTAATGATATTAGCCAGTTGCCGCCGGTGTTATTGAACTGTTTATGTGAACCTGGACACAAACACAACAATCATCTTCTACTCTTGTTTTCTTTTTTTGAATGATTGACAATTTCCATTTGTTTATTTTTCATTCTGAATAAATTATAATACAACATGTAGATAACATGTTGTAAAGGTGGTGTATGATAATAATAATAATAATATTAATAATAATAATATTAATATTATTAATAATAATAATAATAATAATTTCATCATCATTTTGGGATGATATATGAATGTGTTTAATGGTTCAGAATTTATTTTTTTTCATTGCTAATTATTTTATCAATTTCTCAATTTCTGTTTTCATGTTTTTGTGTGACATGTTGATTTCAGTTTTGTTGATTTTCTTTGTTTCTCTTTCTTCTTAATATTTAAAATCATTTATTTGCCATATCAAACAGCTGCGTACCACACGGCATCATCTTGAATCATATCGTACCTTATCAAACAGTATCATACCGTATGGTATCATACTCTATCAAACAGTGTCATCATGACTTCACTGACGGTATGCAGACCTCCATCTGACACCTTTTATTTGCATCCCTTTCTTGCAATCAAGCCTTTTCCCTGCAAACACACCCATTACCATCACATAGAGGTCAGATTAAAACATCTATCTGTTTGCCCTTTGTCAACACTCCGGGTTACTGCAAGATTAAAAAAAATAAAAAAAATTATTGAACTGGCCATTGAGAATGATCGTGTCCTGAGAAAAATGAGAGCCATTTGTCACATTGCTGGGCGGCAGAAACACACCGGTGCTGTATGATTTCCTCCTGCGTGAGGTGACGACATGCGAACACTGCTGATATGAAGGAGTGATAGATGTGTGTGGTGTTAAGACATTGTCACGGTGTTAAAGAAGGATTACGGGGAGTCTCTTTAGTGTGAAGGATATAAATGAAGCATGTGATGACCGCTGAATTTAAAATCCCTCCGCTATGATGGAGGTGGTCTTTAATATCGACTGCCTATATCAATCATATAACAGAAGCTGTAATATGTGCGTGTGTCGATATGTACCGATGAATCACTGTCAGATGACACCGGGCTGGATTACAGCCCTTGAATGGCAGCTGGTTTTTATCTTTTCATTATGAATAACTCCCAGATTCAGATCTCTGTTTTTTTTTACCAACCCAGCTCGTTTTATCCAGAGGATTCATTGATTTTTGCAAATTGATCCATTCCTGGATTTCATGGACTTCATTTTATTGTTATTATTTGTTTAGTTTGTCATTCAAGACAAGAGGAAAAACTAACAAGTAAATTTGATGTCCAACTTTTATGGTTTCATATCAAACATTATGTATTTAGTTTTTTACTCAAACAAAAAACACAGAAAAGGTAGAATTAAATGTGGTTTTCTATGTTTCACGTCTACCTAAAATGGGAAAAGTAGATATAAAGTAGGGCTTAAGACGCTTGTACACACACACACACTTAGGGGGTCGTGTAAGTATTTGTTGAATTTAAGGTGACGACCAAGAAAAAAAACAATTGGGGCTGAGGCCTTAAACTCCTTGAAAATGTGAGCTTGAGTACTACACTAGCATATATGAAGCTTTTTTTTATTTTTTTTATTTGTCACTTTACACAACCATAGTATAACTTAATTTAGCTTAGCTTATGTTAAAAATGTGTTGAGGTGCATAAATACTTTTTAAATTTTTTTAAATTAAAGTGGGATATTGTATGTTAAGTTAATAATGTAGTGTTTTCTATATATAAATGGCTTAAACAATGGTATATGTTTTCATTATGTATTCATATGGTCTATGTGGTTTCCTCACCTCATATATTGTGGAGAAATATTATCCAGTTTTTTGAGGTGTATATTTCCTTGCATTGAACCTGTTACTTGCTTTTCTAGAGTAAAACGTATGTTAAGCAAACTGTTAAATTACACTTCATTCCACAACCTTGTTCTCCAACCAAATCAGGTACTTGACAGAAGGCCCAATTAACCTGGAAATGTATTTTTACACCCTGCATGTCGAAATAAATGCCACTCTAGCTTTTGTTTTTTGCTCTTTATTTTCATAGTTTGGTCATTATAATGGTTGCCTAGATACCTTGTGTCTGTAACACAGTGATTAGGTACTTATGAACATCAAACAGAGACCAGCTTCGACTCCTTCCCATTCCCCTAAATTGAGTATATTTGTCTGTTTACGTGTCAGTCATGTTGATGTTCAAGGCAACTTTTAAGCGAAAGGAAGTTCACGGGGGATGATCACACTCGGAGGGGATGTACGGAGAGTCGCCCTCAGCAATGCTAATATTCATCCAGCCAAAGAAGAAGGCTCAGGTGTAGAACAGGAGAAGAGGGGTACGGAATGTAGCCCGGGGTGGCTTCGATATCTCGGGTTATTGCCTGCTCTTGATGGGATTTGAGTCCCTTTTCTTTTTTTTCCCCTTCTTTTTTTTAAGGGATGTACACTTTGAGTGTAGTGCTGCAGTGGCAGAAAACAGCACTCCTACAAATGAGAAACAACTGTGCACAGCTGCAGGCTGAATAAACACTAAATAAACCAGGTGTTGGTCAAAATATTAAGCTGCTATGAACAGCTCCTTCAGTTGATATCCTTTACTGACTTATAGTCACTTGTGTTTTACAAAGCGTGGGGTATATTTTGTCATAAACGAACACTCATAGGTGACGGATTGAAGGGTTTCAATGCGTTTTCTTGTCGGGAAACTTTGGTGTTTACATGGTAACAATGTCCGTTTCCATGGAAACGGAAGAAATGCTGAAAACGATGTCGTCAGCATGCCAGGCCATGAGTCGGCACTGTTTGCTGTTTTTGTAATCCAACAACACAATGGCCAGCATGCAGACATTCATGTCTCTCCGTTTCCATGGAGACGGAGTCGGACCATTTTCAAAAAGTTGCGTTTTCGCCCGTTTACACGGAGACGGATATCGACCGTACCGTTGGCTTTAGCTTCAGCCACAACTGTTGTCCTAACAGTTACTACTTCAAGATTTTAGTTCTGTCCTCAGTATGGACATTTGGAACTAACTTTAAAATATCTGTAATCTTAGTAATAATACCTACTATATATAGTCTAGTGTACTTTGGGATACAACATCCCCCAATAGAGGCTGTCTTTTCCCTTTAACTGGTGAAATGTACCTTTTGGTCATAATCAGATCCTCAATATCCCCTATACTCTTATCTACTTATTTGTTATTAGCTCTCAGAGCAATACACCTGAGGGGTTTTAATTGACACATTCATAATTATGACTCTTTGTTTTTTAGATTTTAACTATTAATTTATATTCCAGATGCACCAATACCGCTTTTTTAAAGGACGAATACAAATACTAACTATTAGGGTTAATGTCATATTGCTTATGCTCTCTTGCGTACTTGCGGGCGACGTCACTAACGCATGACGTCACGTAGTAGTTGCCAGGTGGTACACGTTCCGAGTACGCTACTCTGGCATAGTATAGTATGGTACTCTGTAACTGATAGTACATACCAGATGATATATACCTGATAATACATAACAAATAATATATAACTGATGATATATACCAGATAAATACTGGTATTTTCCGAGTATCTGATACTGGTATCACTATCGGTGCGTCGCTACTTCAGAATATTTGTAGAAATTGTGTGTGTTCTCTATGTGGTTGTGATAAAACTCACACAAAAGACTTTCACAATACATCATAGATGAATTTTCCAAATCTCTTTTTAATTGTGATTTCTTACGATGCAAAGATGGATAACATCACCAGGAAAAAAAAACAAACAAAAAAAAAAACACTGTGAGTAAC
This sequence comes from Lipophrys pholis, assembly GCF_963383615.2. Taxonomy (NCBI): domain Eukaryota; kingdom Metazoa; phylum Chordata; class Actinopteri; order Blenniiformes; family Blenniidae; genus Lipophrys; species Lipophrys pholis. The sequence continues at coordinate 3,291,560 of NC_137648.1, forward strand.
GGTGCGTCTTTGGCCCTGGATGAACCCAATATTGCAACAAGGACAACACATTTGTCTGATGCGACTCGGGTTATAGATAGCGAGGCGTGAGTATAATAACGCCCCAAAGCTCTGGAGGTTTGTGTTGCACGGGGAAAAATAAGCTGAATGGTATGTCAGCACTTCCAACACTGTATTGTTACAGAATGAATTCACACGGGGTCTCGTACAATGGCCACCACTCCAGGATGGTGGGTGGGTGGGGGGGGGGGGGGGACTTGGAAGGATCAGCTCATTTACAGAAACTCTGCTACTGCACATCTTTCATTTCCCTCTTACTTGTCACCGGCTCCTCTCGTCTCTGCCCCTCTCTCTCATGCTTATTAGCTGATGCGGGTTTTGATAGCTCGCAGAAATGCGGCGGGATCGCGCTGATTAGGTTTGATGCTAAAAAACATTTTCATTGACGTATCGCACTCGACGCGGGAATGATCACAACGCTGTACAGCGCGCAGCGACGGCACAGGGAGGAACTATTTATCTGCTCCTCGGAGGCAAACTTTTTTTTTTTTTTTTTATCTTCTTTTACTCTGTATATTACATTATATCATGATTGATGTGGCGAGCACTTCACTTCCACCTGACTGCAACTCAAAGCTGCTCTTCATTGTGAGTAATTCTCTTGACGTTGGGCTTTGGATGGAATTTTCCATCCCGTCTCATCCACTTTTGCTGTTTTTTTTGTGTTTTTTTTGTTTTTTTATCTCTCTGCTCCCCGGTCATTGGGGTTTAATGAGCCTGTTTATGCGAGTATGAGAACGTGACACACCAGAGCAATCAGTGAATTTTAATAATCAGATCTGATGTGGTTTTAAGCGCTTCAGAAATGCAGTAATAGTTAAAAAAAAAAAAAAAAAAAAAAGTGCTTGTTTACACACTTCTGTCATTATCAGTATCTGTGCTGATGCAAGACTCAAAGTTCCCGTTGTTTTCAAGACGTCTTCTTGAACATGGCGATGGTTACGGTTTCGTGTTAGCTGTATGTTAGCGGGTCACGATTTGTTTTGGTTTACTCCGATTTCTCAACACGCATGACCAGAGACAAAGAATGAAATTAATCAGATTAATTTGTGACACATTGGTTCCATTTCAATGAGCACAGAGGGCCTGTTCACGCGACAATGTTTACAAGTGAAAACAGAAAACTTGTGTTGGGTTTTTGGGGCTCTTTTGGGGAACAACTTTTTGGAAATGACCCCCAAAGTGTTTTTTGTTTTTTTAATTTATACACTTCAAGTCCATCTCTGTGGCCACAATGGCGGCCTCCAGAGTGTCATGTGTCAGTTTTATAGTCATTTATAATAGCAATCCAACTTCATCTTCTACCCATACGAATGTCCGTATACTCACCATTGTTAATGTTTTTAACTTATTGTTCTCTTAGTACATGTGTCTGTTGTTTCCTTAAAGGGGTCATATTATGCAAAATTCACTTTCTAATGGTTTTTCAACAGTAATAATCGTCCCCATACCTGGACTGACGCCCCAGAAGTGAAGACAGTCGGTCCTCTCTCTCCCTGGCTTGTTTCAGTTTTTAAAAAGTGTGTTGCTCCAACCAGCCAATCAGAAATCAAACCCTATATAGTGTCATCGGGGGTTCAGCCAATCCCAATCAAGGTAGGCCCTCCCTTTGACTCCTCCCACAATTAGGCAGTTCTGCTCTGCCACATGGCACCACGAGGGGAAGTACTTCCTCCTCTTCCCAAGATGGGCTTGTGTGGGCGGAGCCAGTCCAGCTCACACAGACACAGCAGATTCTGGATGCAGCTCCTATGATCCAATATTCTAATGGAGGAAAATCAAAAAAGCTGGATTTGTGGTAACAAACTTTCAATCGAATGTTTTTGGGCCAATGAGACCATGTGAAAGTATTAAAAGGCTGGATCATATGAGCCCTTTAAAAACTGTAAAAAAAACAACCTACTATGCCAAATCGTTGCCCGACATGAAACCCGGATCGTTCTCAAAATGTTGCTGTGGAAACATGAAGCTTTGCTGTAATGAGCACGTAAAAGCATTTCCGCCATTGCGTTTTCACTTGAAATGTTTTCATGTGAATGGGGACATAAGAGAGTTGCTCATGTGTCATAATCTAATGGATTTCACCTATTTCGCACTTTTCCACTGCTTGAGCAGTCCCCAAAGCGCTTTTCATTGGTAATCACATTCACACACCAGAGGAGGAGGAGGCTGCCATGCGAGGCGCCTCGTCCATCCATTGAGAGCAATTTGGGGTTTAGTGTCTTGCTCAAGAACGCCTCGACTTGTGGATAAAAGGGGAATTGAACCTTCAACCATCCGATTGAGGCGCATTTACATATGTGCACACTTTTAGTAATTCAGACCCTGTATCTTTGATTTTTCACGAATAAAAAGTCAAATTACAAAACAGTCCGTTTATGTGTGATCACTTTCTAATATGCGGAAGCTTTCGGGTTCTTACCAATAACATTAAATCATTTGCTGTAGTTCTCCTCCTCTCTTATTTGATTTTTTGTTGTAGTTTCTTTTAGTTGGGAGCTGAAATCTTTCATCACACTTGAGAAAACTGCAAGAATAAACAAAGTAATTTGCTTTGTGCCTGAAGGCGATCTGGCTATTACAATTTTTAATGAATCATCACCATTATTTTGGTGTCTTCGGACGTATAAAAAAAAAAAAAAAAGAAGATCTTCTCGGATGAAATTGTTTGATTTGAGTTATCATCACACAATAAAGCTGTGAGGTACTGACAGGGTAAATTACCAATCCACAATATCCATCAAAAACTTAACTGTGAGTTTGATGTCATTCCTCTTTGACGATCCTGCAGCTTTACACGCCGTTGACTGAAAGTCGGGGCAAACTGCCTGAATCCAAAGACTTTTATGAAACAAATACATCAGGCACATCATCTCTATTAACAATTCATCTGATTTTCTTGTTCCTCTCCTGTACTTTGCTTCACGCCTGAGGCTTTTGCCACTGAAGACTAAGTTTTACACCACACATGTTGACATTAAATGGAGACAAAGGTGGAAAGAAAAAGAAAAAGAAAAAAAAAACAAAACACAACGCTTGAAGTTTGTCCCGTTGTCACAGAAAGAAAAAAAGAGAATCTCCTTGGGGGGTGATACCAATGTTGATGGTAATTACACACATTAATCTTGTTTTATTCGTCTGCTCGCTAATCAGTTTGTCAAAGTCAGCCAGGATTTTCCTCCCAGATAACGCAGTGCCTCTGGTATACCTTTTTTTTTTTTTTTTCCCTGCGTGTGTGTGTGTGTGTGTGTGTTTATTCTTCTTCTTGGCTCGCAGGATCTTACCAGAGGCGAGACAGAAGAGCAGCCTGCCAAGTCGAGAGGGGATTGGCAGCATGCGACACTATCCACGGGAGCGGGGAGTCATAGTTGTTGAGACACTGGTTAATTTTAGCGGCTCTGGCATCTTCCCCTTCCTTTATAACGGTGCCAAAAGGTGGCGTGATGAGAGGCAAACTAACAACACTTCATCAATATAATTGATTAGTCTACAGTCGGGTCGGGATTCACTTCAAACTCTGGGCACGCCGCCCGTCTATTATAGCTCCAGTTAATTTTCTAAAAAGTTCCTTTGTCACAAAAAAAATGAACCAACGCGCAGGCCGTTGAACGTGAGCTCCTTCCAACATGGCACGGTGTGATCACACCTATCACTCGCTTTGTCCGAGCCAGGAGGGAGTTAAGGTCTGTCACATTGTCGGAAATCAACAGATCCTCACCTGTGGGCTCCGGACCCTATTGAAGGTAGAAGATGTCACCTGAAGCACCGCCGGCTCCGAGACTGTCGAAGAGTTACACATGGAAAAGAAAAAAACACAATCACGGCCTGTTTTTCACGTGAAAACGGAAAACTTTTGCTGCGTTTTGAGGGCCTGCTTCCACGACAGCGGTGCTTGGAGCCACTGGAAACATTTTGGAATCGGCTCCCAAGGTGGAACTTTATGAAAATGCTCCAACTCCGGGGGCGCAACTTCTGACACGTTGCTCTTCTTTGTGCATGTGCAGCACAGAAGTAGTAAATAGTTCTTCTGCACACGCTCAGTTGATGGACAATAACAACAATGGCGGCCTCCAGAGTGTCATGACTCCCAGCCCATATTCTCCAGGGACTTGGTAGTTTAATAGATGAGAATCATTCCTAATAGAAATCCAACATTGTGATCCGTCCATCGAGAAAATCCAAATGTTGTTGGATGTTTATAGCGTATTGTTCTCTGCAAATATGTGGTTTGTTAAGAACTAGTGGCCTGGCATGCTCTCTACATCGTTTATAGCTTCTCTGCTGTTTCTCTCTGGAGAACGTTGTTTTCAGAACGCCGTGGAAACGCAAAGTCTTTCTGAAAAGCGACGCACTTTCACTTGAAACGTTGTCGTGCAAACGGTGCCTCGCGTACTCAGCTCAGCTGCCCATCCCATGAATGCACACCTGTAATAAAATGTTGCATTCAGAGAGTTAAAATGAAAGTGAAAATGACCTCAAACACAAGAATTAGGAACAAAACAAAACTTGTCGCTCACATAAGAATTAATGTCGGTAATGATCAAACTTTTACTCTGGTGAGAAAATGGGCGTTTGGTGCGTAAAGATTTTCTATGGCTGTATGCTCTGCTGCTCATTCCACAAATGCATACTCCTTACAAATATAAGATAAACAGGCAGATAAACAAGCTTTCCCATTTTGTATTTTTTCAAGATACTAAGCATCACTTCTATTTTCGTGTGCATTTATTTTCATTCCTACATCAAAACAAGTGAGACGTGTTTTTGCTTGATTCATTATCTTATCTAATAGTCTCAGGCAGTGTTAGTGCCATTGATGTTCTCACTATCGTCCAATTTAGGGGCGAATATTTAGTATTACTGCTGCGAGAATAACAGAGGAGAAAACTCGTCCTACCTCCTGCTGTTTGATATCATGCAAATGTATTATATGAATAATGAAAAAAAAAAAAAAGTATTTCTTAAAGGTAACACAGAAACAAGGGTGACCCAGTAGTTAGATTCCCCATCAGGAAAAGGTCAAAAGCATAGTGTCCATCAACAGAGTGCGTCCTTGAGAGAAAGACATTATAAAAAAAAACAGGTTGGATCAGATTGCATAGATGTGACTGTAATCTAAAAGCTGGACATGAAACTGAGAGAGAATATTAACATTAACTGTTTTGTTGTTTTTTTTTTTTTCTTGACTGATCTCTAGGCTACATACACATTAATACACTCTGCAGGAGCATATCTATGTGTTGCATCCAACATTTACCACAATTAACCTCAGCAGAATGTAAACTGACCCTATAAACAGGTGTGATCACACCAGCGTTAATAAAGTCAATATTGTCCGTTAGGTTTTTCTTTCTATGCTAATGACCGTGGCATTACTTATCTTTATGTTCTGCCAAATGGAACACCTGACCAAGTTCCCCCACCTATAGTTCTCTTTTAATTTCAATTACCTTGTGACACCATAGAACAATGGTTGTACATTCGGCTGCTACATGATGTATTATTATTACTATTAATTCCTCTCGCAGTCCAAAAACATTCATGTGAGGTTAATTGGTGAGTGTAAGAGTTCATGAAGGTTTAAAAACGTCTCCTCATATTTCATGTGTCAGATGTTGAAATTGTTTGTACTTATTGGACCAGCGTGTTCGTTAAATAGACGTGTCCAGCCAAAACAGGTGATTACAACAGCAGCCACAGTATCATAAAACTATTTACTACATCAGAGCTGTATATATATGTAAGACAAATACTATGTATCCTAAAATGCTCCTGTGATATGAGCCAATAGTATTTGGTCTTATTGAACTGTTTGTGGTTGCAGCTGAAGTGTCTACCGAGTGAAGCAGCGAGCAGCGTTTCTGTGACGCGTTCATTTCCATATGTTGAAGGTCTCATATGAAGGTACGTCGTCCAAGATACAGAAACCCAGATACAAACACAGCAGCTCCGAAACGCAACTTTTCTGAAACGCTGCTCCTGCACCACAGCCGTAGTAAATACTCCTTGTGCTCTTGCGCGAGTGGATCAGCGATAACAACAATGGCAAATAGCTGATTGGCGTTGACTCATATACTCGGCTCAGTTGCTCCTCCCACAAATGCATGCTCATCGTACATGGTTGCATTCAAAGAGATAAAGGGAAATGTGAGTTATTCAAAGGAGCTGGAGTGAAAGTGAAAATGACTTCAGACACAAGAAGCAGTCCCACAAAACAGCTTCTCGCTTCCATGAAAAATTAGAGCGAATCCCCACCATGCTGAATCGTTTCCTCTGTGACGGAATCCTGTTTGGTGTTTGCTCAGCTTTGATGCTCCTTACGTATGAGGCATCACCCAAAAGAGACAAAAACCAACAGTGTGAATGTTGTTGCCAAGAAACGCCATTACAATGAAGAAATAATCAACCAAACGGACATTGTCCGACTTCCTCTGCCGTTCAGAAGCACCACAGACACTGTTTACTCCCTCCTAATGTAAATTGTTAAGTGAGCTAAATGCTGTTTGTGGTATTGATCCTGGAGTCCAAGTTGTGCGTTTAAAGGCTTTTAATTTCACCCCGGGCCCCTCTGAGTTGCTCACCTTTAGCCCCATGAATCCACTGAGGCTTTATCTGGATCACTTCGGGTCAGAGGTTTTTCCACATCGGAGTTACGTGCATGGATGTTCCGATCCGTCCAAACCTTCAGTCATGCACTCATCCATCCAAGAACCGCGTGTTTTTAGGGCAGTATCACATATTCCTCTTTCTATTTCTTGTTTTATGCTGGGGGGGCTGGGAAATCAAATCGCATACATAAATGCCATAACTTATGTAATACAAGGCCGTGGATGTTTACTTCCTCTTATCATTGCCCTCATTACCTTTGCACTTCCCTTCAAGGATGCAGTTTTGTGCATATACTTGTGGAGAAAGACCGAGTACATACGGCCTCTTTTTATTTATTTTTAATTTAATTTTTTTCCAAATGGAAACGAGGGAAATCTATAAAGGGCAGCTTGGCAATGATATCAATAGATACTGCTGGGAAAAGTGAGTGCTTGCCAATGGTAAAGATTTAGATAAATATAAATATGCTCATTTAAAATCACAATCAATGAAGGTGGTGAATTTTCATGCAGATCACAACAACCCTTCATCTTCATTTACCTCGCCAGGAGTTTAATAAATCTGTCAGAAATCAGATAGATCATGGCGTGTGCGTTGAGGCTTTTTGTATCATTCTATAAAGAAGTGATGATTATTGCATTGTCGAGTTAATATAAATTAATATATGCAGTGTCAATCCAAGAAAAAAAGAAACTGTGCTTCCTTCAACATGTAACCTTTACTCATCACTCCTACTAACGCCCCCGGCTTCTATGTCTCGGTATTGCTTTATGTACCCGTATATGCTGGTATCAACGTGAACATTGAATCATTCTAATAAATCTGTGCAATTCTTTTGACGAGCAAGTCATAGGAGTTCTGTTTAAGAAGCTTCCTCTACACGAATCAAGGTTTGCACATCCATTTGTCAATTTTTTATTCACTTCGTCCAGACGAGGGTAGTGGAATGGTGGACGTGGAGCAAGGAAGGGTGGCTGATGTGAAGGGATCACAGAGAGAGTAGAGCCACATTTAAAGTGCACTAGTGTTGCATTCTAACCCAAGACTAAGTCAAGATCAAGACCAGAGCATCCCAGGACAAAGACCAGACCAAGTCTCTGAGGGGTCGAGAATGAATCAAGACCACGACATGATGAAGGGACCGAGATCGAATTCAAAACCGGTTCAGTTTTGGTGCAACTTAAATAGGTTTGGATCGCAGGCAGGAGAGCAGTGTCATCATGGGGACCAATAAGATGATAGCCGCTTGCAGTCAACGTCTTTTCAGCAGGTTTGAGACTTTGCAGCTCTGCATTTACAGGAGTGTTGAACTGTGTTTGTGTTCTGATGGACCAGTGACTCGTCCAGTGTGCGTGGCTTTTTAAAGAATTCTCTTCAGAGTAGTGGACACAACGCAACACTGAGACCTGAGCCGAGATGCTGCCATGAATCATAGCAGACGAGGATTAGTGCTGTCAGTTTGTCAAAACACCCATAATGCAACAGCTGTAGAAGGTTTTTTGACATTTCACTGTATTTTGCACCAATATGTTTCATTAAGAATATTGAGATTGTAAACATTCTTTGTAATAAGTGTTTGTTTTCTTTTTTTTTTTTTGGACAAATTATCCATTTTAATCACATATACTGTGTGCCACAACAAAGAAGCTTAACTGTAAAGTCTATTACAGCACCGTTTTATTGATCCAGCCCACTCAACATGAAATTGTGCTGCATGTAGCCCCTGAACTAAAACATGTTTGACATCCATGCTGTAGAATACTTTGTATGTTGATGGATAATTACTTATAATTACAGTATTTACGAATTACTTGCATGGGACTAAGACTACAAAGAGCTCATCTTTTGTTGACTGCTGGTTTAATTCAGAGGCTGCACACTAATGCAGATGTAACGCTAAACTATACACTTGGATTACTGGAGCTAAATGTGAGGCAACGATTAATACTGCCGAGAGTGAGAGCTTACGCAGTCTGGCAAAATTTAAAACTCATGCAGCTTTCAGGCATTACAACATGCTTTTAATTGAGAACGAATGCCGGGGGTCAAATTGCTGAAGTAGAAAATAAATCAGAAGGAATAAAACTCTTCCCCAAAGGTTGCACTGGTTGAGGAGAAGCCAGCAGTGCAGATGTTTTAGCATCACCTGGGGTCTAAGTGTGCTGCCGGCTCGGTGCCATCATGGTGCATTATGGTGCGAGTATTCCCGGTTTTGATTAGAATCCAAACTATTATTTTAATTGTTGTGAAATATGCGAGATGTTATGCTCTGCACTGGATGGCATGGATATTTCCAGGGGATCCATTGTCGTTGTATTTATTTGTTTTTATTGCGCCATAATCAGGTCAATGTTTCATCCGTGTAATACTTTGGCTTGGTGGTAATTAACACAGGAAAAAAAGCCAAGAGGAAGATGGCGAGTGGAAGTACAGCTAAGGGATAGCGTGTTAGCGCCTAAAACATCCACATCATCTACCATAAGCATTTTGCTTCCTTCTTGTCAGGCAAGTAAGTTTTGACCGCATACATTTGACACGTTTCGACGGCGTTCTTCCGTCTTGAAACGTAGAGAAACACAGATGAAAAATGTCAAAGGTACGTTGAAAAAAAAACATAATTTCCTGAAAAGAAGTGAGCTTTAGTGAACAGCTTTGTCCTACAGGTTGCTGGAACCAATCCCAGCAGGAAGTGGGGTTGATTTGGGTTAGCATGATAGCTTAGCACAATAAATGAATCCAGAGGCAAAGTGAGTCTGATACGAAAACCTCCTGAACGGTAGCAATTTTAAACAAGATAACGTGTAGTCATAAGCGTATAATCGCTAAGCGTATTCTGTAGGTTGTTGTAGGTTTGAAAAGGTAAAAATGTGGGTCCTTCAAGAAAAACCTTGGAAATTGCTGTTCAATAAGATTTCCAACAGAAAGAACATCAACTGTGATACTAGTTTTTATAGCTTCAAAAGCAAGTACATTTTTCTTTGGTGTACTACTTTGGTTTACAACCTTCCTTCCGCAAATATCGATGTTTACCACTAATTAAGCCAATAACAGAGATGGTGAATACGGTAAGCAAAATACCTGCTTAGCGTCAGCACCTTAGCATGTTTATTGTGAACAGCAGCTCTAATTAAACCCTAAAAAGCTGCTAAAATGGCTCTATACTCCCAGACTAATTTTAAAATATGGTTCATAGCGCTGCGTTTTCGCACTTTTTTTTTTTTATTTCATTTTTTTATTGGCTGTCTCCACTGATTAGCGTGTGGTGAAATATGATTCAAAATAACTACAAAGTTCAGTTTTAAAGCAGCAATAAAAATTTTTAAAGGAGTACGATAAATCATAGCGTGGACATTTGCAAAAAAAAAAATAAATAAATAAAAAGAAAGTTAAGCATTTGGTAAGAAACCAGACGTGTGTTGTGTGGCTCATGGTGATAGTCATAACTCCTGCTGCTTGACTTCCTCCTGCTGTGCCATTCAGCCCAAAACAGGAGCAGCTTGGGGTGGACAATCTGGAACCGGAATGCTGTCAAGCTTCCACCACCCACAGGACAGAGGTGTTATTAATGCAATATAACACATAAGCCAATGGGGGGTTGCCTTTGAACATTTCCTGATAAACTGCCTGCTGTGAATGCCAGCTTCCATCACAGGACTCCGACATACAGCGAAATGATCAGCAGAAGTGCCACGTTTATTCTCGGGGAGCTGTTTGTTTGTGTTTGGCGACACCGGAGGAATCCGCTGGAAAATGAGTGATTGATCGCCGGGTTGACTTTCACCACTTTTCCCCAGAACAATACCTTCACTGCGGGTTCAACGCCGGTGACCCCTCCAGCGACGCCCATCTCTGAAGAGCATATCTATATTAGTTGGTTCGTTGATTTACTCTCGCCTCTCGTTACATGCAGAGTGCCTATTTCCTTCTCGTGGCTTCTTTTGTCAGGATGATATCTGCTTCCGTTCTTTTATCACCCGAGAAGTGACAACTTTTTCTGTCAGCGGCTCGCAGACGGCCCGTCTCTTTTTAGCTCACCAGTCTGTTGTCGGACATAAATAAATCTTTGATGTCACAACTACCATTTATTTCCTCGGAAGACGGTTATTTGTTGGAGTCTCTTCAACCCTCTTAAGTCATAATTTTGTTCACTTGAATCTCGTTGACACCCTTTAACAATTATCTAATGGCCATATTGTGATGTCATTATATATTATAAATCTTGAAAAGGCTCTTTGAGGGAGACTCGTTTGGCCTTTGTTGAAAATGAGTCGTAATTACTTGGTTTTCTTTTTACTTGACAATGTCTTTTAAGTGAAAACTGAAAACCTTGTTGGGTTTTGGCCGTCCGTTTACACAACAATGCCTCGCGACAGCTCCCATTGTGGGACTTTTTTGAAAACGCTCCGACTCTGTCTCCGTGGAAATGGGGAACAGTGCCGCTTTTATGAAATGCTTCAACTGTGCATGCGCACCAAAGCAGAAATAAATTAGTTCTATACACATACACAAGTGAATGGACAGTAGCAACAACGGCGGCCTCCAGAGTGGCATGGTGGGTCTTTGAATTGTGGGAAACCGGAGAAAGCCCCGCATGGCTTTGACTCTGGAATCCAAGCTGTCTTTTTGTTCTGAGTTGACAGTGTAAACAAAAACACCATGTGCAACCAAGAAACATGATCCTCCATACATTAATCCTGGATAAGCACAAAGGAAAGCAATGCACGTCCAAGAAAAACGAGATAACTGAACGGAAAAGGCTGGAATTGAACCAGTGCATTCTTGATGGCGAAAGCACAAACCACTACTCAGTTGTCAATCCAGAACAGCTCTGGGAGAACCCCTGATAGCACAGTGAGAACCTTCAGATTTCACGCCACTGTACGATGAAATGAAAATATAACCTTAGGTCCTGTTAACTCAGCAATGGGAAAAGTCAAACTGCATCATTTTCCCACTAGAATTGTCATGTTTAGATGGCCAGCTTTTGAAAACGAAGTCTGTTGACACGGAATTGACAGGATCGCTGAAAACCATGTCGTTTTTCTGTGGGTCCACTCCTGACCGCTGCTTTTATATGATGACACTGCCTATATACAGTATTTGCTCACAGAACAGTACACTGTAAACATTGCAGCTTTGTTGTTTTGGTCCACCGAGTATCAGTTGTTTTTAGGAAAAATGTGTCTCTACATGTGAGCGATATGATAGTCGTGCTGTGAAATTCAAATATATATATATATATATATGAATCCTGATTTTTATTTTAGAAAATGTTTTTATCTTCTGCTTCGTCACTCGATCCAGTACTTATGTGACATGCCAAATGCAAACGAAAAAATCTACCCACGGATACCAATAAATTAACCTTGACCTTGATCTTGACTCCTCCCTACACATGCGTTAAAGCACATAATCCACATATGTAGTATCAGCGTTTCAGAAAAGTCGCGTTTTCCTCGTTCACGCAGAGTCGGCGCACTTTTGAAAAGTCCCACGTTGGAAGTTGTTTTCAAAAAGCCGAGTTTCCAGTTGTTCACCTGAAAACCTCATCGTGTAAACAGGCCCTATTTTGTTTTGGACAGCCCGAATCCAACCAGTGAATTATTGCTTTCACACCTTTTGTTTTCTTCAGACATTTCCGTGAGCTGAGTCTTTCAGTCTTCATATAGGAAAGCAGGCTGACTGTACGGCGAGCGCACAGGCATCGCAGGTCGAATCACTCTTGGCAGGAACGCACATAGAAAGAATCTCCACCCAGAAACGCTGCGTTGCTCCATAATGGCAGTAAAGCTGCGATAGGACCGCTCTGTTTGTTTGCAGTGAAGGTGTGGAGGGTATGTGGTGAGAACACAATAAATCTTTGGGCGCCTGCTTTCCGCACAGCTGTTGTTGGCCGCAGATGGCTGAGCGCTCGCAGACAAAGACGCGATATATAGTACTGAAATATGAATAGGTGAAGGCACAGGAGTGTTAACTTTGTTTACTCTAACGTTCGACGTTGTGCTTGGGGCTTTGAACTTGCTAATTTTATTTTTGCAGAAGAGAATAACTCAGTCGGCCGCCTGCAAAATGGGGAAGAATCAGATGTACTGTGCGAAGAGCACTTTACCGAACGAGAAAGCAGCTGCAACGTTACGTGCATGCATGGTGGCAGAAAGCAACGCGAGGGTTGGGAAAGGTTGGGATTTTGTTATTCATTGCGAAAGTAACTTCAAAGAACTCAGAAATACAAATTACTCCTGATCACTTGATATGCATACTGTGACTGTGGACAGAAGTTGCTGCAAAGTTCTCCAAGAGACAAAAACATTCATGTCGTTGGCAAACAACATAAACTTCAATGTATTTGACACGTTACAGATTCGAACGAGTCATACTTAAATGTATAGAAAATACATGTGAAATAGTGTTGATTTATCAATATACAGAATAAATAACAATGGCACTCGCGCTGACCCCTGTGGGACACCAAGTAGAGATTCCAAACATTCAAACTGATGTTCATGTTTCTTGACAAACTCTTCTCCAGATCGCTCTATACTTTCATCTACGAATACCTCGAGAGCTAATTTGTTATTTTCTGTGGCGTTTCTTCGTTTTCTGAGAGTTTTCGTGAATTGTGGGAGCAGAGAGATCAGCCTATAGATTGTGAAGTGATATTTGTTTGCAGTGTTGTACATCGGTATGACAGTTTTTGTCATTTTCATTCTACGAGGAACTCGTCCAGGATGGAATGACAGATTATAGATTAACATGTGTTGGTGGGTTTTGGGATAAACTCGATTATCCTCTTCACTATTTTTAATTTCGGCAAGCAAATTTGTTAACAATATTGATTGTTTCTCCCTCAGTAATAGGTTTGAGATACATTGTACTGCTCTTTCACTCTGTAGGTATATCATAGTTCACATCTAGTTCTGGCCCAATGTTTGTGAACCGTTGAACTGACCCACAACATCTTTTTATTTTGTTTATATTGTCATTTTTGATAAAACACTGATGCTTTTCTCGAGGTATTTCTCATTAAACTTTAAAATGTTCTATACCTCTTCATAATTTTTTTTCCTGTTTTGGAATATTTTATGATAACAACCTTTCTCATGATATTAACTGATTTTAATATTTCTTATATTTACTTTCTTCTACTTTATTTCTGTTTTACAAATTCTCTCTCTACAAGCATTTTTTAATCCTTTTGTGATCTATTGGTCGGGAGGAAAGCAAGAATAATGACGATCAGACATTTTTAGTCATATAATGATATATATATATATATATATATATATATATATATATATATATATTAGTTGCAGTCATATACTTTAAACGCTCAATTAATCAGTAAATTATTGTGGCAAAATGTAAAAATACTGTGAAAGGAATAACGTGTTCATAGGAAACAGCCCAATAAAACAGGAATCAATACGTCTTAACACAGCCGATGGAGACGAACAAAGGACTGGAGTGTGGTCGTCCACAGTCTGGTTAAAGTCACCTCCTGTCCTTGCACATCGCCTCGCTGGTGTGCAGAGTGGAGCGAGGCCGAGCGTTAACTGGCCGGCACCGGATCGATCCCGGGGTCAGAGCGGAGGCAGCCAGCGGGTAGAGAGGTCAACTGACAGCTATGTGCTCCTCCTTATCTAACTGATTTCTGCTTTAACCCTTTGACTTCAAGACTTTCACCAGTTCCACCCCACTGTGTGCACTTCAGAAATCTATAGACTGCAGTTTGCTGCTCAGTCGCCACAGCGACTGAAACCAGCCTGAAGGGGGAATAAGTGACTTTGGACACTTTTAATTCATCAGTCTTTACTAAAACAGCAGCTTTGAGAAGGTAAAATGGAACAAGCAAATGAAAGCAAAATTACATGGAAATACTTTCAAATACCAACTGCAATGGCATTAAAAATCCATTCAAACCTGAAACAGTTCAACAGGTGGGTGTGTTGGTTAAGAATATATAAGACTGGATTTGCGAAAATGAATAATATTAATAAAATTGTGTATTTCTAAGGTATATTCACACACACAAATATGTTGTGAGTCTTTATTGTAAAATGCTAAAATGTAAAAAACAAGATGTTTTTTTTTTTTCTTTTTAATAATATACTGTATAAACCTAAACAGATTATTTTATCAGAAGCAGTTTATGTTTCAGATCTCATATCAGTGTCCTTTCCACAAATTGTAGCCCACATGATGCACATTTCATTAAAAATAAACATTATTATGGTCTTACCTTTTCTTATCAACGAAGTCCACGATTCTTCTGGACAAAAATTCCTTCGATTATTTCTTCTTGCTTTGATTGATAATTGTTTAGCACTAAAACTGTAAAGTTATACAAAATTGTGTTTTTTAAACTTTATTATGATAGCATCAAATACAACACTCGTCTCTCTGTGCTTTTTACTGATAAAATTACAGAGAAATATATAATCACTTTGGGAAAGCAACTCCTCCATCGACTCCCTTAGGTCTTGCCGGACAAATACCAGCTTACTAATGCCGAGGACAGGGTACACCTTGCCTATCGCGGTATTGATTTCATGACTCTAATTGTTTAGTTATTGTTCTACCTTGAAGGAGTGACCTTGAAGACCATGCAGCACTTCATGAAATTAATAGGAAGGCAGCCATTGTAGAAATGTAACATGTGGGCAATGTGTAAAGTACTTTATGTAGAACTTCAGGAGTCACTGCTCTTCAGACTTCAAGTGGTTTGCTGTTAGATGTTAGCACTAAAGGCCAACATCCGTTTCCATAGGTTACATTAATTCCGGGGTGACGGACGCCATCTTGTGGTACAATGTGGTGCTACACCGCTGCTTTGGCTGAGCCTCGATGGTTAGCTTGTTTTAAGTCGCCGTGCCGTGTAAATGGGTCATTAAAATCTCATCTATTATGTAGCAGCTGTGGCTCAGCTGGTAGATCTGGTCATGGTCCAATCTGAATGGATCCCCCACCTCAAGCCTTCCCCATGTGTCTTTACGCGAGACACTCAACCGAGTTATACACAACGGCCTTACATGTTGGACCAGTATGGAATCTTACATGATGGAAAGATCTAGCTCTATGATATTGTAGTATATAGAATATATTACTGTAAATACCAAAGGATTCTGGGAAATACAAGGCTACTTCAGTGAAAATCTGAAGCATATTTACTCTTCATTATTGATACGCCACATCATCTATTCGCCCTGATTTGCTCGCAAGGAGGATTGTAGTATTGCATCCGAACGGCCGTGGAAACGGCGGACTGTTCATTTAGCACCACATAAGGGTGGGGGGTATAGGTCGTTGGGGTAGGTTTGTGTATCTGTGTCTGTGTGTGTGTGTGTGTGTGTGTGTGTGTGTGGGGGGGGGGGGGTGTTGGCTCTCCTGACTGCAGCTGTACTACAACTGTAAGCCCCAGAAACCAGATTATGCAAACGAGGAGCATCACTCATTCTCCCGTGAGCCGAAGTTACATCCAAGTGCAAAATTAGCCAAAGCACTGAGAGACAAACAAGATCGGGGGGGGGGGGGCGCAAAGGAGGAAGAGGAGCGGGAGTGGGGGGTGGTAGAGGTGGTGGTGGGGGATAATATGGAGATGCAAGCTGAATATACCCACAGCTTATTGACCGCAATGATCCAGTAAGCGCTGACTTATCCTCCACTCGGAAATCAGCGATTCAGATTTGATTAGTGAAGTGACTCGGTGGCAAAAACACGTTTCCCTCCCCCTGACTGATTCAGCCCAGTGGGTCCGTCGAAGGCATTACCTCAGTCTGATGTGTTCTCATTGGATTTGACTCGTACCGTCGCAGTGGAGCTGCCAGGCATTACCAGAAGTGCAAGTTTGTAAACCTGCAAAAGTAGCATTTTCTACCTTCGGGTTAGACTCGTGGAGTCTTGAACCTTTGTTCATATAGTCGTGTGAGTAAAAGTATGCGCCCCTGTATTTGTCTGCAGCTATAATTACCAGAACACTGAAAGCGAATGAACTTAAGTCAAGTAGAACATTTCTGTTAGTGATTCAGCAGCTCCCAAGCTTTTTATATAAGGTTGCCATACAAGGTGCTCAACCTCCATTTAACTTCCATTGACTTTGTCAAGGACACTTTGACATTTGATCAAATCGACCTCGTCTCCTTGTGATTGGAACACACACCCACTCCAAGTAAAACCTGGTGTGGGAAGAGCGTCGTCTCTCATTTAACACCGATTTGCCTGATTTAAGTTTTTCCGTGTTTTAGACCTTGCTGACGCGAGTGCAATCAGGGGGAAATGGTACGGCTTCCGCGTTGGCTCGCTCGCGTTCACCGTGAAGTGATTTAACGGAGCGCTGAGCCCCGACAAGCACGGAAACTGGGTGTTTGATCCAAGTCTCACCAATAATCATGTCACGTCTTGCTTTGCATATTAATGTTGTTGTTTTTTTATCTAAATAATGTTAACGTTAATCTGCACACGAACTAACATCAATAAAAACATTAACCTCTTCATGGTGGAGGTACATACAGAAAGTGTGCTCCTGGTGGTTTTGTTTGATATTTGGATAGTTGTTTTTTTTCTGGTTTTCGCTCTTTGACGTCCTCATGGAGGTTTGTAACAACTAATCATGGAATCTATAATGAGATCATTTTGGCCTTTACGATGCAATGAAGCAAATAATGTAATAACTCGCGAAATATTATAATAAGATATTTGATCCATTGCCGTAACAATACTTGTTATGTAATAAAAAAAGATTACATTATATCCCATTGTGAAGATTTTTGTAATTTTCATCAGTAAAAAGTACTATATAAAGAATATGTGCTTACTTACCTAATATACATTAAAAAACAATAATTTCAAAATCTACCAACTGCAGCTGATGATGTATATAAAGAATTTGTATTTCTCAGGAATAAAAGCTTTTTTTCGGTGTTTGCTTTTTAACATCAGCTGTAGTGGATGGATTCACTGGGGAAACGTACTATACAGCACTGTTACTTAATTGTGGTCGTAATATTTACTATTTTACTTCATAATGAGTGTCGGTCAGGTCAATGGATCTCGACGGAAGTTGAATGAATGATGACATTATTGGCAGTTATTGTGTTGTTGGCATTTATCACGTTATTGTCCATTATTACATTATTGTTTGCTGCAAAGTTAAATCAAGACATAAGATAGTTTAGAGATTTTAATCAGAGGAAAGATCTAGTTTTCTACACATGGAGTGAAGCAGGTTCGATAACTTCTCAATGGATTTGTATTTACCACTTCTCCACGTCACTTGGAGTGATTACGTCGCCACACGCCTGACTCCGTCTCCAAGACAAGCAGATGTTCCAAAATAGAATTAATTTTTTTTTATCCAGTTGCTGCTAGTTTACAAGCTCTTAACTCCATTGTTGGTCAATATCTGTTCTAAGGCCGTGTGGCCTGCATGTTGCACTGCATGAGCCGGAGGAAGGCTCCATTAGAGTGAGGAGCAGGGATATGCTGCGCTCACTAAAAATAGGGAGCCTCCACTAGAATATCAAGGACTCAGCATTAGCTCCTTTCCCCCCGTAGACACGTTATATAAACATAAAAAAAAAAAAAAAAGTGTGCATTGTTCTCAAGTTTGTGGCAAGCAGCTGTGGATGTGAGGGATACTGTATGAACACAGACAGTGTAATTAAGCTTTTCATAAATCAATACGAGTCAGATCAAGCGCTTATCAAACTCAACAGTTGTGCTAACTTTTTTTTTTTTTTACTCTCTCTTGGCAGATGTTGAATGGTACAAAATAAAAGAAACAAACAGTGTAATGGCAGCTTGTGATCAGAGTAAATGAGTCATTAATAAGATGTAAAACTTCATTCTCCTCTCCCATGACGGGATATGAAAGGAACTTTGAATATTTATCAGACTGAGTGTTAATTGATGTCACGATGAGAAATAACTCGGAGGATACAGTGAACCATTCCAAAACTGGGAACTCTCTCTGACTGATGCTCTTTCTCCTCCTCTTTAAAGTTTTAATACATTTTCAGGTGTGCCAGGAATCCCAAAAGAAAAATAAATGACTATCCGGAGTTAAGCTTTTCTGAAAAAAAGAAATGAGTCGTCGTGTAAATTTAATCAAGTTGTAGCTATAAAACTGTTTTCCTTTGTTCTGATATAATGTGGCTGCACAAAATGTGACTATTGAGAGTGAAATAAAATCATATTTTTTAGCAGGTTGCTGCTATGGAAGCTTCAAAAACATTTGACGATTATCATGAATGTACAACTGCAATCTTTGATCGTTCAGCTTCTTTCGGCTCTTCTCACGAAATGTCGAAATCTTAAACAAAAAAGAAAAGAACTTGCCTCTTTTTGCATTTTTTTTTCAGAAAAGCTTCGCATTTACGCGGCAATGTTTTGAAAACGATGTGCTGAAAGCGATCTCGTGAGCATGCCAGGCCACGAGTCGGCGCTGTTTGTTGTTTTCGTAATGAGACCAAAAAACACAGCTGCACACAGTAATGTTATAATATATATATGTTAATGTTGTTGTTATCCTTCATCGACTCGTGCGTGTGCAGAATGTGGTGTGCATGCACGGTACCAGTCTTTCAGAGGAGTTGCGATTTTCCCGTTTCCACGGAGACGGAGAAACGTTGTTTTCCAAAAGTTCCACCTCGGTAGCCATTTTCAAAAAGTTATATTCTCAGTGACTCCCAGCACTGTCGTCATGACAACGGACACCCAAAACAATGACAGTTTTCAGTATTCACCTGAAAGCTTTGCCAATTTTTTTTATCTTGTTACTATTTACTATTTTAGGTTCTTATTCCTCAAAATAAGTTTCTTATGCAGTAATTTGATTTTGATTCTTTTCGGTTTTGAAATCCATTTTACATTTTCTTCGTTAATTAATTAATAAAGTTCTATATTTGTAATATTGGTATTCAAATAATTTTATTAGCAGTTTTTATGTCCTAATCTTAATTACAATATAATTGTGTTTTTAATTGTATTTTTTTATATCTTTTTTTTAATTTTTTTTATTATTACTTAAAATGACTTAATTCAATAATACACCCAGCTTTACCTGAAATTTTTTAAGATTTTATTTTTCCATTTATTTTCTTCCATTTTATTTCAATGTAATTTACTTTTTTTGGGGGGGGGGGGGGGGGGGGGGGGGGTAATTGTATTTTCAGTGAAATCATCAGTTGTAACATTAAATATTTAACCGCATTAAATGCTTTTTTTTTTTTTAAGTTCATTTTTTTTCTTCAATTTGTCACATATAATTGAACAAATAATGCTTCAATTCTAGGAATTGTCTTCCTCCTGTGGTTCTCGTCCGCCATGTGGCACTCCATCACATCATCTCGCCTCCTCCTGCTCGACGCTCATATTTCCCACTGTGGCCAGAAAGCTTTGACAGTCGAACATAAACTTACGTAGTTATTGGACATCTGATGCTGTCTCCCCTCAGACACTCATGGAGATGTATTAGTCTTCAGTATCAGACGTCAAGTCAGGTTTACTGGCGACACGAATGCTACCGTATATTCCGGACTATAAGCCGCATGATGAGAGGGAAAAAAAACAACATATTTCACATTCGTGTTTAAACTGCATTTATATTTCCAGGTGAATAAGCCAATTGTTTTTTTTATCTAAATATACAAAACGGACTGTAATTTTGAAAATCCGCAGATCTTGAGCCCACTGACCATGAAATAAGCACATGGCACACCTTATGTTTTCTAAAACTCGCTATCACCTGACACTGAAATGTACGTTCAAAAAGACAAGACTGGTGAGATGAACAAAAACCTGAGATGACACTGATGTGGAGCCCCGAGCCGGGGCGGTGTGCGGCGCAGTGGTGTTTACACAGAGTGGAAGTGTCTTCTATCACAACAGATCTTTGGCTGAGAACAGACACCAGCTTGCAGAGAGCACACAGACCCGACACCGGCCAAATGTTCTGGCCCGCCGTCAAATTAGTCATTAATTAGCGACAACTGATACGACCTGCCACTGGGAACCTTCGTCGTTTCAAGCAGCGAACATGACGATGAAGACCCGTGTAGAAAATAAAGCTTTTTTTTGGGGGGGGGGGGGGGGGGGGAGTTAACAACACATTTCAGCTTTTAACTAACACGATTCAGCCTTTTTCTTTTTGAAGTGTTACACAGGGCTGAGGTGTACGGTGTTTTCTTCCACGTCTTGAAGAGTCATTACAGTATTTTTGAAAGTCCCAATTTTTGTTTGGCTAGTTATGCGCATGATACGAAAAAGGAACTTATGCATCAAATTATACCATCTGAGACCACTAGATGTCACTGTATGACAACAGCATGCTATTAGAGTACTACAGAAAAACCTCCATTAGTACTGTATTTGACTGACATAATATTCCAGACCAAGACGAGACAAAACCACGACATTGTGGTAGTACTTTGTATGCAAAGGCAGAAATCCCATTAAATGACAATAAACTGAAAAAAACTAACAAAAAACAAACAGTATTTGAGTTGATCATCAATGGAGCACCCTTTAGGTTGTCGGAAACCTGACTCCTATAGATTTGTAGCTCTATCAATGCATATTTTTTTTAGACATCTAATAAATACAAGTTATTTAAATTTCAACTTCAATGTCATATATGAATTTTGAAATTATACTGTTTCTTCCTCAAACAAAAGATAGAAAATACATTTTGCAAAAGATATAAGGTGGAGAGTCTTTTTTTTTCCTTCCAGGATTTCCACCCAGATGCCAACATGATTTGGTCCAAGCTTGGAATTGTCAGTTTTTAAAAAAAAAAAAAGAAGAGCAATATGTCTTAATGTGAGTCTCCCAGCTACTCATGCAAACTGCTGCACAGTGTGTTCGCAGGATGAATGAATTGCCAAAAGGTTTCACCATATGTTTTCGGGAAGGGCAAAAAAAAAACCCCCAAAAAAAAACCCAAACCCAGACGAGAACAATAGATTGAACCGCAATGAGTATCCAATAATTATCATCTCCAACTGCGTATCTGCACAGCCACACATTGTACGGCTTCCAATGTGCCCACAACTTCACAAGTGGATTATGATTTACTTTCATATGCTCCACATTATTCTGAGACTGCTGCTTTCCCCCGTTAGGGAGATGAATCCATTCGCGGGTGATTTGCATAAACACCTGTCAGTGCTTTGTCTCCCACTGATACCTAATGAATTTCAAGCATTGACTGTTCTTTGCTGTTTACTTCCCCCGCCAGTCACAAGATGTCCTCTGCTGACACGGGAGTGTAGATTTAGTCTCACTTTCTTCTGCGGAATTGCGTTTGGCAGGTTCATCCGTCTGTTCGTTTGATTGTATTCCTCCGTTAATGCGAGCCGTTCGTCTCTTACTAACGCTTACGACAAATTGGTCTGAAGGATCTGTTGATGTAACTCCCTCAGTCGGTGTTTCAAAGCACGAAATGTGTCTTTTCATCTGAGAAGTGGCCATAGATAAGTCTAATTTGGGATAATTCGATACTTTTTAAGATATTTCATCTAACACACACGACATTTGATGGTGCTATTATTTTGTTTACCTGACTTTAACCCTCGTATGACTGTGTTCATATTCAGCCTGCCCAGATTTATTTTGATTTTATCAGTGTAGAATAGCACCACCTCCCAAAAAAAAAAAAATATATATATATAATGAAATTAGTGTTTCCGCTTCTTTTTTGACGTTTACCTTTCCTCTGTGAAAAAGTGACAACAAATAGACCCAGAGAAAGATTGTTTCGCTTTTAAATGATGCCACATTTGTAATGAACATGCATTTGCAGGACGAGCGGCAGACCTGAGAATATGTATTGATTGCAGGTATAAAAAAAATAAACTGGAATCAGCTGTTCGGCTCCGGCTGACTGAAGCGCATCCCACAAATGCATGTTTATTTTAATTGTGGTGCCATTTCTAAAGGGAACTTTCAATAAAAGCTATCGGGTGGTAGATTTAATTCCAAGAACTTATGTCACACTGTATCATGATGGAAATACTTGGATTTGTTCTTATTTAACCGCTGTAAAATTGTCAAAAACATATGTGTAATGTGTAATATGTACAAAATCTAATTTGTAATTGTGGAGACTCCATCCGATACCTTTTCCAGTTCATCGTTTTTTTGCCTAAGTAGGTCCGAATGCATCTATTTGCGTGACCAAAGCACATTTCATATAGGATTTTAGTAAATCGGGCTCATAGTTACTTGCAGCATAAAAGATTCAATCAGACAGAAGTATCATTTAATTCCCCCCCCGGACCACGTATTTGAATATCAAAAGTGAAAACAATATAATATACTTGCAGCATGGGAGAAAGCCGATGGGAGAAGCGCGGCTCAGACCAAGGATTCGGAGATCTTCGACGGTGATGAGTCGGTTGCTGCCTCGCACGGTTTGTTATAAATACTGCCTCAGACTGACTGCTATAGGAGCCATGCATCACCTGGGCAGATAGGCCAGTAAAGCGATGATGCGTGTGTCCTTGGCATGGAGCGAGAGGGGAGGAGGTGTGTTGGGTGGGGGTGGGGGTTAGGAACGCTCGTAGCTTTTATCTCTGGCAAGCATCAGCAGAGAATAGCCATGGCAAGGTCAGCCTTGAAGGTGAAACATCAGCGGAAAGCTTCGCTATCATAACTCATTTAGCCCAAGTGGCGGCGGGGCATTTGAACAATTTGTTAAACTGAATTTTACTGTTAATAAAATTTGCCGAGAGACGCTGGAAAGCTCGGTTTGGAGTGTGTCTTTGCTGAGTGACTGTTACGGTGACTGACACACACACACACACACGGCGAGGCGGCTTTGTTCACATTCGCTCCTCGACTGTTACTGGATTTTTCGGCATTGACCTCATGTGCAGTATTTGTATTCCAAATATGATTGAATGAGGAGAAAAGACAAATGAATCCTGTGTCCATTCAAGATGAATTACATCCTAATCTGCATCGCCGCCCAAGGTCTTCTAGACAATTACTTTTTTTTTTCCTTTCCAAGTTTTAATGTAAGTTTAGCATTCATATTAAATGTTTATCATCGACCGACGGAGGTTTACCTTGAGCGTGGTGGAGCCAGGTTGGAATCCCAGTTGCTGAAGGAAGGGCATTCTGTCACTTCCATTAAAATAGATTATATTGACGACTTCACCGCTTCTTCAAAAACAGCTTTGATCCATGAATGCATGGCGTCCACGACACTTCCTAAAGTCAGTTCCAGCGTTAAAGGCGCAGAACCTTGACTCAGTTATGTCTTTGTTTACCTAATTTAGTTGCTTCGCGATGCAATCGGAATGTCCAAGGAGTAGACTTTTCATCTTTTCTTTCTCAAATTAATCTTCTGGGTTTTCTGCACCGACACGTTGCTTCTGTCCTTAAACAACTGTACTTCTGCTTAAGTGCATTTCTACACCTCTGAGCACAGATATTTTATTGATCGGTAAAACGAAATGGTAGTTAATATACACGCCCCCGGCTAGCTCAGTTGGTAGAGCATGAGACTCACAATCTCAGGGTAGTGGGTTCGTGTCCCACGCTGGGTGCCACCTTCCCGTGGGCTCACCACCTGCAGGAAGGTTCTTAATTGGTGCGATGTGATCTGGGTGACGGTGCTCAGACTGTCACCCCCGCGACCCGGAAACGGATAAGTGGAAGAAAATGAATGAATGAGTTAATATACACCCTCCGGCAGCGCCACACAATGTGGATCTCAGAAGCCCCGTTTACACAACGACGTTTTCAATTGATAATGCAAAACTTTTGTTGCACTTTTGTTGTCATTGACACGACAACAGTGCTTGGAGCCACTTTTTCACTTTTGCCACTTTTTCAAACTGTCCGACTTTGTCTCGGGGAAATCGGGGAAAAAGTAACTTTGGTTTATGGTCTGCTATAAACTCGTGTTGGATGGTCTTCTTTATATGTTCAGAGACTAAATCCCTGGAGTGTTTTTATTTGTATTTTTTGGTCTGCTCCCATCCTACCTTCAGACCTACATCTTGTAATCTTCGCTCGCAGGATCTTCTTTTATTGTTTGTTTCTAAAGTCGGGACTGAACTGGGAAAAGAGGCGTTCAGGGTCGCGGCTCCGTCTGCTTGGAACGAACCCCAAAAAAAACCTGAAAGTCAAAATCCTGGTTTCACTGGACTCTTTTAAAAAGTTGCTTTGCGACTTGGAGGCAGACACATCTGTCTGCAGATGTTTTTAATGATGGCAATTTACATATATATATATATTTTTTTTTATTAATTAATTAATGAATTTTTATTTATTTATTTATTTATTTATTTATTTATTTATTTATTTATTTATTTATTTATTTATTTTTATTTATTTTAATTTAAAAAAAATATTGCAAATTTACATGTTTTTAATGTATTGACATTATTCTTATATGTTTTATATGTTTTATGTGTCTGTTTTGTCTGCAACCTTAACGTACTGCTGCTTGTCTTGGCCAAAACACTCTTGAAAAAGAGATTTTTTTAATCTCAACAAGGTTTTTTCCCGGTAAAATAAAGGTGAGAACGAGGGAAAATGCAACTTTTTGAAAACACTCGAAAACTAGAAAACAGAACCGCAGCTACTGCGCATGTTTCTGTGTAAAGGGACATCATTTTCCAAACGTTGCCGTGTAAATGCAAAACGTTTCTGAGACGAAAACACAAAGTGTGTATGTGTGTGGCCATGTTCTCAGAAACATATTTAGGAGTGTGTAGCTGCTTGGTAGTTGATTGGAGACAACAGATACTATAACTCTGCTTTTCTGGTCTACAACATGTTTACTCAGCTTTTCTTGACGGGGATGAGTAAGTGTTTCTCTTACTTGTGGTGCAGCATCGTCTCCTGACGCCATGGGAAGGTGGTGAACAGTTCACCGTCACCATACAACCCAGAAGACGTCTGACACGTGTACCACAGCTAACTCTAGTTACGATACCAGCACAACACAATGGATCAACGGAAAAAAAAAGTTGCATCCTATTTTTTTGAATATTTCTACTGTGTAGTTGTTTGTGTTAGAGTAGAATCCCAGACTGGCTGATCCGTACACTAATCGGCAGGCGATCTACCCACGCCCCCTTCGAGATCGATAGCGTCCCTGATGTATTTCTCCTACCACTGCCTTCAGGAAATGAATAAATGAAGCTAACCAAGAATCAAGCCGTTGATCTAGCAGCATTTATGTGTAGAGGAAAAGCTTGATATGGAAGTAAAAGGAGGATTTGGACGTGGTCCAGCATTTTACCTCCTTGTCGATGTTTCTTTTTTTTTTTTGCAACATCATAATAATTGTTCGAACGCCATGTCGTCGGGGTAATTGTGAATTTGACAACGTCAGAAGATTGTTTGCCGTTGCACAACCAGCGGTTACCGGGAAACCCATCATCAGAACCAAAAGTTCATACGTCACAAATGATTCCATGGGCTTGTTGGGCTCTGATGAGGGTTCCGGAGGTTTTCATCCATCGTGTTGATGAAACTCTCAGTGTGTGAGTTCCAACAAGTTCTCTATCATGTCCTCGGATTCCTCTGGAGTACCAACTGTCTCCAGAGCGGTGGACAAGGAGTTGTTCTGACTGAACCGCAGCTTCATACACAACAAGCAGTGCAGCGCCGTGCATTCTGGTGACTTCCTATCAGAACCAGCACAAAGTAGCTGGTCTGTGTGATCGGGTTGTTCTTTTTTTACTATAGAGAATTTTGTCTTCAGCAACACGTACATTTCATCGTATCAAGACATCACTTCTATGACTGTTCTGTCATTTACGTCCCTGCCTCCATTCTGCTTTTATCTGCTGTGGCACTATCTTGTTTATTTTATTATTTATCTTTTTTCTTACTAGTAAGTAGTACCACACTGTTGGAAGAGCGGACATAAAAAAAGCACATACTAACGTGCAGAAATTCAGGAATAGTGTGCAAACCCTTTTTTTTTTTTTTTTTAAATCAAAAAATTATGAAAACTGAACATTTCAGGGGTGACAAACATCTATCTTTAACGATCTACCTTCTCCCCTTGCTGTTTTGTAGAGAAACTCTTATGTCTGTATTTTTAATGGTGAACTTGTGTAACTTTGCTCGAAGCGACTGAAAGGTGAAGCTCATTGAGAGAAGGCCGAGGGTCTGCAGCGCTGTCAACAGAGCAAAAGGTTGAGGAAAGGAACATTGAGGAATCTGAGCTATAAAGCCGGTTTTACTGCATAAATCCATATGTGTACATTCATAGTTTATATATCTTCAGTGAGAATCGACAATGTAAATCGTCATGAAAATAAAGAATCGAATGAGACGGTGAGTCCAAACTGTTGACTGGAAGTGTACCTTTAACGCTGAAGCACATGTTCGTAGCACTAAAAATAATTTCAGAAGGACGCACACTGGCAAGGAACACCAATACAAGTCTGTATTTATGTCACTGATAAAATAATTTTTATTCTGAAGCTTCGGCCTCGACAATGTTAACTTCACCGGAATCTGGATAGGTTGGACTGGAACATATATCTAATCCATTCATGTAAACAGCATCCTCGTGAAACGGAGCAAAATTAATCAGTTTGACTTTAATTGAACCGATAAAAGTTGGTTGTGCAGCCAATGTTTCTTTATTCTGAAAAAAACAGAAGATGCCATATTAATCTTTTTTTTTATTTTTTTTTAAAGTGACCGCAAATATGTCTGGTTATGATGATTGACGGTGCTGTAATAACTACCATACAGGTAATTGGTTAACCTTTTCAGAAAGATTATTTGCATGTACGAATGCTAAAAAAAAGGGCAATACAACTATAAGTTCAAGGCAACAACATTTTGTCGTATTTCCTCTATACTGTAAAAAAATATGAACTCATAGAAATCGGCTGGATAAAACTGTGGGTTGTTCACTCTTTATGTGATACTTAATGACAAATCAGTCCAAGTTATTCACTTTTCAATGTTATAAAATAATACCACGTTGCACTAAAACAAAGATATAGAGATATTGATCTCGTTATTTATATATTATAATGCTATTTCTTACGAGTCAGGCACACTTGAGATCAAATTGGGCCTCTGAAGTGACCTGAGTTTGACACCCCTGGTTTTAACCTTGTATATTTCTTCACTTCTGATCAGAACTTCTGGAATTTTTATGATACCTGGAAACATCAAAACCTGCTATAAAGCTGAGAAACGGCGCTTTATGCCGGTATATAAGTATAACTTCTCAGTACCTTCAAAAGCTAATCTTTTGATTAGCTTGGGGGAAAAAAAATGGAAAAAGCATTCAGAGCGTCAATATATGTTAAAAAAAAAACCTGGAGATCTTGAGCCGTTGTATTATGAGGGAAAGAGATGGTGTACCCGGCTTTGCTGCTCATCCCATAAATTCATTGTTTTTCAGGTCACAGAATTTAAAACAGAATTAAACAGGCGTTTCAATTTCCTAACATTAATAGTCAAGAACAATCCATTGTTTTCTTATATCTGTGCTCGGGTGATTTGTTGCACTGACAAATCTAGAAATATTTGTAATAAACGTTGAAAAAAGACAAATAATGGAAGAATATGGAGAATGTCTCCTCCAACCTCCGCCACGAGAGCTTCTGGAATGAATTAGCGCTTGATCTGACTGAAGAGACACAGTGGGGCTGAATTAGAGGGGCAAAGGGAAGGTGACGATACTTGGCACGGGCTCCGTGTTTGCTTAGCGGTGCCGTCGAAGAGGCTGGAAATACAGCAGATGGCCAAACAATAACCAGAAGCAAAATGTGGCGTCCTGAGAGGGATGGGATGAAAGTTGTTGGAGGAGTTGGCATTCGGTTAGCTTCCCCTCACCAGCGCCTGCGCTTCATTTTATATCATTTTTCTGATGTGTTCCTCCCCGTGGCTGTGGTCACTCTCAACCAATAAATCACGGTGACAATAAATGCTGTGACATCTGCCACACAGCATCTGATGGCTGACAAAAGTCATCTCTACCCTTGATCTGTGAAGGGCCGAAAATAATGTGCAGCGGCCAGCCAATGAGAGCGGCCCTCCCTGTCAGGCGCCGCGCCGAGTATTAGAATATTAGGTTGTAAATCAACGCGGATCCAATCGCAATTTCTAATCTCGACCACGTCACTGCCGCTCAGTTTTGACCTTGACACGGGGGCTGATGATCACATCCACACACATGTGACTTTAAGAGGTATTTATTATCTTAACCTCCACAAATGGTTTCATCTTCAATAATGTTGGGTTTTCTTTTTTTTTTTTTTGGGGGGGGGGGGGGGGGGGGGGGGGGGGTGTTTGTATGTTTTGTGTTTCAGGGGAACGTTTAGGCAAAGAAAAAATCATAAAAATGAGCTTTACTTGGTTGATTGATTCAGAGGCGCCGATAAAAATGACTATTTCAACATTTTTGCATTTTTGTTTCAGAAAAGTTTCATGTTTGAGCGGCAGTATTTAGAAAACAATGAAACAGAAGAAATACAAAAAAACGATGTATTTTAGCATGTTCGCCCACTAGTGGGTGCTGTTTCTTGTTTCTGAGTAAAACCACACACACTGGGACTAATGGGACTGGATTGTTGTTACAGGTGACTCTCAACTATAAAACTATCAAGTCCCAGGAGAATATGGACTGGGAGTCGGGGCATTTCCAAAAAGTTGAGATTTTCCCATTTCCACGGAATTAGAGGCATTTTCAAAAACTTCCACTTTGTGAGCTGTTTTCAAGAAGTTGCATTTTCAGTGGCTCAGAGCACCTTTCTGGTGTAAACAGACGCCCGAAACGCAAGAAAGAAAATGTCACTTTTCATTTGAAAATGTTGTGTACATAGTGCGTTGATCCTTTAGCGCAACTTCTTTTGTTACAGTTAACAACAAGCTTTTTCCAAACATTTGCATTTATATGTAACTATTTAGTACAGAGTGACACCAACGTTGTCCAGTTGATTTCATGGCATAGTTTTGTGCAGTTGTGCAACTTTGTTAATCGCTCCAAAGAGAAAATGGTCTCCCTGGTCACATCCAATATGTCGCATTCTGCTATCACTTTGGAGTTGCTGCCTCTCCTGTTGTAAAACTGATCCGCCGATATGTAGAAGGAACAACGAGCAGCGACTCCTCGCCGGGACTCTGGGGGTGCAAACCGAACAGATGGGGGGGTTGAGGAAACACCTGGACGCAGGGTTTCACTCCGCAAAGGCAGACTGTGGCACGGAAATAACAAAGACTACAAGGGATTAAAGAAAAAAAAAAGAAAAAAAAATGGAGCCATCACTACGCTTACATGCACACATAATTATTTCCTTGGCCTGCTTAATTTGATAACCGGGTTTGAGGTTGAAACAGCACAGCGCAATAATTTAGGTGAGCTTGTACTGCAAACAAGAAGAAATGCCTGGAGGAGTTTACATTATAAAAAGAAAGGAAACATGTAGAAGCTAATAATTGAGACTGAGGGAGTCGCTTTGAGTAGTTTTTGTTCTGTGGCGTAAATTATTATAGAAAGTCCTTAAATGTGTCAAATGACATCAGAGCGCCTTTATTGTCAGTTTAAAAAAAATGAAACAAAAAAAGGAATAAGATTTAAAGATGTGTTTTGCAGAGCAGCATCCAGATTACTGGGATTATTCCTCTGGCTGATGTATCTTCAGCGACTCTTCTTGGAATGCACCCAAACATCTTTCATGTAGTTGATTTCTAATAACAAGGTTGGGCTGTCTGACAATGCTTTTTTATATGTTCCCATGACGACTCAGCAAACTGGCAGTTTAGTGTTTTCCACTTTGTAAAATTTTGACTTTTGTCGAGTGCATTGGAAGAGATTCTAAGGTTCCTGTACACCGCGCTCTTCTATTCAACCTGGCTGAGATTGAGTGAATCGATCAAATACAATATATATTTTAAAAAACCTTCCAAATTAATAAAACAAACTCGAATCAAATGAAATCCCTGGCATGCCAAGTTTTTAGAAACAGCCCCAAGAAGACATAATGGTGAAACTGCTGCCAGTACCGAGCAAGGGGGTTAAACTCTCGCTTAATTGTTGAATTCAGCCTTTACTTTGGAAAACCTGTTTTTGCATTGTTATTGTGAAGTATTGTGAGCATAAAAAGCTATAAAATCTGTCACCAAAAAACTTCAGGAATCCAGTGTCATTCTGTTTTCATCTTTATAAATCATAACATCTAGAAATTGCTTCGCTGATAAAGAAGTACTGACAAAAAAAAACAACCTCCCTGTATTAACGCTTCCTTATGAAAAAAAAAAGAATCTCACAAGATAAATTTATGATATGATGTGTGAAGTTGCAGCTTGTTCCATGACATTCACCACAGTGCCACTCATCAATAAAATCAAGCGTTAGGAGACCAATTTATTAAAGAAGTATGTATTCAAAGTTCTCCACAAACCGAGATAAAATTAAAGAAAAGGTGCTTTTATATGATAAAATCTATCGAAAGACGGTGTTCATTATAGCGTTGGTGTCCCGAGTGCTTTGTGTGAAACCACCACTGGAACAGTGCCGAGCCTTCGCTGTGGATCTGCTCAAAAGCAGCCCCTCCTTTAGAAAGTGTTTTCTACAAATACAGTTATTCCTATGTTTAGATCTTTACATCAGCCATAACATTAGAACTGCATGCGTTAATTAGTGTCGACCCCTTTTCGGCGGACCAAACACTCACAAGACCTCTGCTGTGGTATCTGGTGGTCTCTTGTGAGGTGGCGCCTCCGTGGATCTGACGTGTTTGTCCAGAACGTCCAACAGAGGCTTGATTGTATTGAGGTCTGGGGAAACTAGAGGCTCAGTACACCTCCAACACATACACTTGGGGCAGTTTGGGTCAGTCGGTTTACAAATCAGACTTCGGTCCCTAATCTGATAAATGTATTTCAATTAAATAGCACTTTTCCACCACTTGAACAGCCCCCCCAAGTGGTTCATACTGTCAGTCACATTCACCCGTTCACACACCAATGGAGTCGACTGACATCCATTGGGAGCAGTTTGGGGTTCAGTGTCTGACGCAAGGACACTTCAACATGTGGACAGGGGGGAGTCGGGGACCTGAGCCAGTAACCTCCTGATTGAGAGCCCCCGATCATTTCCCACTGATCCACAGCCATAGAAGATACTGAAGTCTAAGTTGCTCCCAGTTGAGTGAGTGGACCTTGTATCCTACTTCCTTCACCATTATTGTGTGATCGTGAAGGATCATGTGAAAGCACATTAAGACGGAAGAAGCGGGAGAATGCACAATATCTAAGTAGAGTGCATGTACTGTGGCACGGTAGTGTCCTCCTCAAAGCAGACACTGCCATCAGGAAATACTGGTTCCATGAGAGGTGGGCACTTCTGGTTCTGGAGCAGCATTGCCTCGCTTGTTTTCAAGATATTCTCACTGAAGCACACTGTAATTTATTCAATACATCATCTTGAATTTCTGTAGAAAGCCTCATAACATGTCAGTCTTTAAAATGAGATCCGCTGAACCATGTCAGACTGGAGCCACATGTGGTGCAAATGGTCAGTAACCATACTTAGGTAGGTGCTACTAGTCCAAGTAACAACCACCTGGATGGCAAGAACTAAGACTATCCAGCAGAGGGTTGTAGAAAGCATCAGACCACCGGATCTTCTTCCAATACGGCTTCCTGCTACCCTGCAAAGGTAAACCACAGAGGTCAGGATGTGCATATGCAACAAACGGTGCTGTATTCTGACTACTTTATTAGAACTAGGATGAATGAAGTCAGGATTAGTTCCCCACCTGGATCAATGACCCTTGGACGACCATGACCCCTGTTGCTGAGGGACTCCTTTTCATTACTTGAGCCACCTTTGTTAGACACTGACCACCGCAGACTGGGATCACCCGAGAAAAGCTGCAGGTTTGGAGGTCCTTTGACCCAGTTCTTGTCAATTACACGTGGCTTTTATTCCTGTACAGACATCTGCTGTCGGGTGAAGAAGGCACAGCAGACACTGGATTTCCTCAAGAAGCTGAATCAGGTTCGCTTCCGTCGTGATTAATATTTTTTAGTTGACCTTAGACACCCTCCTGACCTCCTTCCGCACTGTTTGGTTGTCCATAAATAAGGTGGAGAATAGGAGCGACCTAGAACAGGTGGTGAAGGTGACAAAAGACATCATAAAGCGAGAGCCCCCTCACCACTTGTCTCCTGGTTCTGCTGATGTCCTCTGGACTCGATGAGTTTCTACTTTCAACCCCATCCCTCCATCTTGTTTCCCAATCAGTGGTGTCAATATGGAGAAAAAGCCCAAACGTCCAACGAGCCTCCTCCTCGGTGAACGTACCAGGTAAAACCTCTAATGAGGTGGGGGCAGGGCGAGCTCTTATCAGATGCTCCAACCAACTAAAAAGTGATTCAACGTTGACTTTCTCTCTCGATTGTTTGAGCTCCTCACTCGATAACGGAGAACGAGGCCTTCACCTTGAGGACGGAATTCACTTTTAATCACAAACATTCTAATTGCCTCCCACCAACTCCACCAACCGTTACTTCACCTGCCAGTGGTTGTAATTTTATGGCTGATTGTTTTGTATAGTGGACCCCCCCCCCCCCCCCCCCCCCCCCGCCCCCCCACAAGCCTGTGTGACTAAACTGGGGCAGGTCTGCACAGTCGGGGGACCTGGAGCATCTGATATTTTGGTTTGCATCTCGAGAGTTGCGACTGAACTGCGTCCCGCCGACTTCGGAGAGTTCTCAACTCAAATAAACAAAGCATTCATTTCCATGTATTAATAATAAGTGAAAGTGCCGGTTTCTTAACAAGGCTACCAGTGTGTGTGCGTGTGTGTGTGTGCTAGGTGTTCATCATCACAGCGATGATGATACAGAAGTTCATTGTTAAGAGGTTACTTCTTGATCTTGCCACATGTCTTTTAAATGTATATTTATGAGGACCCCTGGCACTTGAAAGCAAGCCAACCCGAGCCCCAAGCACGTAATTCCCCCCTAATTAATGTATTTATTCAACGGCATGTTCAAGCTTTGGTGTGCCCTCTCTTCCCCGACTGGCCTTTTTGAAGATGTTGTTATGCACTTAATAGCAAAGATGCACATTGTTTTTATTTCCGCTGCCGAGATAACAACGGCGCCCATTTCCATTTTGCAAGGACGGAGAGAGAACATGTGATTTAAGATATACATAAATAGAGCCTTAAATTAGAAAGAGCCAGAAATAAATATGTGCAAAAGGAAAAAAAGAGGGGGAAAAAGAAAAAAGGCTTTCTGGTGGGAATCAGAAATGGAGCGTGAAGCTTATGAAACAGCAATGCCACCGGCTCATACAATTATCTTTCAATTCCCACGGCAAAGCAATGTTATTGTTCCAACAATATTTTTCTGCTGAAAAAAGAATTTTCTGTGAAATTGTTACCAATTTACTGGAGGATCTATTGCGTCAGGGTGGAGCGTGTATTGTTAACAGCCGAGATTCAGGTGCAGTGGAAGTGGCCTCAAGTTGATATGAGAGAAAAGGAGGAAGAAGAAGAAGAAGAAAAAAAATAAAGGTTGGCCTGCTGAGTTATTGTGAGGATCTCCTGTCGGACGAGTGAGGCGGGTCCCGCTGTGCATCTAATTTTCAGACATTATAAAACAGTGTAATTTACTCTGGGATAAAGCTGAAGGCAGTTATCTTACAATTTTCTTTTCTTGTTTCCGACCACAGTGATTCTGTTGAGTTGTCACGGATCCCCCCCCCCCCCCCCCCCCCACACACACACACACACACACACACACACGGATCCCGGTCTTCATTATTCATGGTGATTTGACCAAATGCGTCTATTTTATCAATAAAATATCTGTATCCAAATCCAGTTTGGAAAAAAAAATGTTGATAAAATTACGGGACAAAAAGAGCAAACTACAACAAATAAAAGCATGGCAGAGTAAAGTAAATAAAAGGTCAAATTAAACAAAAATAAGATCAATGAAAATAAAATGAAGACGATAACCAAAAGAAAAAGGTTAAGAACAGATATCCCACAAGGATTTACATTTTTTTTTATATTTTTTTGTGAAGTTTGCACATTCTCCCTTAGCCTGTGTAAGGCTCGGTTTACATGAAAACATTCCAAGTGGAAATGCATTCATAAATGTTTTCATTTGGGAAAAC
This sequence comes from Lipophrys pholis, assembly GCF_963383615.2. Classification (NCBI taxonomy): domain Eukaryota; kingdom Metazoa; phylum Chordata; class Actinopteri; order Blenniiformes; family Blenniidae; genus Lipophrys; species Lipophrys pholis. The sequence goes on from NC_137648.1 coordinate 3,326,352, forward strand.
TTTAGCTTTTTCCAGCCATTTTTTTTTTGGTGTGCATTTGTTTTATTTTTATGGATTTTAAGCCTTTTGTTTGACCACTATTAGCCTCTTTGAGCTTTTTTTCTGATTTATTTATATGAGATTTTCATCATACAAAAAGTTTTAAATAAAGTTGGGAGCTGCTGAATTAGTCCATCTACTCATTCAGGCTATAGATCGTCATCATGTTATACATTTACAATCATGTTTTAATTCAAGCAGTTTGAAGTCAAAATATACTGCATATTAATGAAGTATTTCTCACTCACTGTAAAACACCAACAGTCATCTTTTTTTTCTTTTTTCCCACCACCTGGCACGTCCAGAAGTATTCCCCGGCTACAATCACGGAGTCTCTTTGAGTCTGGCACCAGTTATGAAGATGTTTGTGTCTTCTATGCTTTTTTTGTGTGTGTGTGTCTATGTTTCCTGTGAGTTCGCCAAATTGTTGCATCACAGACTGAATAATCTACAAAGCCGACTTGAAGGAAACAGAAATTCCTCTAAAACCCAGAATGGGATGTCCTTTTGAAAAAGTCTTTACATTTCTTAACAAATGGTGAGATTGTGAGACGAGAACCACGATATATTTTTGTGCTTCTGGCCGTGTTACTGTATTTTCTGGACTATAAGTTCCACCGTCAAATAATGTGCCATGACTTCAAATTCTGCTGTGTTGTCTCTCCATCAGTCAAATACAGTAAAAATGTAGGTTTTTCTGTGGTACTGTAGCAGCATTCTGTTGTCACACAGTGACATCTAGTGGTCCCAGATGTTACTTACCAGTATATTTTGATGTATAAGTCGCGTCTTAATATAAGCCTCATGGGGAGCCAAACAACAAAAAATACTGTGGGACTTATAGTCCGAAATCTACGGTACAGATTTCATGTTGGATGACGCGTTAATTTGCGTCTATGTTCCCTCTTGTAACTGTCATATGGAACTGTATGCGCATTTCAGAGGTCAGTATGCATACCATAAACTTTATATAGGTCTTAAAGGGCTTCTAATCTCGTAAAAAATAAAAAGATTTTTCTCGGAATCACAAACGAATTTGTTTTCGGTTTTATGGGAAGCATTTAAAAACAAGACTAGATTAAGACAATTCGGCCTCGTTTAAACTACAACACCTTCGGGTGAAAACGGAACATTTTCGTTGTATTTTGGGTGCAACAAAAAAAATTTTATCGTGAGTTTTGTCCTTGACAGTCACCTGGAATAACAATCCAACTTGGTCGTCTGTCCAAACGAATGTCCGTATGCTCAAGATCATCAGTGTTTATAGTGGATTGTTGTCTGCGTGCATGTGTGTGGTTTCATTCCGAAAGCCAGCAACAGAGCCACCTTGTGGCCCAACATGCTCACTACATCCTTCTCAGTCACTTCCGTGTAAAAAGACATCGTTTTCAAAATGCAAAGTTTTCTGAGAGAAAAATGCAAAAATGATCCGGTTTGACTTCCTGCAGATATAGCCCCCAAACATTTCGATTCAAATTTCTATTTTATACATTTTTATGTAATGCTGAGCTATCATAATATCATAATGCTGAGCGCACAGGAATGACAGTGTCAAACAGTTTTTATTGGGGGATTTTGTTTTTCTCGAGCGGGTGTGTTCTTGGTTTAAAAGAAAGGATTTATCTGACATAACTGTTGTGTTTTTATCAGCACTTCAGCTCTGCTGTACTGGTGCTCTTCCCACAATATCTTTAAAGGGGCTCTCAGCAGATTAACACCTATACTGCAGCCAATTTTCTCATCTGACTTGGCTGACTCTGATTTCCAGGTTGTAATATTGTGTTCCTCTCTCTTCACCGCGCTCCAGGGAATACATCTCGGTATCAATGGGGGCGTTGTCTGTTGTAGATGGAGATTGCCCCGCTGGTCACCGAGGAGAAAGTGCACCCATTACAGTATGACCCCGAGAGGTCATTTAGAGGGGGCAGCCAATCTCCAGATGAATATGTTCGCTGCCTCTCAGGCAGGGAGAGCGCGGGATATTGTTCAAGTAGTGAGAAAAAACTCAGGAATCCTGTGGAGGGAAGGAAAAAAAAGCTTCACGTTATCAAACCACTGAGGTGTGGTGTGTCTCCAATAAGATACTCAACTATCCTACTAAATCATCCAGAAGATATAGAGCGACTATTGCTTGGTACGGTTCAAAATAGTATAAAGGAATTTAAATTATGGTAATCGGGGTCAGGTTACTCTTTAAAATCTGACAAAGGGGCATCAGATCGCTAATGCAAATTTTATTTTGAATTTCATGTAAACATGATGTAGGTCAAGGACCTGGTTACACAACATTTCAAGTGGAAATGCATCGTCTTTGTATTTATAAGGCAATGTTATGAAAATGATCGGCTTTTGCATAAAAACACCAGAAATACTGCAAGTGATGTAGTTTAGCGTGCCAGGCCATGAGTTGGCGCTGTTGTTTGTTTTTGCTAAGTTTACTAAGTTCTTCTAAAATACCATAAATACCATGAATGACCAATGCTCAGTATATCTTGGAAAGTAAATGTGGGATTGCTAATGCCGATCTAATACGGAGTGACATTAAATCTGTATTGCCAATTAATTTGACACGTTGCGGTAAAAATAGATTGTTATCAGTGTTAAGTGTCTCAAGTAAGGACGTCCAAACCAAACGTGTCCCTTTGCATCTCCTCGGCTTGGTGCGCTTGTGGACGTTTGGAAACGAGGGTGCATTTGGGATAATCCTCAGTCAGCCATGATTGGCTGCATCAAACTCCGCGGTAATCCATCTCAGAGCTGTTTGAGAAATTCCACTCTGGACCGAAAGCACTGACAAGAGACAAATCGACCGCCCGATCCTGCCATCCCCAGAGTGACACCATTACTGCGGTCTGAAAAACTTTCCCAGGATCCTGGAGACTGAAAAAGTGGCTGCTGATAACCGATGCGATTGCCTTTGTGCGCGTGTGTTTGTGTTTATGTGTTTGTGTGTGTGGGCCAAACTGTAAGCAGGGTTGTCCCTTGGCGAGAGGTAGATTGATTAGCGATGAGGTCATAATTGCTGACTGAATCACCTCTATAGTTAATCAATCTTTGGCTGAAGGATAAATACGTTGGGTGAAAAAGGACAATACTTCATGAGGTGATGCACGGTTGATAAAGGACATATTCATTCATCACGGGTGGCTTTACTTGATGGATATGCAGGCATCAATGGTGGGCCGATCCATCAATCAAGGAGGGGGGGGGAGAGGGGAGGTCAGCTTTGAAGATCAAAGTCAAGCACCCGACGCCAACGTGCACGAGATCCAGCCGCACCAGCGCGGGATGGATGTAATGGCTTTTCAAAGGGATGTAGGGAAATAATTGCCCGCTTTATTCCACCTTGAAGAATCCGTTTGTCTCATAATCTGCAGGTTAACTAGACGTGGGAATAGATCAGGTGAACAGAAGGGAAATCCACTCATCAGGGTACTTTAGAAAATAAATAAATAAAAGAAACACAGCTCATGCTGAATAAACGTTTTTCTTTTTTCTTTTTTTTTTCTTCAACATTTAAATTAAGCGGATTGTTGGTGATTGGCAAATTCTTTAGGTTTTAGCTGAGCCTAACACAAATTCTAGATATAATGTTGGCATATTTTACAACATTTTTTTTTAATATGTAGGAAAGAAACACATCTCTAAATGGTAACCTCTGCACAGTGTATGGGATATCAAATTTTCTTCACAAAATAAGACATCAAACTACTAATGCTAACTATGTTGCAGGTATATTTTGTACATTAAAAAAAACAACAATGAAATGTTCATTTTTAACTGATGTCTGCGTGGTGCATGGGATTCATACTGACATTGTTTAAATTGACTTTACTATGTATATTTCAGATATTGCATTGTTCAGCAAAGCTCTGCATAATGCACGAGATGTGAACTATCCTCACCAGCGTGACACCACAAAACACAATGAAGGGTCATTAAACCAGTAAATGCGATGTTTATTTATCACACATGCTAAATATGTTTAATTGTTTCGCTAAACTTTGGAAACTGCAGGAGATACGACCTCATTCAAAATGAACACGTTGATGTAAAATTTACCAACGCTGCCTGGATTTTAAGCATATTTTTGTCGATAATGTAAAAATCGTGCATTGGTTCGGTAAACTCTGAGATACAAGCATATAATAATGATTGCATAGTGACACTACGTTTATTAATGCTCAGTATGCACTTTGAACACAATGGGAAAAGCCACATTGCTCAGTGGTAACTTGTGCAGAAAGTATACGAGTGATTAAAAATGACATTTTATTGAAATACAATGCTACATAAGATCAAACCCCGAATGCCAAGTGTATTTTATGCATATAATAAGTCATTTAAAAATAATTGCCACGATGACATCAAAAGTACTAATGCTGACATGATTCACACCGTAAAGGAAGCCATGCGTTGGGATCTGGTTGGTGAATTTCCCTCAGAAGCCTGATAAACTAAACGCTTTTAAAAGACGCTACACGTTGATCCACAGCGGGAAAAAAATCTGCCCTTCAGACTTGAATTCCGTTCTCAAATCCTTTCATTTCCGTGTTGTTTCTGACATTCCCCTTTCTGAGTTCACAATGAAACACCCTGAACCTCTTGAATTATGAATCTTCTGAGCAAACGCTTTGATGTCAGCTCCTTTTGAACCAAATTCAATAACCATAATAGAGATGAAGGGAACAGAGGCAATTTCTCCGGCGTGCCGCTCGCCATCCCAAGCTGCGCACAGCCTCACCACCCCGTCTTCTGCCCCGCTGAAGCCCCCCCACCCCCACCCCCACCCCACCTCTGAGACTCTAACATGCCCAAAAGCAAATATTGCCCCTAACAGATGGCGCCACGAGGATTCGAGGACGTGCCTGACGTCACGTTCTTTCCCTGCATGAAATCCTGGACTCCAAACTTCCCGATCTACTCCGACAGAACTGCTACTTTGATGTGACAGCAGTCCCCCCCCCCCCCCCCATCTTTTTATTTCTTTTTCAATTATATCGGAAGTCACACGAGGCCATTCAACTGCGCGATTATGAAGCAAACGATCGTTAATGCGGCCGTGCATTCGGTGTAATGAACGAATTCAGTGGAAGCTCCGAGCTTCACCCGAAGACGGAGAGCAGATACGGATCCCCGATCTCCCTCCTGCCCGTATAATCGAATTACCCCATAACCTGAGAATCAAATTAATTAAAGCCCCACGCGGGTGAATATCTCGCTTTAATAAAAGTTAATAGAAACTTTCTGTTCATCACCAGCAGAGATTCAAGCCCCCCCACCACCACCCCAGAGGGTGACGTGGGTGCAGCGAGGGGGGGAATGTCCGCCAGGTGAATTCTGTCAGAAGGAGGTGAAATATGACGGAATAACAACCAACAGTCTTTGACTAATCCCAACACGACTGTACCATAGAGATGTAATCATCTCATTTACTTTTGCTTTGAGGAATCGTGTTTTAGGTGTTCAGCGTGTGGAGAACAATTAGCAAAAAGAAAAGTAAAGACAAAAGAGTAACACGGGAACAACGGCCAAAACTGACGAGAGAAAGAGAAAAAACAAACCAAAAACAGCTAATGCCCATGAAAAAACAAAAACAAAAGCTATTTTCCATTTTATATATTTATTGTTATTTTCATTCATTCTTTTTTTTTTTATTTGTGCAAACACAGTATGTACCCTCAATAATAAATCCCGGGATGATATTTGTTTGGATTCAGATTTTCTCACCTTCATTGGCTTTGTGTTTGTCTGATCCACAGTGTCAAGTATTCCCTTCCTCTGCTTAGTCTGTGTTTGTTTGTGAGTGGAGGGGGTGTAATGGGGGGGCAGTTGTTAAGTTCATTGTGTGGTTGAATTTATATACGTATTTTAAAAAAAACTGAGATATCAGTGACTGTACAAACTCCTTATCTTATATCTGTCAACCTGTTTTTTTGTTTTTTTTAAACAAATCGTTGGCATCTTATTCTTCCGTCTTGAGGTGACGTTTGTGATGAAGACAGAAGAACACAGATGTCAAAGGCATGTTGTAAAAACGTTGCTTGAAAAGGACAAAGCAAAAATACATGTCAACTATTAGGTTAACTATTTTGTGTTTTACTTGTGGAAACTTTATCAGCAGCGTTAACGTTGAGTTTTTACGAGTGCTGCTGTACTGTTACGATCACTTGTGTCCCGGTTTGGACTGAGTTTTGCTGACAACATCCAGAACCCATGAAGAAGAGTTAGAAGCTTGACCTTTGAGGGAAGATTGTAAAAACCCAATTCTCCCGTCTCATCTTCGGCGGACGTGCTATTGTTTTTATCGACTCGACGCCGCAGACACCGCCGCCGCCATCAGCAGCTGAAATATGAGCGGGGATGGAAATCAGCCCGACTGTGACCAACGTCGTCTGCCCCACTTTCCTCTGGGTTTTTCTTCTCAGGTCGAAGTGTGTAAAGATATCAAATCACCTCCGTCTCTGAAGTCGGCCTCATTGTCAAGCAGGTGTTTTGTATTCTGCACATGCTGATGAACGTATTGATTTACATTTTAGGCTCCAGACACGAGCCGTGTGCGGGGATGACTATATTTCGACAGGCAGTAGGGTGGGGAGGTTAAAAAACAAAATGGATGCCAGGGAGACACAGTGCGTTTAGATTATTTCCTGATGGCAGTTTTATGCCAATACTCCCGTACAGCTAGCTACTGGCTACTATCGCATTACTTTATTGTCAAAATCTGGCTCATATTTGCTGCTATAATCGGGGCATTAGCATTTTTTTTTGTTCTTCAGAAAATTGGACAAAACAGCTGAAGGTTAACTTCTCTTTCTAAAAGCTAACAGCCCCTCTGTATATAAAATAATGCTCATGTTGATGCTATAATCTGAATGTTAGCACTTTGTGTATAAAACAACTGAGATAAACTTACAAAATACAGTCGCAGATAACTTTTAGAAAGGGAAGTTAACCGTTAACAAAGGCCGCTAATGCCTCATCGCTACTGTGGATACAAGCTAATGCTAATGCTACCTAAAGTGTGAAATCTTTTTTTTTTTTTAAAAGCCTGAATTGGTTCAAGATTATTGGTAACCGTTTGCTAATGCTAATATTTCCTGCTATAATGGAGATATAGAATATTTCATATATTCACGATGGGTATTTCATATTGGCATTCCTTTTTCTACAAACCTTTGCTAGATGATCCCTTTAGATTCTCCTCCCCAAAAAGATCCCACTGAGGGGAAATTTGTCCACGTCACCGATAAATCTTTCAAAGTCACCGTCATAACGTTTATGCTAATTCCGTTTTAAGGCGAATTTCCTCTGTTAATATTGTGCTTTTAATGCGGCTCGGACTCCGTCTGCTCGCCGAGCAGAGAGCTTTATTTAAATAATCCAGATATATTGAAAGCCATTTTTAATGTATGATATGAATACATTTGACAGCGGGCTCATATGAGCTTATCTCACACTGACTGAACATTTCAATATTTGGGTTTTTGCTCTCTTTTCCACCCCCCCCCCCCCCACCCCCACCCCACACACAACCCCCCACCCCCACCCCCCCCATCAAAACCCGCGTCTGCAGATGCTGCAAATGCACACTTATTTGCCCCATTACTTCATATTGCACTCACATCCAGAGAGTAGCACTTCCATTGTTGCTGCCTGATTAAATCCATCTTTCTGGTAAAAAAAAAAGAGGAGGAAAACAAGAATTCTTTCAAAAAAGTTCTGGACACGTGTGATTTCTGGTTTGCCGTGTGATTAGGGTTTTCAGAGCCGCTCTGAGTACATGTTAGAAAGTCTATATTTAATGTGCGAGGGAAAACGTCGTAAATCTCCAGAGCGCTCATCAGTTTTCTGCGACGGCAGGCGAAATCAGTCAGAGGATGAAAGAGCTGACACTCCTCTCTTCTCAGCGGCAGAACGGGGAGCGATCTGGCTTTAGATTCTTCTGACTTCTGCCTCATTTATCAAGCTCCGAGACTGTGGGCAGGGCAGATGCTCAACTGCCCCCCCTTCCTCCTGAAACATGTCTGCCTTCACCCCCGAAGCAACGTGTTCGCTCTGATGTGTCCGTGCATGAAACACCTCACCATTAATTAGCTTCTTTAAAAGTAGCTAACTCGTAAGCTTCATTTTGACACGCAAATGCTAATGAGATGCTTATGCTAATGTTCGTTGCTTCAAGTAGCTGTCGGGAGGATTTCGGATATTTAAGATATATAAGGAGAGATGATCATCTAGGAAAAAGATGACGTAGTCGCCCTGACTCTGAAGTCATCTAATAACCACAACAATGGTGGACTACAGGCTCCAGGTCGACCGGAGGGGGAGCAGGAGCATAGACCTATATCACTCAGAGTTATATAGAAGTCTATGAGCAGGAGTTTACTTCTAAATGTCAATGGGCTCTGTGTCTTCTTCTGCATTCTACATGCCCGTAGGAGTCGTGTTGAGCCGTGTTCATAGTGACGTGTGGACTGAATTTTTTTTTGAGAACGCCAGGGAGAAAAAAGACCGTTTTGGCTGTGGGCGGGGCCTAAGAAAACAGCTGAGGCAATCTAGCGACATGCTGGCAGTTCTCATAAGGGAAGCTAAGGGCCTGTCCATACGAGAACGCCGCTTCATGTAACCGCATAGGTTTTTGGCCGATCATCCATGTGGCGCAGCGTTTTAGGTGCCGGAAAACATTGATTTTTGAAAACAGGTTCACCACTTTATTACCCAATAATCCCTCCACCCTCTCCAAGACGTCACTCCGTAACAACAATAGCGAACTACATGCTCCAGGCTGTGTTGCAGAAGCTACTGACGCTAGTAATAAGGAAATATGTTGAATTACATGAATACCAGAGTATTCTTTCTGTCTTCTTCCATGTTTAAGTGTTCTCTCTGTCTTGTCTTGCATTTTTGGTGTATTTCTGTGGCACAGATACAGCACCACCTAAAGGTCGGGCATGTGTACTACATCGTTTTAAGCCGTGTACGTAGTGATGTGTGGACGGAATTTTGAAAAAAAATGACATTCATTAAAAAGATTGTTTGGCTTGTGTGCACAGGGCCTAAGTTTAATTTAAGAAGGCTAAAGCTAGGTAGGCTACTGCTAATGCTACTTATGATCATACATATTTTATGCTGCTGTCAGCAGGACTGTATTAGTTCAGGATTAATGACGCACTGTTCTTGAATTTAACTAAAATAGCAACTAAGATTTGGCTCCATTTTCTGAATATTAGTGCTTCTCAAAAGAAGATTTATGAAGTAATGTGAAAGCAAAGAATCTACTAAACAGCTGAGATAAACTACTAACATGCAATCAGCTCTTAATAATGTAAGTTAACATTTATTTAAGCACGTTGATGCTAATCACGGCTACTGAAGATACATGACAATTAGTAACTTTACTTATAATAAATAATATCAGTATCGATAAAACAACAGCTATGACTAATGCAAATAGTAACAATAATAGTACTTATTTTGAAACGAAACAGATGATAACAAGAAGCGGCAGAAATTTTACTCACAACAGAGATTAGCAAACCGATCTCATGAAGCTGATGTTTGATTAGGTCGGCTCTTGCTAAAGCTACATCTAGTCGGATATCTTTTGTTTTAAGACATTGGTGTTCAGTATTAATGCTGTTCTTCAGTAAACATAGTGTTGACATCGGTAAAATATTTGTTGAAACAGGCTACTGCTGAAGCTAACAGTTGGCTCATGAGTGTATAGATAACAGTTCTGCAGCTCTACAGCAGTTAGTGTATGAATAAATCCTGAACATAGGTTGTTGCAATTGTGTTACTGACCTCATATTAATAATCCATTAATAGCACAGCAGTGATAGCTAAGCGTTAACTTTATGGCTTTATGTGTTTTTACTAATGCTAAGGGCAAATATCTTCACTGTTGCTCAGTAATGACTCATTGTTTTGCTGTTTCAACACATTGCAAATTCCCAAAAGGAATTAACAAGTTGTGAGGAGAGCTAAAGTAAAATAAGGTCATCACAGAACGAGGTTAGTGCATGCTAATTACCGCCATTGCTGTTTTTTTTTTCTTTTTCTTTTCTTTTTTTTTGGGGGGGGGGGGGGGGGGCTCTGGAAGCGTGATTACCTGATTGGCCGATGCAGAGGCCATCCTGTGAAGCATGCAAAATCACACGGCGGAGAGGTTCGTTGACAGAGTATGAATGAAAGAAGTAGATTTGTCGACGCCCCTCAGACATCCATCCCGAATCCACATTCAGAGCGGCTCTCTATTGATCCGGCCTGTTCCAGATAAGAAGGCATGCTGAATCGCATCGAGATAATACATTCTATGGATCACAGGAATGCAAATCGAATCAGATACACATGCAAATGTGTCTCAGAGTCTTCTTAAAGCAAACGTTTTTTTTTTTTTTGTTAGTTTCTCCATACTTTAACGCCATCTGATTACCTTTTCGGAAATAGTTTGTTCAGCATTAACAGCTCTATTTTAAAACTCTTGGTAAATCTAAAAAGCACATGATGAACTTATATTACTTCAGAGCCACGTCCTACAAATAATACATTTAAGTGTCTCATTACGAAATTTAAAAAAATACAAATTTGTCAAGAAAATTTTGGAAAAAATGCAAGACAATTTTAAAACAAAGAAAACATGTTGTTCTTGAAAATTCTTTCCAGTAAAATACAATGTCCAAAAACAAATTAAAGTTTTGATATTAATGCTACTTTTCTAGCATTATTATAGCCATAATTTAAAACAGTATCACTTCTCTCTACGCTCAGGTTTTGATGCGAATGCTCGTTTACCAGTTGTTTGAACCTGGCCATTTAAATTATTATTGTTTTGTATAAAACAACTGAAGAAAAAAAAGCTTTACCAGGATGTTACAGGGTACAAACATATTCTAGCTCAACACATCATAAGTCTGGAGACAAATTAAATTTATACAGGAAGCTTTAGTGTGAAAAGTCGTAGGGTATGTAAGGGTTTTGAGGTGTTTCTGACTTTTTTTTTTTTCATAGCATTTCAAATTAACCACCCTGCAGCCACATGACAAAACAACATTGCATAAACTAAAATTCTGAAATAATATCTGACAGTTATACTCAGATCATCCAAAACATTAAAACCCGGGTGGCTCTGTAAGCTGCAGGAAGTACGAGTTGTTAGCCGGAGGCAAGTTGTCTTAGCAAGCACTGTTTGTAAATATTCACATTTTTTTCTGCTTCATTAATTGATTAAATCCACTGCATTGAACGTGTGAGATAAAAAGATCCTGAACTTTGAGTCATTTCTCCTAAAATTAAACATAATGACCCCAACAAAGCGTTTCCTCACATCCATGCCTGTTACAAGCTGTTTACTACTTTTAATACTAACCATAATAATAACATTAGCAATGATAATAATAATAGCACACATAAAAGTCCTCCAAGTCTTCAACTATAAAACCACCAAAGTCCAGGAGAAAATGAACGGGAGGTCTTGACACTCTGGACGCCACCATTGTTGTTATTGTCCATCTACTCGTGCATATGCAGAAAAACACTACAACCGTGGTGCACATGCAGAGTGCCAGCGTTTCTGCCATCTATATGGAGAGCAAGTCGGGGGTATTTTTTAAAAAGATTTGCTCTGCGATTCAAAGGCTTTACATCAAATTGTGTGTTCTAAGAAGTTAGAGGGAAGATTCCCCATCAGGGTTTGTTTCCTTTCAAGTTTTTGTCTTGACGAGGGTTGTCAACATGTGACTTTCCTCCCTGGGTTTTTAATATCACAGTTCCGATTGTTATAATAGCTGCTCTTTTTGCATCTTTATGTGTTTAAATCTTGTCCACCGCTGTGCTAACACAAGGGCCTTTAAAAGAAAAAAAAAAAAAATGTCTGCTTCCCTTCAGCACTGCTTCATTTCTTTCATCCCGCTCCTCAGTCCCGGCGTGATTCCTGCGGGCGTCCCCAGTACAAACGCATCGGTATTAAACATGTTCGTCCAATTAATTCATAATGTGCTTCCTCTTACCTGTGCGGTATAAATGAGAGGACAAATAAGGAAACCCGCGAAGGCAGCGCACTCATCACTCAAATCACCCACTGAGCTTCCGAGCTGTCAATTACTTCACTCCCAGCAAACAACGCTTTGCATATTCAAGCCAACGCCGGACCGAGCCAGTTCATTAATTGATCTTTAGTATTCCCCCACCAGAGCGCGAGGCTCGATAGAACGTCTTTTGTGTGCCCTCCGCTGAGAGTTTTCTTACATATCCCCCCCATAATCTGTTTGTGGAATGAATCCTGTGTTCATGTCTGTTCAGCGGCTACCGGGGAAAAAAAAAAAAGAAAACCTGCTCAATGGGTGGTCCTAATGAGAGGGAAATTGGTCTGTGTATGTGAAAACAAATTGCTACCTTCTGCTGTTTGAATTGATCCAGACGTTGCATTAACATACCTCAGGCCGGATACTTTGTTTTCTGTTCAGTGCCAAATTGAAGCCTCCATAATTATAGTTTACCCTTGAGTAAGAACATCACCTAAAAGGAGATTCTTGTTTTCAGGATGGACTGATTGCAGCTGGCATTATTTGTTAAGAATCTTAATGCTGGAGCTCGTCCTGGGGGTCCTTCAAGCACCCTGTTAGCTCTGTGCCCGACTCCCCTCTCTTCACATTAAGAACTCTGGAACCCTGCAGGACTTCAAGTCAACACAGATCCTTTTTCCTTTCTAAATTGTTCTCTGCTATGCTTGGAGAACAAGCGCTCTGTCATTAGCCTGCCCCTCAAACCTCCGGCTCTGGCTAAGAAGAGGGAGATCCGTCTTTGTTGAGCACAGTCCGGCGCGCCGCTCGGCTCAGCTGCAGTTTGAGGCCTCCCTGGAGAGACGAGTGCAGGATGGATGTGCAATACTCTGATGAGCACTTGTCCAACATGTCAGAAAGTTACAAGTCCAACAATTCCCCTCACACGAGACTCGTATCTGTTACCAAAGCAACTTTCTGAAAATTAACCACAAAACGGTGCAAAGTTACATCATTTATTGAAAATAATTAATTTTGTTCTTCTTTGGGATGATTTCAAGTGTCTGGAAAATGTTCTGATCCGAAACACAAACCGACAAAGGACCTAATGTATGAAGACCGAGCTGAGCTCACTGTGCTTCCAGTTTGCATGCATTTTATGGGTCGTCAACAAAAACCGAGGCCATGAGAGACATCACGCACAAGCAGGAGTATTGAAATGAGCATTTTCCTGTGCTGGTGGCGATACATGTTCTGTCTTTGCTTGCTTGCGTTGTTTGTGGAGTGATCGGAAGGAGTGCGAAAACCGAAAAGAAATGCAAAATAAAACATAATGGAGCATTAATGAATTGGAATTTGGCAAAGAAACCGTGAAGAAAAACGCAATACAAGAAATGATCAGCCACAAGAAATATCACGAGCAAAAGATTAGATTCAGGACAGATTACAAAGCCACAACACAAGAAGATATCTGATGATAAAATCCATAAATAAACCCTCTGAGGATTCATCTGAATAAATAGTATTTAACAGAGATGAATCACAAACAATGCAAATGTTTTACAATAACTTGCTCAAGTACGTTGTGCGATCTGGAACATACGCCTCATATTCCCCATTCATGTAGGCAAACATGCTAAATTGATCTGGAAGGTATGTACCCTTTTAGTAAATCGGCTTCAACACGTGTGCACATAATATAACGCTTGTCAAGAACTGACGTCTCAATATTCACATTTTCACGAAGTCACCCAGACAGTATGGCTACAATGCTTTTGCTAAGGTAGCTTGTATGCCGATACATCACGGATCTATCAGCACGGGTCGTAAACAGTGCAATTTTCTACGGTGGCAATCAACATCCTCGAAAGTACGATCTTTACAAATGTGGCTCCAACAGCACATCAAAGAGTTATTATAACCATTAAACTGAACAACCTTTAGTTTTCCATAGAACCATTCGAGTTGAGCTCAGTCACAGACAGAAGTGGAATCAGGCCAAATGGACTTTGTTGTTTGTCTTGGAAGATGTTGACCTGATCCCATTGCTCAGAGATGCCTGTGAAACCTGAATGAGTGACAATATGGATAAACAACTCCAGAAGAATAGTGAAGTAATAGCCTTTTTGAATCAATGTGGGGGAAAAAAAAAAAAAAAAAAAAAAGCTAATCAACTCCAAGCTATTTTTGTCAATATGTAATACTGGATGGGAATGACAGCACGGTGAATACCACACAAGAAATTGATTAACATGAAGAGAGTCTGGTTGAGAGGATTAAGCGAAGAGAAACGTCAATTCAACCTGCTTTTCTCCGGTAACGAGACGTCTGAAATGAATTATCGGCGTTTCCCGACAACGATGGAGCGGCTTTTTATGACATGTAGATGCTAGAGCGCACTGCGTGGTATATTTGTTGCTCTATTACCTCATGCCACACACACTAATCAGCCTTAACGTTACGGCCACAGAGAGGTGAAGTGACTAACACTGATCATCTATTTTTATGATGCCTGTTATCTGGTAGAAAATGAACATCTAGTCAGTAGTGTCGATGTGTTGCAGCCACAAATTCGTCGACGGTGAGGATTTGAGTCAGTTGGAGGGGTGCTCATGGTCTTCTGTGGTCAGTATCTTTCCAAGGTGGAACCAGCATGTCATGGATGACCAAGGCTCACTGATGAAGGCAATGATTGTGGTCTGATTCAACAATTGAGGCTCTTTCACTCAAATTGCTGCAGAAGTTAAAGTTTAATCTGATAGAAAGGTGATGGAGCGAGCGCCTCGATGGATCAGTGTGGTTCAATGGGTAAAGAGAGGGGGTCTACAATATTAGGAAGGTGGTCATAATGTTTTGGCTGATTGTGTGACTACATATAAACTAGTTGAAATTCTGTTACACTATCATTTATTTGTTTGTGTAGTCACAGTCAGACCAGTACAAGATGTTTTTTTTTTTCTTTTTCTTTTTCTAACAAGGTTTCCATTTCTGGCGACAAAAGATTAATAGTCGTCTGGATTCATTGATAGAGTCATAAAAGAAAACTGAAGATCGCTATCTTTTAAAAATGTATCTCGCCCACATTACTGCTTTTTTTTTTTTCCGTTTCCTCAGCTGGACACCGATACAATTCCACCTCATAACTCTGATCAAAAAGGAACACGAGTCCAAAAGGCGGCGGCTGACGGAACGAGATTGTGTTCAACAGAATTACGTTTGAGAAAACTAGTTAAAAAATGAACCAAAAATGAAAAAAATTAAATAAAAAAAAAGTAAGTGAAGCCTTCAAACCGGAGTGAGGTGTCCGTGTGGCAAAAACAAATCGATAGATGGAGCAGATGAATCCAATCCCGGCTCATTAGATGAATCCTCGGAGATAGCCAAGCGCTCCCTACACTGGCCACCCATTACTGCTCAATCCCCTCACCGAATCTCAACACCCAACACAAAGCTGCCACATCCCAGCAAGCAATCCCCCCCGAACCGCCCGCCGCCTGATGAAAAGAACACATTGGAATTGTTTGATATTTTCTAATATCATGATTTCATGTGAAAGATAAGTCTCAGTGATGATGAAAGAGAGTGCGATTCCCGCTTTTCACTTTGAAGTATTTTATCAGCTTTAATACCGACTGTCCTTCGACTGTCGGTGCATCGCCCCACAAATACTGGGGAAAAATTAGGTGGAGGAAGTTGAAATGTATGTTATTTTATAAATTTATTTACACCCTAATGCTCTTAGAAAACAATAAATGCCAGTCATAATACATGCAAATTTATGTTTATTCTTTTAGTTATTTACACCCAAAAAAAGTACCAATACAGCTAATGTTACTAGGTTACCAATAATAATAATAATAAGAAGAAGAAGAAGAAGAACCATGATAATATTGTCTAACGTCTCTAAAATTTTGTTATTTATTTAGTTATTTAGTTAGAAATGTATAATTGTTTGTCTTCATTTACTCAATTATATACTCACAGAATTGAATATTATTATTATTATTATTAACAACAATAATAAATATTGTTATTGTTGTAAATGAAAATAAGACAAGTTCTATCAAACTGATTCTGAAACATTTAATAATAGTCATATTAATAACATACAAATGTACAAATTCACGTTATTTCGTGACGTTATTTAGAAGCAACTTCCAGCTGAAACTTTTAAGACTTTGGAGTCGGTAACATTGGCCTTGCACCACCTCAGGTCTCTTTAACCTCGGGTTGAATAATCCTGGTCTAATCCACATCTACGTGCATTTATAGATAAGATATGCTCACAAGGAAACAACTGACTGACTCTGGGCATCACTTTTTGTAGCTTGTGGCACTCATGAGCAGAAAAGGGTGAAATAATGATAATATTAATAACAAGAATTAAATTAATTTATTGTTGAAAGATGTCGCGCTTCAGCAAAGCTTCTTGGCGCTTGTATAAATTTAGTTTTCATGCTTTAAATATTAATATTTTTTTCTAAAACAGGCACTTAAGAGTGACAAAACCATATTTAACGGGTTTTTCTGAGTTTTAAATGCCTTTTTCACTGGTTATTTAGGAAAATAAGTACACAGGAGTGTAAATACAGTGCGTTACTACCTCTCAGAGGAAAGCTAAACTTTTTAAAAGGAGCGCCGTTTTATTCCATCCGCCCCACTTTTGCAGAAGTTGGCGATTTATTATTAAATGTCCGTGCGCGCGTACGGTAAGTTTTATCGCTAAAATCCATCCCGGTGTTACATGCACTTCCACAGAAGTGATAAATGTATTTCATTAGACGCACTGTTGTAGCATATTAGGCTGTAAAACGCTGGCAGACTGCAGCGTAGACAGACACTGACATGCCCCCATAACAGAATGATCATGGGAGGAAGTTTTAGCTGCCACGGCACTAAAAGCAGCCATTATGCAGGGATATTAAGATGCAGGGGCATTCATTCAGATTGTTGTGCTCGTTGCCGGTGGATGGGCTGTCACGCGTAATGATGCAAGGTAAAACATGGGTCTCATCCGCGACATGGCCGGGGACCCTCCCGCCGAGTCCGCGTAAACAAAAGGTCGAGTCCTTCCACTGTTGAACCGACACGGATCCACCGGAGACTCGGGAGTTCTGAGCCGGCCGTTTCCGAGAGGACGCGGTGACATTGCAGCTCGGCTGGTTCCAGGACGGTCTCAGGAAGTACGAGGCCAAACACGCCCGCTGTTCGGTATCCAGCTGCATATGTGACCGCCGCTTCCCTCTTAATTCAATCTGCGCTGTGGATCTCTGAAAAACAAACCTGCGGGAGCACGTCCAAATAACACGAGGGAAGTAAAGAGGGCATTTAGTCTGGCTTTAAGAGTTCGAAACAACAAAATCACTTGAGCGTGAATCAGGAACTTTTTTTTCTTCTTCATCTTGGATATTTGCGGTAGCCACCAATAATACAACCTGTCAACAGTGGAGCCCATATCGTAACCACATTTTGCAAATTATTTGATCATTTCTTTCATTTTTAAAATCCTTTGAAGATGTAAATCTGCATTTTCTGGACCAGAAATCCAACTATTTTTAATGGTATGTCTGGTAAGACTATCAGTTACACCGAAGCATAAATAACACAAGGATATTGCAGAAATTTAAGACATTTAGTCTTTGGTTAAATGTTAAAAAAAAGAACAAGGATGAATTGCTACTCGATGCAGTCCTTCAGTTCTTGTTTTATTTTCTTTCTTTCATCTTCTATACTTGCTATAGCAACCAATAATGTTGTAAGTTTATCCATTTTAAATATAATAATGGCAGTAATTCCCAATAGTGTTATAAAACATTGGCATTAGTACCATAATAACATTTTGCCAATTATTTAATAATTTGTTGCTTTTGCAAAAGTGCAATACAGTATTTTCTGGACTATGAATCACACTAAAAATTATTTCTCTGAAAAATTACGAAACTTTTTAATAAGACTTACCGTATTTTCTTGACTATAAGTGGCACCTTGGCATAAGTCAGAATAACACGAGGAAAGTACAGAAATACAACCGAACCATCTAGTTTGGTGTGAAAAAAATAAATACTGGCATGAGCCACTTAATATTAATAATTATTAATAAAATATTAATAATAATTTATGCCATCGAAATGTGATGATGCTAAGAATGTAACATTTGATCTGAAAGTCAAGTCTAGTTTTAGATTTTAAGCAAACAGTCAATTGGCTTCCACATATATCAAGATTTTAAAAAGGTGACAAACCGTTTCCTAAATGGGACCCTCTGCGCCTTTACTGGAACTTCACCGCACTGAGCAGTGGGTTGGTGCGTGTCGAGACTTGAGGCGATAACAATGACGAATGTAGTGACTGTGCAGGAAAAGTCACACAACATGACTTAATGTATGGCTTTCTCACGGGGCTCTGCTTACCTGCACACATTTGTTTTTTTTTTCCCGACACGATCAGCACTCCTCTTTCCTCTCGCACCGGTCCCCAGACCCGGCGTGTGAAAAGGTGACCTGAAAGAAAAACACTCTGCTTCACTCACGTCTCACTTTTAATGACGTGGTTGTTTTCTGTGCAGTTATTCTTATTCATCGATTAGAAACCTGTGTGTATGTGTGTGTGTGTGTGTGTGTGTGTGTGTGTGTGTGTGTGTGTGTGTGTGTGTGTGTGTGTGTGTGTGTGTGTGTGTGTGTGTGTGTGTGTGTGTGTGTGTGGTATCGATCTTTAAAGATTTCCTTTTCATTTCCTTTCAGCCTGGAAGGGCTGATGATTTTTCTGCGAGATGTACGTCATGTTGATAAGCGCGTGGCAGGTTTTGGAGGGGCATGAATAATCCATGAAGCTAAGATGTATATATTCAGCCGCTTGAAGTCGAGAAGCCATTTTTCAACTTCCGCTCTTTTGTCGCAGCCGCGCTGATTTTCTTTTGGGGAAACACAGTCGATGTCGTCTGAAAATACATCTCTCCTTCAGTCATAATTCAGTCCGCCTCACATTTGTCTGCACGCTTCCGTCACGCAGCGGCTATAAATCAAGCGCGCAGCTCTTTAGCTTCAGCTTTTTCAACTTATCAGCTGTGTTTTCATGTGATTACTGTATCGAACAGCCAAATAACACTGCCACTTTTGTACGCCAGAAACTTGTTTTTGAAGTTAGTAATGCAGTTACTGAAGTTTTAGTGCGCGGTTCAGTTTAGTTTTAGCCCGCCCTCACTCCAGCTAACACCGATAACTGCTAGCATTAGCTGTTAGAACTTGTTTTCTAGATTTATGATTAATTAATCCTGAACTATCTGCAACAACTCGCATTAACATTAGCCTGTTTCATTGGTAGCAGTTCTATTTTAGCATTAGTTTGGCTTGTTAGTTAATTTTCTCAGTTTTTGTTGCTGCTTCTTGCCATAACTGCAAAATCATTTTTTCATTGTCAACACCATGGCTAGCTTAAGCATTAACATAAGCTGTGGAAATGAGAAGGTTATTTCAATGGGAGATGTTCCATTGTGGTAATATTAGCATTCACCTGTCGCCACAGTAAATATCATCAGCATTAGAGAAGAAAGCTAATCTTTATTTAAAGATGCATTCTGTTTCGTTTGTTCAGGCGTGAACGCTCCCCTGAACTGTGGTCCCCTTGAAAACGCGGGTCTCTGTTTTCGTGACTTTCCTGTGGGCGGAGCGAGAGGATGCGACGGAGAGCACAGTGCATTTTGGGTAGTAAACAAACAAAGCTAACGGCGCAAAACCGAAGAAGCAGAAAGAAAAAGTTTGGAAATATCTCGTAGGCAGACGTGGAGTAGTGAGGAAGGCGCAGATCGATATCTGGTCTGAAGACGATATATCGCGGTTATTTGTGGCTACCTATTAGCCACGAGCTAATTAGCGTCGCCGCCATGGGCTGAAGGGGCGGGACTTCCTCTCTGGTGAGAAGCTGCTGTAATTCCATGACGTTTTGCGGGTGGTTTGAGCCGCTCTCAAAATGCAGTGGGAACGTAAAACCGAACCAAAGGCGTGAATTTGTTGTTGCTGCTTCTTGTTGCTTCTATTTTGAAGCGTTAGCACACAGATCATAGAGCATTTTCTTCAGGCTGACAGATGAAACTAAATTAGTCAGTGCAATTCATTTTCAGGAACCTTTTTTTTTTCTTTCTGAAATTCAGTATCGCAAAACCATGGCTATTTTAATCACTTGTTTATTTTGTTTAATGCAACAAATACAATGTAGCTGTTAGCATTAGCATAGTGGACGATGATTCCTGGATAAAAGAGATATTGAGAAGTTTATATGATCTTTTTGAAAGAAAAAAACAACAACAAACCGATGCAATGCTGAAAGCAGCAGTTTGTGGAACTGAGAGTCCTTTAAACGTTTTTCTCCCTGATTTAATCGAAACCGAGTACACTCAGACACACTCGGCGGTTGTTTTCCTGACAAAGCTCCCCCCCCCCCAAACAAATGATGACTGTGTATTTGGCTCACTGCGATAAAGTTTACACCCCTTCTGTCCGCCCGGTTAAAACCGTGTAAACATTAACGTGTGTGATCTAAAGCGGCGATAAAAGCGGCTGCAGCTGTGTGACTGAGGACCCGGCAGTGATTCACCAGCACTAATGACTCGTACGAGGTGACGGCGGATAACTAGTCGGCCGGTGGGAACAAGCACACCTGATTTCACTGTTGTTTCACATGTCGGAGAGACCTTTGCCTGACCTGTTCAATCACTGATGTTTTTCACCCCCTATTTTCCCAGAATACGTCAATGGCTTCACATTGCTTCCCTCACATTTGAATTACACTGCAGTGATTGTGTTTGCAACCCGATGCTAACAGGTTTTAGCATCACACCTAGTTTGAAAAACACATTTCAATATTTAGATATATAGCGATATATATGTTTTGTAGTTTTTGTGAGTAGCTATCACTCTGTTTAGTTCATTTTACGACAAATATAGTGTTTTTTGCCAATTCCTTCTCATGAAAAAAATAATATTGCACCTTTTTCACCTATATTGTTCACCTCTTTTATAGCATTACTAAGTAACTATCGTGTTACTAGCTTTGCCTTAATCCGCACTGTATCTCAATGTGCATAACATATTTTGAGTATTTCACAGTTTGATGAAGAAGTCGAAAAGTCAAACAACACTAAATCAAAGTGAGCTTCTTATATATAGTGTTCAATGTTAAGCTGCAGGGAACAAACAGTCCTTGTATACCTTTCTGCAGCCTGTTTATCTTTCCGATTCCCTCGTCTGAAGTTTTCTCCTCCCTCATTCAGTTTGTCACTGCTGAGTCCGCCCTGCTTCGCTGTTTGGAGGAGAGGGAAGGAGAAAAAAGCCATCATTTAACAGTAATTTCCATACAGGAAGCCCGCTGAAGGAGTGATGTAGTATTTTTTACTCGGTGGCTGTCAGAAATATCTGTCATCCGACTATTTAGGGAGGAATATTTGTCAAACGCATGCAAATAAAAAAAATGTGGGCACTGAAAAGTGATCACACAGTTCAAGTGATGATTTGGGATGAATAAAAAGTTTAACAGTATTTTGTCACATGTGACATACATTTCCTCATAGAAAACAAAACACTGTGATCATTTGATTGATCAACATTTAGTTTTCCTCTTGGGAAAAGTTCACTTTGGATTGATAAAGGACAGAACTAAAATGTTTATCCATGTTTTATAATATTCATATGTGCACAATTACTACACAATTAACACAGTAAAAAAAAATTAAATAATAAAAATTTATGTTAGTCTACTTAACACTAAATAACCCACATTATGGTCATATTTACTAGTAGGAGCGACAAAGACACAAAAGATTTAACTCGTAAATACATTATTATTCAGCGGCTACTTTGTTCTTGTGTTAAAAAACACTTTAACGTGGTTCTTGAAGCGGCGGGAGAGGCTGCGGCTGGCCGGATTCTGCACTTTTGAGTTCTTTCATGGATCCCCGGCGTGGTGCACTGGCACACCTGACACACACACACACACACACACACACACACACACACACACACACACACACACACACACACACACACACACACACACACACACACACACACACACACACACACACACACACACACACACACACACACGCTCGGGGAGAAATGAAGAAGTCAACACACAATTCCCTCCTGAGTTGGAATGTGTTTGATCTCCGATATCAGCGACGTCGAGCTCTCCAGTCCTATATTGGTTTTCCTCTGATGACTGTTTGGTGTAAAAAAATCGTACACTGGAGTAATGCTATTGCACACACTGAGATACCTCCTTTTATATATATATATATATATATATATATATATATATATATATATATATATTTAAAAAAAAGACTTTGGGGAGCAGGTTATGTTGGAAGAAGGAGATGTGCAGAAGAGAGGAAAATAAAGGAAAAAAATCTCCATCTCAGAAGGGCCTTTGTGAATTTAAGGAAAGTGCTGGTTCTATTTGTTTTGTTTCTTTATGTGGTTTTATGCTTCCAGAGGACAATTTGACCAGAGATATTAGAATTTGATCATTGTGAAGAACGTAACAATTTTATCCAAACACATCTTCTATATAGATTCATGAAGGCTATAACAGCTACTTTAATAAAAAAAAAAAAACTAAATGAATGGAATTTTAATTGACATGCAATCGTTTGATTATTTTAACCTTCAAATAAAGTCAGTACTTCGGTTATTTCAATAGATATGATTAAAATGTGTTTACATTTACTATCATCCGTCATACCATCGGAAAAACTGGCATTTACTATTTTTAACCGTTCAACTCAGCAATACTGTAATTTCAGTTGATATTTGGTTAAAATGTACTTCAGAGTACCACCGTCCATTATCTTTGAATTTATTAACATGATTGATTTAAAAGAATACCTGGACTATAATGGTGTTTTTCTATTACAGACTTCATTGTGATTTATTGTGTGACATGAACACAGCCGAGGAGATACTAGAAAATACCTGGCGCCATTTATGAAGAGGTGACGGAAAAGCCTAAAGGTCAAGCCGCGTCGGTGCTCGTGGAAAAGAATCTTTAGTCAGATCCTTAAACTAAATTGTGTCGTGAAGAAAAACAAAACTTGAATTGAGCCACGCCGGCATCCTTTGAGCCCCAAATTAGCCTTCTATGATTTTCTTCCTCAGGGTAACATTTTGTTTGAAGTTTCTCAGACATTGCAAACTTTATATTCTTTTGCATAATTTATCATTTTTAGTTTGAATTCTGTTGCGTAGCTTTTTCTCTTGGGTACCATTTAGCTTGAGCTGTTAGGAATATATGGTAGTGATGGTACAAATAGCATCAGAGAAACTGGTATTTCATATTTTTTACCTTGAAATAGACTCAGTATTATTAGAATTTCAGATGATGTACTTGAAATTACCGGCATCCTTCCACTACTGGTGAAACAAATAATTACTTTTCAGAATTTAGATAAGTGACTCATTGGTCGTAAAGAGCTGCTGTTCTCCATTTTTCTTCGGTTATAATCTCAAGTACAACATATTTCCTTAATTCGTTAAGCTCAACTTTGTTTGGATGATTGGATGCTGAGTAGTTTTGTAGTTTGTTAGCAAAATGTCCATATTTGGTGAGCTTGCAATTTCCTCAGTTGGCCCCCCACGACTTTCTTGCATGGACTTTATAGCTTTTTTTCGTGTTATACCTTGAAATTTGTCTTTTGTGAACAATCAGGTTTGTACGGTTGTTCATGGCAAACAAACAGGAACTCTCGTTTCGAGCAGCTCGTTCTTGTTTAACCCGGTCTAATGCTGATGAGGTCTCTCAAGGTGTTATTCTTTGTCGATAACCTGCAAAGTGAAAGCTCTATATGTGTGAGCTTGCAATTTGGCATACCTTATGTAGGATCTTAGTAAATCAAAGGGTTAATCATCTTCTATTTACCACATTTGACACATGGATTCAAAAAAGTTGTAAAATCTATAATGTGCACAACTTAAAAGGGAATGTTGTTTTAATCTCCTCACTGGATTGTGCTTGAAACTGCACAGTCCTACGAACAGACGGAGGGGTATTTGTGTTACTCCACCATTGAACCGTGTTCTCTGCTGCACCATGTGGGTTGCATCACAGTTTATACAATCCGGAATGCAGGTTTATTGTGGGTTTTTTGTCACCACATTGTTCGATCTGTCCATTTTGTGACCTTTCTGTATAACTCCCATTTCAAGTCATTTATGCGCGCCTGTTTAGAAAAAAATAAATAAAAAGAAGCCGTGCCGCAAGTTCACTTTGCCCTTTTGCCACTCTTCTGTGGACATCATTCGACATTGTAATGCACAGCTTTACAACAGCACACACACACACACACATACACATACACACACACAGACACAGACACACACACACACACCCCCACACGCCATACTCGATTCCCCAGCGACCTTCAGCATCGGAGTCCAGAGCATCTCATTCCCTTTGACCCTGTTTGCCATTCAGGGCTGTAATTGTCACTCGCTCAAGGCTTTTAAAACCATCAAAAGCTTCTCAGCGCTGGGTGCATGACAGTATATCTCGGCTCTCATCAGAACACTGGGCTGCCAGAGAAAACTGCCCTCCAAGAGCTAATCCAGCCCCCTGAGGTGCTGTTCCAACCAAACTAATTATTCTGTGTAACCACACCAGCTGGAATACAGCCACTGCAGCTGGAAAATAAATGTCTGGAGTGAAGCCTTACGATATGATCCCTATCTCTGTCCTTCTGCCTCCTACTCCAACTGATGTAGATGTCGTCGCCCTCAAAAAAATAACCTCTTTCTCCGCCGCCCGAGCTATCATCTTTATATCTGATGGGAGTTTTTCTGCTGGCGAACTTTGCCACGGCGCACGAAGACCCACCAGCGACGGGTCGATGTCACGGAGCATCTCTCAGCCCCGGAGTCTTGACCATCCCTGGGCCAGCAAATATATCAAGGAGCTTTCCAGTTTGTGTTCTGCTCTCAGAGGAAATAGGCTCCCTGGGGGCTTGGAGGCCTTCTCTTGATCCTGTGGTGATACCAAGGATTTACGGGGGACTCTAGTGATTAGCCAGAGGGGAAATGGGAAAACAGGGCAATCGCTGCCAGCAGTCTCACATCAGAGAAATATGGACAAACACACAAACTCCTGTGTCCGTGTGCAACACACATACAAACGAAACGCACTCACATACACACCGATTGTGATGCAAGTGACGCTCCTACCACCGTTCATGTGGAATTCCAAAGGTTATAGAAACTGCTGTTGTGCCACTTTGTTTTTGTGAACTCAGCAGATGAATATGCATCTGTGTTCTTTTTATTTTTTTTCTTCCCCAACCTTGGAACTCAGCGTATCCAGACGAATCAAACCTCCTTGATATTGAACGTGGCTGCAGGAATCCCACAAGTCTCTTCAGCCTTGAGGATGAAACATGATTCCAAAACACGAGCGCTCCTTACTACTCACTTTCCACAATGTAATTATATTCTGGATTTACAGCTTTTAACTGCGGTGGTGCGGAAAGCTGACATTTGCTTGATCTTATCCCCACTCACTCGAAAGCAGGAATGAGCAACTTTAATCATGGCGTCGGCCGCAGCGTTGGGGGGGAAAATGCAACTTTTCTGAAATGCTGAGTACTACACGTGAACCCTACAGCCTTAGTAAATCGGGGTTTTTTTGGATTATAGCGTCTTCGCACTGCTTACCGTTTTAAATGTTCCAACTCTCCACCAACACAGTGTGAATTTTACTCCACCATCATCTGCATAAGTGGAGGCACAATTCTTACAAACAGAAGATATTCAAAGCAAAAAGACAGCTTAAATGAGACTTCTGTTTGTATGCTTGTGCAGTTACATTTCAGAAATGCATTGCCATTTAGTGGCCTGGCAGGCAAACTACAAAGCTTCTGAAGTTTCTGTGGGAAGTCAGAGTTTTTCAGAGCCGACAACACAAACAGGTAAACAGCCTAAAGGACGAAGGGGCTATCAAAATGTATGCAACTGATTTGAAACCTGATTGTGGATTTAGTACTACACCACCCAACACATGTACGTTCATGATCATTATGCCTCGCTCTGTAGTCCTCACAGGAGGTTGAAACAACAACAAAACAACAACAACCTTGCAGCATTCGCAATACAAAGTCTCACATCAGCTGAAAAGTAATTAAGCTTATCTAACAAACTAACGGTGTTAATAAAAGTAACACAGGAGATGACAGTGATTACAGCACACATAAAAGATAGCCAGCCATTCTGTTATCATAGGTTTATCACTGTGTGATCAAGAAGTACATCTTAAATTATATTTTGCTGTAATATATGATGTAGGTGAGTCCCCCAAAACACATTTCACCTCTTTTATCTGGCAACCCACCGTAATTGATAACTTAATATTCAACTGTGCTGCGTGACTCTCTTCACAGGAAGGTATTACCTATTCTTATATCATGGACTTAAGTAATGAAGAACATGAATTTTATAGGTTTTGCATTAGATTTGGATTAAATTGGATTGGGTGTAACCATTTAGCCCTTTATCAGGATCATCTAACACATATTTGGCAACCCCATACTTCCACCTGATTCATCACATTGCAGTTGGGGACTGATGACACAAACAGACGAAACATTAAGAGTCTGACTTACTGTGATTTTGCTAAATTGGAGGCTCATCCAAGTATATTTTGGTTATTTTGCTTCACCATGGTCTGATTAAAAGGCACACAAAATGAAATGTGATACCATGAAGGAAGACATGTTGGTGGTGGCAGTTATCAAACAAATATTGAATAAATGAGAATGAATGAGACTGCATTTAATGTCTGAAAACAATTTTTGTGAATAATCATAAACAAGTGTTTTCTACCTTGTTTCAGCCTGTGGACCACCTCACTAATCCCCATCTTGTGCTAATTCTGAGTGCCTAAGCACAGGAAAATGCCTGGAGCTTCTGACCCCCCCTGGGGGGGGGTCCCAGACTACAGGTTGAAAGCCATGGGGAAAAGAAATATGCTCTCATGGCGTGAAAAAGTGTCATTGTTTAAAGTGAATTGACACAGCACTGAGATTACAGGCTGTTTCGAGTGTCTGCCGCCTGCATCGGTTTCATGATAATTTCTGGCAATTACTCACACAACACAACAGACTTGGCAGCAGACGTATGCATTAGCCATTTTTCTTTGTTAATTTTTAAGAGGGGCGGCTGCATAAATTTGATGTATTTTGCAAAATCCCTGACTATGGTATCACATTTGACTAAAACCAATTACAAAG
Source organism: Lipophrys pholis (assembly GCF_963383615.2). Taxonomy (NCBI): domain Eukaryota; kingdom Metazoa; phylum Chordata; class Actinopteri; order Blenniiformes; family Blenniidae; genus Lipophrys; species Lipophrys pholis. The sequence continues at coordinate 3,353,655 of NC_137648.1, forward strand.
ACATTGCCGAATGTCTCGTCTCCCAGAGGACCTCCCACAGCTCTGCTCCCTCTCCAGCGATGCTTCTGGGGTTGCAAAAAGCAATTAAAGGCGCCACCTGTTTCTCCATTCCTCCTGCCTCCACTGTTGGGTAATTGGAAACCTCTGTCTATTGGTGCCGGTTCTCGACCTCATCTGCAGCTGATATTTCACACAGCTGCCCCTTAAAGCTGTAAAATAAGACAGAATACTGAACTGTGAAAGTGTTTTTTAAAGCTCCCGATGTGGAGGGTTTAGCTTCACCAAAAGAACCCCCCCCCCCCCCCCCCCAAAAAAAAAATCCTTTTGTTCATGCGACATAATTGTTTTAAAATCAATCTGCTTACTTCTACCTCCCTGATAGGAAAACACAAAGTGTTGAAGTTGTTCTGAAATTAATTAACTGGACCAGTTCTGCTCCAGTCACAATAAAGGTGGAGCTGTGCAGTTTGAGCCTAATTAATGAGCAGTCACTGCCCAAAAACAAGATGTCCTGTTGAGACGTGTGGCTTCGGCCACCAGAGGGTTCTAAAATGACTAGATGTAGCAGAAATTCCCAAGAACATTGTGACGATGGCGAAATACTGAAAAAATAACCCTTTGTTCTTTTATGGCTTTTTTCTCAAAGACAATTTAACAGGAAGAAAAAAAACTTGTTACAAGATAAAGGCAGAAAAAAGGGACATTTTCCAACCTTGCGTGAGCTCCATGTGTCATTCACTGTACAGATGAGTGTTCTAACTTGGTTTGGTTTCATGAGAACAAGCCTTCGTGTTATTATTTGCAGAAATGTGAATCCTGCGATTTGAATATGAAGGCGCACCAGACAAAAGGATGCAGCCACTTTGGTCGATTTACTAAGCTCCTGCTCAGATCTGGCAATGACATGCATTTCGGGTGATTTGATCACATGTGGCGAGGACTGTCACAGAATTTTTAACACTCATTCTTTATACATTTTAGGCTGAGCGCTTCGTATTGTGTTACTATACCTCTACGTCAGGTCCCACTAAATGGCCCGGCATGCAGTCATGAGTCATCCAGCTTGCGCTGGACAGTCGCCTGTGGTGGTGTAAACGGGCCATAAGGTCCTACATAAAACATGTTCAATTGCAAGAATATGTTCGGGTTAGCATGTGTTTTACCACAGATCAGTATTCCAATGAGGGGTTTGTGTGCGTTAGACCCCGCCGACAACGGTCTGGTGGAAATTTGATCATTTCCATATTTGTTTGCTTCGCCGTTGATCGACTGGATGAAGCATTGAACACAAAATGAATACCAATGCCATGGAGTTATTTTTGTAGGTAATTAGCAAACCTATTACAGTGAGTAAATATACATTTGGAAAACAAATGCAACATGGGACTTGGCGGATCACAAATGCAAAATTCCCAAGTGCACAAATTAACCCTTTCTTGGCAAGTGACTACATTGAGCTTCCTTAAAAACCATCAATTGTAAACTGACGACAGCGGCAGAACACATGAATAAGTCACTGTGATAAACACAGAAAAAGGTGGTAATTGTGTAAGATTTCTGTGAACATGCAGTAGATTTCTGCTTTACACTTCACTCATTAAAAAAACACTGTTGCTTTGCTCTGTGGCTCTGAGAAGTTTCCTCACCCTCCCAGTGAGGGAGCCTCGTTAATGCTTTTCACAAAATCATGTGGAAAAACAAGACGCAGTGCCAGAGCCTGTGCTGTCAACATAAGGCCCAGGGGCCACATGTAGCCCTTCAGCTCTTTTCGATTGGCCCTCAGGGTGTCACTGGGAAATCCTGAATCATATGACATTTACTGTTATTTTTTGCTATAAAACATCTAAAATGGGGGGGGGGGGGGGGGGGGGGATGTTTGGGCCTTTATTATATTATTGCTTATTGTATATTATGGCTGGCAGAGCAAGCAACCTTCACATCACGAAATTGGTGTTTCATATTGGGATAAAAAACACCTTGAATGAAAATAAAATATAGGTTTTATTTACTGATCTCACAATGTAGAAACAATAATCATGATTTTCTAAACAATTCTTCACTCCACATACACAAGTTGTACATCAAAATCTAAGTGATTCTGTCCTCTTTTAACCAGAGTAGTACTCATAGTGATAGCATTTTCCAAACTCTCTTGTTTGTAATGACCAAACCTCCACCTGACTGTCATTGATTCAGAATACGGAACTTTGAGTTGAATCCAGTGATATTCAGTGAGAAATTCATCCCATTTTTATTTCATTTTTTTCTAATTCAGACTTGCTAAAAACAGTTATATTAATTATATTGTTTTGCGTATGGATCGTATATAAGGATTTATACTGACTTCAAATGACAAAAGTCAAAATGTGACTTTAAGTTTCCAAAACCTAAAGTATCCTTCAATAACACACAAACTTTTATTGTTTATTTTTGGCCAATAAAACAATTCAGCAACGTTAACTATAAATATTTTTGTTGAATTATGAATTTTTCTTTTTTGAATGGACACAAATGATGCCAAAGATGAGAAACTTAAAAAAAAAAAATCTTTTACAATCGCTGAACACTGCTAACATGTCTCAGATTGTAATAATGTTGGGGTCAGCACTTTTATTCATCTTTAAAATGGTACAGGGACCCATATTACCAAAATGCCACCTCTGAAGAGTTCACATTGACATTAACCTTTTCAACAGACACACTTTAGGCCTCATTAACATTTCCAGGCTCCACAAGAAGGAGTTGTTTTTTTTTTTTTCTTTCTTCCCTTTGCTTTCACACTTGCCATCAGTGGATTTAAACAAGTACAATACCCGACCAACCATGAAATTGAGCATTTACCAGGTCTCACTGGTGACAGAGCAGAATGAAGGCAGAATTTACGTGGCTGTTAGTGCATCCCGAGAATCGCATTGTCTGGAGTTTGGATTGAAATGAAATATTCATCGGCAAACATATTGGTTTCTCTGCGTGGCGGCTGCGTGGACAGACATTGCCTGAGTGGGATTCTTTCTGTTGTGCATCTTCAAACGGGATCGGCGCCGTGTTTTCCACAAAGAGAATACCCCGCGGTAGTTTTGTATCAATCCAATGGAGAAAGACTAATCAATCAGCCCTGACACAATTGTTTCGGTACTGTTTCATAAATATCCTGTGCTGCTTTTCCGTCACACCGCAATGAGTCAAATGGCCCCTCGTGGGGGCAATTATTAGCCCCTGCACTGTCTGCAATCCATGCTTCCTATTTTAATCAATTTTGAACCCGCAAAAATTGACCCTTTTCTTGCACTTTCAACTGGAAATTACTCTCTCTGTGGGGAGCTAACTCAGACTTTGGCACCATTTCATCTCTCTTTCAAGCTATTCTCAGCAGGCCTCCCGTATGAATCTAATAAAGAGCTATAGTCTGGGTTTGTTCACACGGTGGCTCTTGCCTCTAATACGCAGTGCCTCTTGTTTCAGAGTTGCCTGTTGCTGTCGTCTGAAATCCTTTCGTTTCATCAACCACATAGAAAATCAGAGTTTCTGCCATATTTTAGTCATGCTCACTGTGTCTGTTCACAGACTGAAAGTAGGAAAAGATGGAGGAAGGTGTGAACTCATGTGCTTGAGAGAGGCGGCTTAGATCATGGTGATCGCCACACAAATGTCATCATGTCTACTAAAGCAGTGGCTGTTAACCTAATTGACCCGACCCGCAGCTTGCACAATTTCAAAAAAGTTGACGGGGCCTCATAACATATGTTATCTGAAATGCAGTTTCTTTGATATATTCCCGGACTTTCTTTTCTCTAAGCATAAACTCGTTGGTGCCGCTTCAGCCTGCACGATTTCAAACTTTCATTCACGGCTTTTCACTGCAAAAGATGCATTCAGCTCTAATTTTGTTCATTGTGTCAATTAAGCTCTATTCTATTTCACTGTTTTCATTTCATTTTTCTCTTTTGCCTGATGGGCCACCATTTCTTTTCTCCCGCTGCTGACTCGGCAAGTTTAACTTAGTGTATATGACACTTTTAAATATATGATTATTTAAATATTTTCTAATAAATTGCTGCACTTTACCTTTTACCCCCCCCTAACAGCTATTTAAAGGATGACAAAGACAACGTTGCCCTGAACACTGCCATGGTTTCAACATGGTTTCTAAACCACACATTGCGTAACCGAGTTGTTTACATTGACATTTTGCAACTTAATTCTCCGCGGCATCCTCAACAAGGGACAGGGGAACTTTTCTCCTGCCTTATTTATGAATGTATTTTAGTGTCTGGGATCATTAACAATCATTTCTTCCTGTGTGTTTGCCTCCATGCTGAGCTCTCGGTCTGTCTACTGGGCCTCCCAGAGTGTCCATTCCACTCTGTCTCTCCCTCTCTGTTTGTAATGCTGCCTGCTCCGGCAGCCACTTCTATTTATATCAAAATGATGGGTAGAAAAACGTCTGCTCATGCTAACGGTAATGTGGCGCGCGTCAGAGATGTGACCACAGACGAGGCTCGGGGTTGAGAGCAAAGCACACCCAAAAACCAATCGCTGCGAGTACAAAAATGTCCTCTTTCTCGCATCCGGAGTCGACTGTGCGGTGGAACACCACCTCATTTCCATGCTGTCCCTCTGAAACATACAGCTAACATTTTTTGTTGGCGCGTCGGCAGACCGCGCACAGCTTGCTGATGGCATGGACGATTGTCTGTTCTCAGTCATTCTGTATCTTTGCCTGTTGAACCAAACTGCAGTCGCCAATGCCAATTTCCCTCTAGTGATTAGTTTACAAATCAGTGTTAATTTTGGCTGCAGGTTTTTAGGCAGGTTTCGTCAAATACAAGCAAACCCATCCGCAGGAAAATGTTGGCTTTGTAGGGTTCGGAAAAATGTAGATACATGGAAAAGAAACATTTCTAAACCTGAAATATGTTTAATTTCTTTTATTCCTACAGGATATTCTTGTTGAAGCACCAAAACTTGCCAAAAAAGTCGATGTTGGGGTTCCGATGCGAATTATCAGTTGTTTTTCTGGCCCACTACCGAAGCCAAGCCGCACTTTGTGTAACATTCAGGCCTAACGATAATAACTAAACTTGCAATGTTCTTACGTGTTGTCAGTTTTCAGTAAATGCCTCACAGGGAAGGGCTTTAATCGTTTAATTGTTGCATTCCCGTTCAAGGTGATAAAATGTCTTGTCAGTGTAGCAGAGCTGTGAATGAGGACATCCAGGCGATGATCACCAATTCAAGCTCAAACTACTTTGCAGGTCCATATGCAACGAAAATATAAGTATTGGGTCAGGACGTGTCGGGATTGTGGCAAGTATCATCTTTAATATTACAGCTATGTCCAAATCCTAACAAAGAATTCCAATGAAAAACAGCGTATAATTGATTTTCACCAGAGTCTTATATTTGTAATGATATATGGTTGCTTCAAAAAAATGTAATATCCCGTTTTTAAAGTCAACCGTTAGGATTAGCATTAGCTGCAATAGTCACTGATGCCTCGTTTACACAAAAAAGAGAAAAAGCAAAAACTCCTGTTCTGTTTTTGTGTTCATTTACATGACAATGATGCTGGGAGCCACTGAAGACACAACTTTTGGAAAATAGTGCTTCAGCTCATGTGTGAGGTCAACAATAACAACAATGTTTCCTCCAGAGTGTCACGACTCCCTGTCCATATTCTCCTGGGACATGGTAGTTTTATTTTGACACTCACCGTAATACTAATCCAACTTGTTGTCTGTCCATGAGGATGTCCGTTTACTCACATTGTTAATGTTTATGATATATTGCTGCGTGCGTGTGTGTGTGTGTGTGTGGTTTCATAACAAAAACAAACGGTGCCAACTCGTGTCCCAACGTGTTTACTTCATTATTTTAAGCATTTCTGCAATTCCCGTGAAAACGGACATCGTTTTCAGAACATTGCCATGTAAACCTGAAACTTTTCTGAAAAAGACCCCCCAAAAACACAAAACGTTATAACTCAAAACGATGTCGTGTAAACGGGGTCCTAGAGGAGAAGCACCAGTGTCATTCCTGTTGACTGCGAGGACTTCAAGTATTTTATTTATTTTTTAAACTAGTAACAGGTGACTGCACATTTTTACCAGATTATAATTTTGTGTGCACAATGAGGAATTCATCAAATGTCAACTTTAATGGAACTGTTAATGCAGAACTTTAAATTAAATGTCATCGCACATAGAATGTACCTGTTCATTCATGATCACATTCTGTCATGCTGCAGGTACGCGTAGGTGATAATGTACTTGTTTCTTTGGGGGGGTTTTTTTGAAAGCAAAAACTTTCCATCACACCTCACATGTTCAGATGGTGTTATCCAACTGTCTTTCTAATTGGCTGATCAGAGAACTTTATTTAACGAGGCGCACGCAGAACAGGTCGTGTTCAGACAAGCTGAAGTGTGACAGAAGAGCCAGAGCCACCCAACCAACACTTTTATCAAAGAAATGTAAAATTCACAAGCTCTTGAAAGTACCCAAATGAAAGTGGTGTGTCTTTACAGTCTGTAGACCCGAGACGTCAAAGACGTCTTAGTTCAGGAACTGCACACGGGTCATTTTCCTCTTGAGTTGACCAGACCGGCAACATATTGTCATAATAACCTTTGAATTCAAACTTTAAAGTTTTTTTTGTTGTTGTGGTGGTGTAGAGTATATACGAAGAAAATATCAACATTTCCACAAAAAAAACTAACAAATACTGTTGAGAATTGCTACAATCTCAACATTAAGCCAATTTTAATGAAAACTTCTGGTGCAAAATGCCGTGAAATGTCCACAATACTACTCCTACAGCTGCTGCATTACGCATGTTTTTCAAAACAAAAGTCCTGACAACGTGCTAGCTCTCATGGCAGCATCGCCGATATCTCAGCTCGGGTCTCAGTGTTGTGTTGTGTCCACTACTCTCCAGAATAAAAAATAAATAAATAAAAAAAGATAAAATATTTCTTTGAAAATTTCACGATGTGCTTGGTAGTTTTGCCGTTGGCCCACGGGCCTTATATTTCACACCCTCTCCCAGAGGTATCACTTCTGTTTTCCAGCTGTATGTGGCGTTTTTGCGGCCGATGACATATTTTGGAGACTTGCAGATCCATAAAATGCTCTTAAAGGACTCCACCGGCGTTCATGAGAGTAGAACTATCACTCCGGCTCACTGTTATGTCAGTGCTTCCTGGATCCGGTCGGGGCTGAACCGCACTCCTCCTCGTTCGTCACTCGCCTCCTGGTGCGCCGAGCAGTCCTGACGCACCACGTCAGCCGAGGTGCACGGGGCTCCTCCGCAGACGTGTGTGGTCGTGACTCCCAACGCCGCGCCACCATCGCTATGGCAACCCCTCTGAAAGAGCACCAGCATCACTTTCACTCATTAACAAATTGTTAAGGTGGTATATAGTTTCTCAGCCGTGTGTTTTGACCACTTTTCAATATCCATCAATCGGAAGGGGAAAGAAATTGTGAAAAGTGTGTGTGTGTGTGTTTTTTTTTTTTTTTTGAAGGCTGCAAATCAGTATTAGCTTGTGTGAACCGTTGGTTTACCTTTGCTCCAAACTGAGTCAATGCTGCGGCGGTGAATTCATTACAAACATCAGAAGAGTGTAAAACATATCGCCGGCTAAAACAAAAGGTCACTGCCTGCGCTGCCCTGTCATTATTTAATCATTGTTAAAGCCGGCTCGGGGGGGAGTGTGTATTGTCACAGTCTAATGCAGATCAGACGATCGCGCATCGCAAGAATCTGCCTGGGCAATCTGCAGGTTTGTGCAAAATAGTCACTCAGTTGTTGTTGGGGTTTTTTTTTTGGTAGATTTTACAGTCGATGTGTGTTTTTGCTGAAGGCGGCGAGTTTAAATAAATCAGTTTAGAATAAAAAAAAAACTAAAAAAAACAACAATCCTCTCAGGGCTCATGAAGGTTTGTTTGTTTTGCTTGTGGCAGGACTTTTCACTCTGCATGAGTAATTTCACACACAAGCTCAAATACACGTGTGCATTGCCGGCTGCTCGGGGTATTAATGCCTCGGCCTGCTGTACATCTGCCTGTCTCCCAGTGTGTGTGTGTGTGTGAGTGTGCGTGCGTGTGTGTGTTTGCACAGCCCACACTTCCCCACTCGCGCCGCGTCTATCTAATTATGCACAGAGCAAAGAAACCACGAGACAATTCAATCTTTCTTTTTTTTTTTGTAGTAGTAATTGATCCCTCCACCTGAGGGCACTACTTTCTAATCTAATATCAGATAAATCTCTTTCACATCTTCAATTAAACCACAATATTGAATCGGCTTTCAGGGTTGAGCTCACTTGTTTTAGTTAGTTCACCTCCTACTGTCTGAGCATGAAAGGAAAGGAGGTAAAAAAAAAAAAAAAGAATCAATGAAAAGACTTGTAGTTCCGGGTTTGCCCTGCAGGATGAGAGGAGGAAACATTGAATGGATTTATGGAAATAGAAGCGATTGAGTTTATTGCACATAGAAGGTGTTGCACTTCTATATGGAATAAAAAAAAAGGTCTCTTAAAGGTTAAAACGTGATTCTGTTTCATACACTTCATCCTACTTAAAGCTGAGACAACCCAATAAATAAATCCAGCGGCCCCCCTCCCCCGACTCTGCATTAGACTACTTTGAGGGCAGTTTGCTTCCCACTATTCATTTTTATTCGCTTAAAGCCTGCAGGTAATTTGTTTTTGTTTTGGCACTAAGCTCTGATGCATGCAGCGGTGTTGTTGCACGTCTCCTCCTATTTTCTATTTTTTATTATTATTCTTATTATTCTCTCCTCCAACAATTACATTCTCCTTTACACAATTCAATTATTTTCACTGCTCAGGAAACACGCGCCCGGGGCCTCGCTCGTCCTCCTCTTCTTCATCCACACACAATCTTCCCCGCTGATGACACACACAGCCACCTATCGCCACACGCGATGAGACGATAGTTTTCATAAACGGGGAGGGAGGGGGGGAAAAAAAATAACACAATAATTTCAATGACTTATGTTGGAGTGACAATGTAATTTAGTTTCCTGTGTGTGGAATTTATAGCCACCGGTGATATACTGTAAGCTCCTCTTCTTTAATTTTCTTTTATGTTTTGTAATCTTAGCGAGGAAATAACAAAAGAATTGAAGCAATTTTTTTAAATGATCTGATACTGCCAGTCACTGTTGACAGATCAGAAATTACTCCTTAAAATAGTGATATTAATTTCAAGCTCGGCAGAGATGTAACGGTGGAAAAAAAAACACCAAAAAAACAAAGAGGTGAGCTGTGGCGCATTTAATGGGGGAACTTAAAAAGATGTCCGAAGGCCCTGTTTATCAATCAGCAACGGTGACAATGGAAGATTCCTGCTGTTTGTTTGTAATTTAACAGCGTTTCTCCAAAGTGTACATTTACAAAAATTTGCATTTCAGGTGAGCCGATCATGTGTGGCGAGCGCAGACTGCTTTGGGTTAACCACCGGAGTTCGGATTGTATTATTTCCTCCACGTCACTTCTGCTGAGAGGTCAAAGGTTATTACCTCAGTCTGTCTCCAGACAAAGGTCGAGGACGGGATCCTCTGCCCCGATCGCTGTCAGGCACCTTGTCTTTGCAGACCCCCCAGATATGGACGGCCATGTTCTTTTCCATAGTGTGACTTTTCCGTGTTGCATATTTTCCAGCGTTCACGCCACAAAGCCTGTGTGGTCAGGTGTGTCCCAGAGCAGCTCAGGAAGCGGTCTCTTCCTGTTCATACTTGTCTCCGTGTGATCTGATCACACGAAGCGTGAAGAGGGAGTTTAAAGAACCTTGAATGTTAATGTGGCGGTTGTATTACAACCCCCCCCCCCCAAAAAAAACATACAGCACCTGCTAGTGGCCAGATATTCAAAATACAATGTTTTCCATGTGTATAGAAAGGATTTTGAAGACGTTTCCGTCGGAATGTAAAACATTCTAGTCAATCATTGACCAATAATTATCACATAAATTAATTGACTATTATTCAGTTCGAAGTCATTAATCTGTTGTTTAGTTTCTTTTTGGGGGTTTTTTCAGTGCATGATCTAAAGTGTCCACTGCATTCAACCACTGACTCCTCGCTCTACTCGTATTAAAATGTATCTTGCCTGTCGGTGTACTTCTTGTACTTCTTTCCTACTGCTTGTGTGCAACTGAAGTGCGACTGAACTGATTCGTCCAGACGTGACTCACGTGGCCTCATAATGACCTTTTCAGTCTTTTTAGGAACGAGAGTTTGCTGGTTTTCTTCTGTGCGTCACACTTTTGTTTATTTCATGTATTTCGATTTCAAGACTTTGTCAAACATTACCTTTGTAATCTGAACAATTGACAGGACTGAAACTGCTGATATATATTTTTCTTCTCAAACATATTCAATCAGCACTGGCTTCTTCTCTCTCTACTTGGCTAGGTGATATAAGAGAAAAATGAATAAATAACAAATAATACGAATTGTTTGAGAAATGACGCTGTTTGCGAAGAGAATTTCAATCTCTCTGCAACACTTAAACCCTATTTGTCTTTAATTAAAAAATAATTTCAAAGAAGAGTTTATGAAACATAAGTTTGCTCATCTTTGGACTTCCAATCAGCAAATTTTTTTTTTTTTTTGGTGCACGTCTCATTAATCTACTTTTTTTTCCCCCTCCCTCTCAGAACCTTATTGAAGCAAAGGCAATATGACTTTGTTTGATCATCCTCTAACGGGATTAGTGTTTTAATAGAACAAACCTTTTAATAAGTTTGATGATAACGGCGGCTGATGAGAAGCAGATATTCTTCTGAAGGAAGCCGTAATCAATGGGGAGTTTCACATTGGCTTGCCATTGAGTGGAGGAGGCTGTTATCGGGAAGCTTAATATTCCGTGACCGCTTCTTTAAAACAAAAAAAAAAAGAGTGTAGAAATTTAAACTTCATATTTGAGTAATTTTAAGTTAACTGAAGGGGATTTTTTATTTTTTTTGCCTTCATTGTGATCGTGAAGGGAGGATCGGTTGTAGCAGTTGACCCAATGTTCCTTTATTTATTGGGTTAATGGCAGCACTTTTTCAATACGAGTGGGAACATCACTTCCACAAAGGTAGAAAACTAGTGCACATACAAGGCGAATGTGCAAACTCCACAGAGAAAAGGCATCCAGGACTGAAACTGGGGAGGCTATCTATGGTCGAGCTCATTCGCAGGAACATATAGACATGTGACGCATCTATTTAAGTATTTGAAATGTACTTTTTGCCACGTTTAACTATGAATTTAAGAGCTGCGAACAGGCTTGAATGTTTTTTCTCAGACTATATTACAGAGTGAAAACAAAACAAGGATCTTGGATGTTCAGTACTCCACGTAACCCTCCAGCGTTGGACAAGCGTTTTCGGGACATTGCGGCGCTTTCAGGTGTCAAACTTGACCTTCTACCTCATGTGTTGCCGACGCTGCCCGTTCTGCGCGCTGCCACTTTGGCGACAAGGCGAATCGTTGTCCAGCGCGACCTGCTATTTTCTCATGATTGTACTATTGTAACCTTTTTATCTCGGTTGTTTTGTGTTCAAGTTTGTTCTTTTTATTTATTTAGCTCATGAAGATGTAGATTCAAAATGCCAAAGGCTGCACACGGTTTGTAAATGTTTTCACTGATCTGTGCAACAAGGCTGTTGGAGACGGATCATCACTATTTTCTTCGGTACAAAAACAACCTCCGCTGCTCTCTCCTCACAGTAATATCATACTGGGGACCTTTTGCATGTGGAGTTTGCATGTTCTCCCTGCATGCACTGGTTTTCCTCATTCTCCAAAGACATGCATGTTAAATTCGCTGTTCATGAAACAGGTGATAATATTTAATAACTTTCTGTCTAATGCAATGGCCGAGAGAATCAATCTGAAGCGTCATTCAAGTTGTTTATTCACGCCTATTTGTGAGAATAAAACTTCCCTCAACAACTAAATGGACTAAATGTTTAACAATTTGGGGATTTATCAGTGAAAGAAAGATTAAAAAGAAAGAAAACTAGAACCGCACTGCAGGGTGGGATAGTGGTTAACACACATGTGATTCCAGACCAGAGTCTATCCATGCAGAGTGTCCTTGGTTTTCCTCATCGTCCAGAAACACGCATGTTAAATTATCCATTTATGAGAAGAGTGCCCATATTTGATAACTTCCTGTCTAAGACAATTGATGGGTCTATGCTCAAGAAAGCCATGTTTACGCTGTCGGATTGGTACGAACGCAAAACACTGAAGGATAATAGAAATCTAGTAAGAAGCTAGAAAACGGTCAAATGTATCTAAAATGAATGGATCTTATTGTATTTAGTTAGTATATAAGAGCAATTGTCAGAGTTATGCCTTAGGTGGAAGATTAAATAAGTTAAAAGGGCCAAACCAGAAGCACTGGTTTATCCTCTATAGCCCCGCCCACTGCAACGATCCACTTCAGTGTCCCGTCAACTGACGTCGACGGCATCTTCTTTTCACTTTCAATATTGCTTGCATATATTTTTCAACACGAGAACCCATTTTGACATGATTAATGATCATCAGGTTAAATTTAAAATGTGCCTCCAAAGTGTTCTTTTTTTTTATTTAGAAACTATATTTTGACATTGTTTAAAACTGGTATGCAAAGGAGAAACACTGAAGTAAGTGCAGAGTCCTTTCAAAATGTATTTTTTTAAATCATTTAAAAACAAAAAGTGGAAAAAATGTAAACAAATTTTTAACAGGGTGAGTTTAATGTCAATTTTATTAGCAAATTTTAATTATCTTCCCTCATAACAATCTGATGTCATGTCTCAGTCCTTTTTCATAACTTGAAGTTTGATATAATAAAGTAGTGGAGAATGTTGTTATAATTTATTCAACATGAGGTTAACATGTTCTTCACACTCGTATACAACTTATGTACACCCAAAGCATAAATGTGTTCTAATACAAAGTCGTCTCAGCTGAAACGTCTGTGTTCGTGATTCGAACAGCTCATTTTCTGATCTGAAGCTGACAACCATGGCAAACATCTGTCCAATTTTCTTTTCGAAACAAAATAAGGTCATAGATCCATCTCGGTTTGTGAAACACACTGTGGACGAGCCAGCTCATTTCTATTCAGTGTCCTCGCTCTCGTAAAATTGAAAATTGTCATTTCTAATTGATACCACAATTAAGACCCGGGCAAGAGAGGAGAAGACAATGAGCTGATAGGAGTAATATTCTTAAAGGCAATCCCATTACTTTCATTGTCAGTATGATAACAATTTGAAGAATGCTGCTTATGATTTACTGAACGAGCTAAGTACTATTGCCGCAGATGGCTGTTAAAGATAGTTGGAGGACGTCCACACCATACACAGTTGTAACATTTAGTTAAAAGCCCAGTCGATAAGCAATTTGGGCTCGGCCTCTGGTTTCTGACATCAACTAATGAAGCCAATGAGTGCAAAGACAAGACAGAGTGATCTCAATTGGAGCGGATGCAGTGCACTGCTGTTATATGTGATTAAGAAGATGCACCGACTCAATTACAAACATCCTTTAGTGCTTTTCTGAGCCGAAAGCCTCCGGGACGGTTTTCTCTGGTGGAATTCTATCAAAACCTTGTTAAATCCTCAATTTTTTTTTACACCCAATTTAAACTCTTACTCTTTGCAGTTCACGAAGAACTTTAACAGCGCCATTCATTATGTAAAATATTTTAGGGGAGTTTCACTCCTAGACCCTTTTGTTTTGGGGGGGGGGGGGGGGTCTGTTTGCACGACCACAGTGCTGGGAGCCACCGACATCGCGATCCAACGTGGAACCTTGCTAAAATGTTCTCAACTCTGTCTCCATGTAAACGGGTAAAACTCCTAATTTTTTGAATACCTTCAGGCTGCTACTGCCCATGCTCACCACGGCCTTATTAAATACTTCCTCTGCACATGCACCTGTAATAAGAACAATGTGTCCTCCATAGTGTCATGCCTTCCAGTCCATACCCTCCGAGGACTTGGAAGTTTAAGAGTTGAGAGTCACTGGAATGGCAATCCAGTGTCCATGTACTCACCACTGTTGATGCATTGTAGCTTTTGCGTTCATGTTATGGCTTTTACTGGCTGTTATGTTGTGACTTTTGCATTTGCGTCGTGGATTTTGCGATTGCGTTGCTGTTAACCTTTCTGTGCCATGATAGAAGGGACACCCTCACATTATAATTACAAAGGTTAATAAATCTTGTCTCGGAGGAAACATGATTGGATCCTCTTGTTACTGCATCACAAATGCACGACTCTTAAGAAGGCCGCTGTATCGTCTGCATATGAACACAACCGTAAAAGCCATATAGTGTCGACTCCAGAAAAAGAAGGGAAATGATTAATCGTCATCGAGGATGTGGAGCAACACGAGGCAGTAAAACACACGTCTGGGCCAGATGTTCACGTTTTCAAATCCAGGACAATTTGTCAGACGAATAATTCCCCACATCGAGGAATCACCATTACCGGGAGAGTCCTACTCGCCGCTCTTGTGGATAATCGATGTGCTGCGAATTATCATCATAACAAATATGCCTTTCCACCCACAGAGACTGGAGTTATTTTGCCCCCCCCCCTCTCTCATCTTCTGTTCACACATAGACAAACACTTCTCTGGAGCTGTGATGTGGGGTTAAGTGCTTATCTGCTCTCTGGTTGGGCCATGTACCAATGTAATTAATTCATTTATTTTTTTCACAAGCAGCTACGGCAGGAGTTCATACTAAATGATTGAAATTGAAACAGCAGAGTCGGATATCATGACTTCTTCGGCATGCGTACAGACTCCTAATCAGCTCACAAAGCCTCCATCGATGAGATAAGAGATTTATAAAAACTTGCGATCGGCTGCAGAATTAAGAGGCATTTAATTGTGCATCTGTGTTAAATGTTCCTCATAAGAGCTATAAAAGGTTATTGTATAGTAAAAAAGTATTGCAAATCCAGAGCTGCACCCATGTTTAAGTGTTGTATGAGTGGCAGTGAAGTTCTGTGCGGCTTTGGAAGAAGTACAATGTACGTGTGGTGTCTTGATTTGTGCATGGATGTTGATACTTGTCTGTCTGTGACGGCGTTTGGACGAATCGGAGAATGTGTCCGATGTGCATCCTGGGATTTGTGCCTGCCTATGAAGACGTGTGAATGTCTCTTTCTTTACTTCCATCTCTCAGTTTGTTGTGTTCGTATGATTGAGTTTGGCTTTCCCGGATTGCTTTTTTCTCTCTCTCTCTCTCTCTCTCTCTCTCTCTCTCTCTCTCTCTCTCTCCTGACAGGCTCGATCTTGTCAGTTACCTTGTCGTGTTCACTGCGTTTGCTTTGCTATGCAACCTGTGTATCACCAGGATCGGAGCAAGAGATTACAGTTACGGTACACTTTTCTATAAGTGATTTGGTTTTTCCTCGTAATTAAGTACGACGAATACCATGAAATCTACTTTATAGCCCACCGACAATTTCAATAGATATTTAGCCTTTTGATTTTCATGTTAATCTTGAATAGATTTGTTCATTGAACTGAGAAAATTCCTGCTTCATGTCTACACGTGTTTACTACTCTTCAATATTCATACACCTTATTGTTCAGAGATGTACAAATGTACTTTGAATGTTTATCTGCTCTCCAAGTAAATGAAATACCCGCTACCCAGTGTAATGTAGGCCCCGTTTAGACGGCAACGTTTCAAGTGAAAACACTTTACTTTTGTGTATTTAAGTCTGAAAAGTTTTGTATTTAAATGGCCTTGTTTTAAAAACCATGTCTATTTACATGGAAATTACAAAAACACTGAAAACAATGTCGTGTTCTTGGTTTTTTTCGAATGGATGCTGTTGCTTCTTTATGAAATGAAACCACGCACACGTGTGCACAGAGAACAATATGTCATAAACACTCGTATGGACGGACAATGAAGTTGGATTGTTATCACGGCGACTGAATTATAAAACTACCAAGTGCCGGGAGAATTTGAGAACACATTTGCAAGTCCCTGTATTCACATACTAGCCCTCAGTACACACAAAATACACACACATTTTGATCCTCACACAAAAAGTCTGTGTACAGATAATCTCTAGTCAAATGTTGTGTACCTATGTGTGTACATGAATCCAAATACACATTTAAACACAACGATCCAGAAGCAGACACATCATTTTAGTAGTATACTAGTCCAATTTATCCCAATTAATAAGGTAGTTTGTTTTTAATACTCCATTAAACTGTAGAACAATGTGCTCTATATTCTAGGAAACATGACTCAAGATGTTTAAGCAACAAAAGCAGATGAACATATTCCAGATTAGTTCAGTTAATCCTCTTTCGGGTCAATGTACTCTTGTACCTCCGACTGTAATCAAACACTATTAATAACGACCGCTTACATTCCATAGAGGGCTACTTTGACACATTTGGGGGTGGGATGGTGGTGGTGGTGGTGGTGGGGGGGGTCTCTTGGAGGATTACTATCGCTCGCCTCCGTCCCCACTGTGGAAAGTCATTAAACGGCTGGGTGAGCATAAAAAATATGTAAATACCTGGGCCCACCTTGGAGTGACTTGAATGCTATTCTTCTGGGAGCTTCAAGTGCCACTCGTGGCGGCTCATTCTGTCTCTTTACAACGAATGCTGGAATCTATCACAGAGAAGTGGGGTCACCTTGTGTGAGATTTACCCTGGTGTGTGTCGCATACCTTTTATTTTAGGGGCAGATGTTAACCTTTCCTTAAAGGAACAGTCTGTATTACTTTTTTTTTTTTTTTTTTTGTCCTTCTTTTTTATGAACTGCATTACATCTTTGATGGGTCAGTCATGGAGCTTTGAATGGAAATACTTAACAGCTGCTGAAGAGTTTTGCTTCACATTTATTAGGAGGTGAATATATCTTTTTATTAGGTATGTATCTGACAGAGGTTTTTGATTTTACATTTAATTCAGTTGAGGGGTAGGATGTAGTTGAGCACTCTCAATTCAGAGTAAGTATATTCCCAGTTCTGTGCAGTTCGCATGTATAGTTGTTTTTTGTCCTCTAAATACTTGAGTTTCCTCGTACAGTCCCAAAATATTTGAGTCTGACGGTTGTTAGAGTCCCATATGTAACAACGACCCGAATTGTTATAAAATATAATATAACAAAACTCAAAATGTAATAACTGGTCAATAATGTAACAAGACGTTGAGCCCAAAACTGAAATATTTTTAATACTACATTATGAAGCAGACAAATTATTCTTCCCCAAATAATGTAATAATTTCATTCCGTCATAAAGTGAGTCAATGATTTCATGGATTGGACTTCAACTTGAACCGCTTCAATTTGAATAACACTGAAATAATGACTTCTAAGAGTTTGGACCATTTGTTTATACATACATCGATATACAATTTAAGGTATTTATGTAGGATTGCTGTTGTAATTTATAGTCTTCTATTCTCAATAATCTATAATCTATTTTCTCCAATCATCAACAGAGAATGATGTATAAGCATTAAACACATTAAGATCACATTTCAATTCTTGTTAAGTCTTTTAACATTATCGATCAGTTATTACATTTTGAGTTTCAGTGAAATTATGTCAGACATGACAACATGTGGAAGACCTTGACAGAAGAAAGATGCGAGAAATTGCTCAAAGACTTGATCCCAAAAATTAATAAAAGTAGTTTTTTTTCTTTATAATGCATCCATATTTTGAACTTGTGATGACTAATGTGCTGATTGCAATCTAACCCGATGACATGCACCATGCCAGAGACATCCATAGCCTCTGTACGCACCTAGAGTATACCCCCCAAAAGTATTTTAGAATTATTCCACATTTGCAAGCAATGGTCAGTTTCTGAGGTGTCTTTACTGCCAGGTAGAAGTCCCTCTATGAGCTTTGCTCGTCTCCTTGAAGTCCATCACACAAAAATACTTATCAAATAGTAAAACATCATTTTTTTTTCAGTGCTACGTGTGCCACAGTTTAATTAAACCAAAGCATCAAAGTCTATTTGTTTCTCACCCTTAGAACTATTATTGAAGGAAGTTACCCACAGAAGAGGCAGACAGGCTGACGCTGTGCGATGCGTCCGTCCACCCAAGTTAAATAATTGTGATGCGCATAAAATTTTGAAAGCCCTTCCCAGTTGAGTTTGTATTGATTATAAAAATTTAATCAAAAAGAATCACAATGACATATGAAAGGGAATGCAGAACTATGTAAAAGAGAGAAACAACTGCAGCCTTCCCTAACAATGCCTTCAGTCTTATTCATCCAAAGGAAGCAATCGGAAACAAGAACAGAACAATTAAAGGTAGAGTTTGAAAAGTCATAACAGACGTCTTCGCCACTTTCTTCTTCTTCGAATCCGTGCAGAGTTCACTATACGATCACCTAAAGACACAATATGTGATAAATCTGCCTCGATTGTGAATCTTTAAATGTGAAATCTTCATTACGATGACAAAAAACTAAACGTTTAACTCGCTTGTGTTTGGCATTGTAATACAGGTTTTCACCACAAAATGGTGCATTGAGTCACTCAAAGAAGAAAATGGAGGAATAGTTAACACAGCAGTGGCTGAAGCTCCTGGCTTTAACAAAGCCGTGTATTTATAAGTGATAAGCAGGTTCACAGTACTTAAATGATCAAAATTACTCAGGAATCCTATTCGTCCACAAAAAACAGGTTTGAGGTGGGAAACTTGTTTTCAGATGACGGAACCAATGCTGAAGCATCATTCCATTGATGCAGGTTTTTAACCCTGATGTCCTCTAAAGTGAGCACATTTATACTCAAATTCACTCCACTGACATTATTAAAGGGGTCATATTATGCAAAATTCACTTTCCAACAGGAACATGTGTCCCCATACATGCAAATGAAGCTCTAGAAATGAAAAGAATCTGGGCGGAGCCAGTCCGGCTCACACAGACACAGCAGATTTTGAGTGCCGCTCATATGATCCAATATTCAAATAGATGAAAATCAAGGAAAAGCTGGATTTGGGGCAATACACTTTGAAAACAATGTTCTTGGACCAACGGGACCCACGTGAAAGTGTTGAAGAGCTGCACCGAAATCTGAAACTACAAATGGAGATTGATCCATCAGTCCAAATATTTAGGAAATCTGTCTTTGGCAGATTATATGTTTGTTGTATAAATGCTCCTTGGCCATTAATCTCATGCCAGTGTAACCACTTTGAAGTAGTGTGTGAAAATTAGGAATAGGCTAAGAAAAAATTCTTCTTTACCTATAGATATGTAAATTATATGCTTTAATAAGATGAATTTACATCAGACATTTTGCAAATATTCACTTTAATGCATGCTTTTGCAAAGGTACAATGACTTTTATGTACGTTGCACTAAAACTCAAGCCGAAATCAAATGAATATTTGGAGACAGCCGTCAACATGTCGGGTCAGTTTCTAGTGGTCTGATCAACCAAATGTATAAAAGTTTTACCAGCCTTCACTGTGTAACTGTCACTCACTGTCCACATATGTGCACCACATGCATGTCGGAGATGACTGACTTCTCATCCTCGCTGACCTGACCCGAGTGCAGCATCGTTACACGCCTCACGCTGGACAGATACGACACCTCACCATGAATACTGTAATGTTTCTACATTTCAATGGAGACCTTATAGAACGCAGAGAATACACAACTATTTTAAAGTTTCTGGTTTTCTATAGAAAATAAGGCGTAAAACGAGATGTGATCTCTGTTGATGTTTACACGGAAACGGCGAAAACACTGAACATGCCATTTACTGACTTGGAATTTTAATTTAATTAAAAAAAAATTTTTTTATAGACATTGTATACAAACCCAAGGATATCATCAGCACGTTGAGGTATGGTGGAGGGAGCATCATGAATTAGGGCTGCTTCACTGACCTTGAAGGGGTAAAAATTAAATCTCGCGCTATCCTACGGCAGTGTCAAGTTGGCTGTCTGCCAACTCAAAGCCATACACAATCCATCAGGGGTTAATTTTCCATTTCTCAGACGTTGCCGGGAAAATCTGTGAGGTGCATATTTCTTGACACTTGTGCCTTGTGCTTTGAAGAGCAAGAACACACGCCAGAGTCAAGACTTTTTATTGCTTTTCCTCTCTCTCCAAGCAGAACCCTTTTTTTGAAAATTTGCCACAGTGGAAAAAAACCCGCCTCTCAGCTGGAGGTTCAGGTCGGAGCTGTTCTCGAGTACAATGCACGTCTCTATCAACCCTCTACCCTTAATTTCCACTCCAACTGCTTTTCAGCCAGAAGTACTTCTGGGTGTATTTGGGAAAGCCAGACTGCACTTTGTTTTGGTGGTATTTTTAAGCCAGTTTGCTGGGGAAAATACACAAAGCTGACAGTTAATATGTAGAACAGACCAAATCAGAAAAGGCAAAGCTTAAATAACAGTGAGAAAAAGTATGTAGTCCCGATCAAATTAGACTTTTTTTTCTGCATGAATTGACTTAAAATTGCTTCTAAATCCCAACTACAGACAATTTAGATTCACAACTCAACCAACTATAAGATTTCATGTCCTTATTAAACACATCAATTCTTACAGAACTACTGAAAAACATGAGAACCTTTATAGCGATGATCCCCGAATGAGCTAATTGGAGAAAGTAGATAGCAAACAAGTCTAAGAAGTTTATTAGAAGTTGAATGATCCAGATGGAAAACGACCCATAATCTGCTACAGATCGGCTCAAACATGAGAAAATCTATCTCTGCGGAGTCGGACCAAACCTGGATCAGATGGAGATGCTGTGGAACGACGTAAAGAGGTTTGCTGGCAGTGGAAATTCATCAATTCTGTAAGGAAGGAGGATCCAAAATGCCTCCTGAGTGCTGTTGAAGTCTGATCAGCAGCTGCCAGAAGAACATGGTTCAAGCGTTTACTGCCAAAAGAGACTGGAGAGGTCATTAATCCAGCAGCCATTAAAGTTCTCCAGCAGAATTATGCATGATTAAAGATGTGAAATTATACAAATGACAGTGTGTTCTAGTGTTAGTAATAATTTATGTATGTATTTTTGAAAATCACATTTTGTTTATCATGAAGAAAAACAAGAAAGCACCTCCCTTCAGATGGAAAAATGTGAGGTGCGGGTCAAGGCTTTTTCCCCAATGATATTTTTTTATAGTTTAGATTTCTGCAAACAAATCATGACAAAAAAAGATGTGAGGGCAGTTTAAGATCATTCCTCAATACCACTTTACCCTGTGCAGGGCCGCTGGAAACTGGAAAATATGTAATTTGATTAAAACGCACATTTTTAGACATGAAGTTACTGTAGGTGTAATACATGTGTAATGAATTAAATAACAAAATAAGCTTCACTGCAACACAGTCTAAGACTGTTGAACTGAAATGACCCTCGACTGTATTCTAATTCATGATTGTATAGTTAACAATTACTACCATTGAGAGACCGACAGTGTGTATTCGGATGCTCTATTTTTACATTACGTCACCACGAGTCACCAAATATATCGCAAAGTTATTGAGAAAAGTGTGTGATATCCCTGATCACAGACTGGCTGAACTGTGATGAATCGCATTTTTCTGCAATACCTATGAAATATGAGCAAAAATATGAAAGAAAAGTGTAATAATGATCATCATCATCAATGGAAAACAATTATAGAGATATAACAATCCAATTATTAATTCAGTTGCAATTATTGAAATTTCACAACATAATATAGTATTCAGAAAATTATGTATAAAGCTAAAGTACAAATTTAGCAGTTGACATCCAAAAAGAGAAAGTAAATATAACTTAAAAGGAGCAGAGATCTTCATAAAACCGAGGCTTTATTCATGTAACAATCAAGATGAGGAATCAAAGGAATGAAATTGTCACACAAGATGTTAGAAAAGTAATCACAACCAGCGTATTATTCAGAGTAATTGAGAAATTGTTTATGGAGTTGTCATAATAGAACAATTTGTGATAAAGGGGAGTGTGGCAGATTTTGCAGTCATCTGTTTGTTGCGTGTTTTTATTCTTATTGTAGATAGATTATTTGGTGTAAAGGGGCAAATTACTTAAATTCATTATTTCTTCTGCTCCCTTTCATTCATAGCTTGAAAACTTTTCTTTTCTTTTCTTTTGTATTGTATTGAATTGGTTAGTTGTGGTGTTTTTTTTTATTATTAATGAATGAAAGGAGAATAACGAACTACATTTTTTAAAATTGTGCAATTTCTTAGATTGAAAGTCATAATTATTTAATATCTGGTTGACACAAAACAGAAGTAAAATTCAGTTGATCAGTTATATAGAAGTAAAAAACAAATCTCAAAGTACAAAGACATGGACATCATCGACATAAGTGTTTGCATTTATCACAATTATATCGTTTTCACGGTCTCATTACGACATATTTACTGAAGTCATCACAATGTCAAATGTCCTTCCTGATCAAACCGGGATTCATTCCTGGTTGTCGCACTGTTATCATCCTATAATGTGTAAAACGATTTTAAAGGTTCAACATTCAACCAACCATCACTACTTGAGACAAAGGATGAGCTGTGTAAGAGCTGGATCAAGCCATGTTCACCTTCCCCCGCTTTGAAAAAAAACAAAACAAAAAAACAAAACCCCTGATTCAGATTACATTGTTTGATACAGCATCATGTACCAACCCTGGCTTAAAAGACTGAGCACATCCCTTTGGTATTCCGTCTAAAATAAGAGTTACTCGTGTGGTCCTCATGTAATATTTCCAGCCTGAGCTCAATCCTTCCGGGAGCACAAATCACAATTTGCACTTCAAATTACTGGGGCTTCCTAATATTTCATGGGTTCGTGAACTCTTGTTTAATAAATGGAACAGAACGTTTTTGGCCTTTTTGGACTAATGGGTATGCATAGCATTATTTCGAAAACCCTTTAAGGCATGACTTTTTGTTCCCCCCACTGAGGGCGTGTTGAAGTTAGCTGAAGCATAAGTGAGCACACTTATCCTCTTGCACAGTTACACCACTTAGTTAAAACTTTGACCCGGTGCCGATGCTGCAGAGCTGGAGGTGCAGGACCGCTGCTGCCGCTGCTGCTACTGCTACTGCCGCTGCTGCTACTGCCGGAGAAGTCCCAGGTGGGAGTTCCGCACAGACGGTAAAGCCGCAAGTCCAGCGATGTTGTGTAAGCTTGTGCACGTTATATAAAGAAACTCGTTGTTCTCACAAATAGCGTGGATGTAAAGACCTCTGTCTTTCCAGTTTGATATATTCAGACGTTTGACAATCGGAGAAAGGGCATTTCTTCAAAGTTTACCGTCCTGCCGCAGAATTGCTTACATGTAATTATGAATCTGAGCCCGTGTTATGATGTGCATGAGCTCTGCCATCAAATCAATGGCATTAACAATAAAAAAGGTTTGGGTTTCACATGGAGCTTTGATTGCCTCAGGTAGAGCGTTACCTCTGTGGTGGATCGAGGGTTGGATACTGAATTCCCTCGAGGATCCATCACACTAATAATGCATGCGATTAATATGCTGTAAGCGGGTTTGTATTTATGTGCTCACCAAGGACATATGTTATGTTCTGCATGGGGTGGAATGGGGGGAGTTATGTGGCTTTAATGTTTTAATACCAAATCAAAACCTGGAGGACAAATGCTGTCAGGGGTAAGAAGAAGGCGGATGATACAGAGGGAATTCACCAGCAAAATGATCCTTTTGAGTAAAAAATAGAATAGAAAATAGGCAGTGCAAAATAAATGAATATAAACAAATAAATAACTAAATGGAGCAAATCAGATTTGAGGGTTTATGT
Source organism: Lipophrys pholis (assembly GCF_963383615.2). Classification (NCBI taxonomy): domain Eukaryota; kingdom Metazoa; phylum Chordata; class Actinopteri; order Blenniiformes; family Blenniidae; genus Lipophrys; species Lipophrys pholis. The sequence continues at coordinate 3,377,484 of NC_137648.1, forward strand.
GGGTTATTCTCCTTTAAGCATATTGCTTGGCTGATTGGTCTAAAATATATTTTTCTGGCTATTTGTTAAGGTTTTTAACTGGGGATGGGAATCGAAAACCGGTTCTGACCTAGAACCGGTTCGTATTGATCAATTCCATCAGAATCTTACACCTTAAATGTGATCGATTCTTCTTAACGATTCATTTCCAGCACGACGTCAAGTCGCGTTGCGGCACGTTGCGTGACGTCACACACTGTGCGACGCAGACGGTGCGGTCTACAGTGGGAGACGATAAACGACAAAATAATACGAGACGTTAATACATGTTCCACTCACCACGTCCTGAATCCACAGAGTCCACAGCCTCTCGCCTCACAGCCACATGGTCCAGTTAAAAAAAAAAAAAAAAAAAAACTCTCGGTGCAAATCCCGGCAGGAGCCTTTCAGTGTAGAGTTTTCATGTTCTCTCTCCGTGTGTGCTGGTTCTCCTCCGGTACTACGGTTTACTCTGATAGTTAAAACAACCATGGCTCCATGAGCTACACCCCCGGCCTCCATCAGCTCCTCCTGAGCTACACCCCCGGCCTCCATCACCTCCTCCTGAGCACCACACTGTGTGGCTGCTGTAGACGGGTCATTTTTTGAAGAACTGTCCTGTCTGAGGACTAATGAGGGACTAATAATAAATTAACTCCAACGAGATGACAGCGTAGACATATGTTAGTAGAACCTTCACTATATGCGTGAGCCTCTAGTTTTCACACCATAAAATAAACGATCTACTAGAGTATGTTTACAGTGTAGACATACACAATCTAGTCGAGGATAACTTCTGTATGTCTATGTATTACATCATTTTACATTTTTAGCCCTTTACTGAGTGAGTGACCATTTTAGCCCATTTCTTTCAAATTGTCAGTTGACTATGGTAAGAGAAGATATGCTAACATGCCAATGGGTGCTAATCACAATGCTACCAATATAAGTCTCACAAATAACACAAATTACTGAAGAACATTGGTGTACAATTATGTATGGGTTGTGAAATCACGATGTCATCATGAGATATATAGATTAATTTAAAAATATTTGGTGGCAATAAAAGGAGGGAAAATGTATGATTTGGTTCAGTTTAACACCTCAGAGAAGGACTTTTAGTATCCATCAACTATCAATGATAGTGCCAGGGATCGCTGATTGGAGGAAGACTCAACAGGCCCGTTTGAGTTACAGGAGCTTACTAAATTAGAAGCACCGGGGAAAGGGGAGGTGGAGAGAGCAGCCAACAAATCCTTCGCTGTTGGTTAAAAAAAAAAGTAAAATAAATAAAGAATCCAAACAGAAAACCTGGAGCATTAGGAATGAAGAGATCACAGAAACCCAAACTGAAACACAGAGGAACCGGCAAACAAGGCAGCAACAACAAATGCTAACACTGGTGAAACACATCAGGGCAACGAACAGCAATCAGACACGAGGAAGTGAAGTCGAATCAGATTAACCGGAGTTAATCTGATTCAAAATGTAAAGAATTGGAAAAGTCTGTAAAATTATGGTATTTTATTCATTTAGCTTAGTTGTATGTCTTTTTTCAATTGTTTATCAAGTTATGTATAACTATTTCAATGTTATTTGGATGGTTAAGCCAAAAAAAGTTATTTGTGAAACGTTTCACAAACTGGCATCAACAGCTTGGACGTAAAGTATATCAAACTTTAGCTAATACGCACTGATTGTCTGACAGCTTGTGAATTATTGAAAGTATACATTGTTTGCTTTGCCCCTCATCCATCTAATCACATAAGTAAATGTTTGTGTTCCCATGGTCGAAATAAAAGGAACGTTGACGTCTGCCATTTCCTGATTGCCAAACGCACTTATGGATATGCTAAGACTCCGAATTAGTATTTCTGCTGTGCACATTGTTCACATAACACCACACTGCAGTCCCACAGGCTTTTTTTATTTTATTTTCTCTTCCTATAATGGAAGACGAACAGACTGGACTTGAGTGTCGGAGTAATGTGCTGCATGAAGAGATGAATATAATGGAAGCCATACATATAAACACAGTGTGCAAATACATTGCACCAGGAGGAGGAGAGGGTTGGAAATGATTGCCATTCACTACTAAATCCAATTCCTTTCTCGAGGCGGAGGCGTGTTAACCAAAACAAACCTGGATACCTCATGTTCTTGGCGTCTCATTGTAATTGGTACAGATCAATTGCGCCTTTATAACGTGAATAAGATGGATAACCTTGTCTTCTATTCCCTGCTATTTTAATGGGCCACTCACAGTCTGTGCTCCCCGCCTCTCACTAATCCCTGCGGAGCCTATACACTTTTAATCCTCCCTGCTGGACCAGTAGCACAATATGGGCTCGTCATCCATCCAAGCATAGAACCTCCCGAACGCTGCAAAAATTAAGGGTTCCTGAGGGTTCAATCAGAAGCCTGGAGGTGCCCCACGGATCAAAGATGCGTGGAAGAAACTCTGGTTTCTTCAGAGGTTGAAAACTCTGCAGGAAGCGTTGAAATCTTTTTTAAGAAATGTTCTGTTTCTGGTGCCTGGAAAGATGCAGAGTCCAAGACAAACTAGTTTTTTTTGTATATCCACGGTTCCAGGAAAAGAAGGATGAATCCGGGTCCTGCTTGTGATGACGTTGGCGTGTTTCTAGCAATGTATTAGATTTGTATCAAACAGTGAATCTTGAATCACAGCAGCTTGTTCGCTCACAATAGTGACTGTTTATCAGATCAATGACTACTGAAGTGAAGCAGGCAAATGGCAGCCATTACTGATGTCAACGCATTTTTCGGCCATTTAGAGTCACCGATTGACCTCACGTGCATGTTTCTGGACTTTGGGAGGAATCCGGAGTACCTGGAGGAAACCCACGCAGACACACGGGGAGAGAAGATGCAGACTCTACAAATGAACACATTTAAATGTGCTCATGCTCTGTTTTACAGGCATGTGATATCAGGTAAAGATAACGTTTGCAATAGTGCTGTATTGTTGAGTATTGCAATGTCGATATGATTTTTCAATAGATGCAAACACTTAATTCAATGAGTTCAATTTTCACCTCTCTTTGTGCTTAAATATCTCTTCTTCTGAATAACAGTGCTCTTTCACTTGTCATTTTATTCACACCAGCTGCGGTCACTTCTTGGTTTACTCTCTATTTCCAATGAGAAGCAATTCAAAACAAACATAATGTGACCAGGTACTTTGGTCGCTGTTACCACAGATACATTGAAAACCACAAAATGAATTCTTGCCGTGACTATGGATGGATGGATAAATCATTTCTCCTGACAAAACCTTCATTGATTGAAAATATATAGAAATAGCTGCATGAGTTTGACCACTGGCTGATCTTTAAAGAAACATTAAAGCTGTATGGCACAAAGCAGCAAGCTCAATATAATGAATACAGGTTATACAAAAAACACATACATATATATCTAATTACCACTATAGAGCCGAACTGGATACGTGGGTTGAAATGCAGTGAACACATGTAGTGACAATCATTCAGCCGCGATGGTTATGTTTCCATTAACATGCGCGTCTGACTTCTATATGAAGAACATAAAAAAGGGAAAGTTTGCAGGAAGTGTTTCTTTGGGTTTTCCAGTTAGATGCGTGTTTGTGAAACTGAGGAAAGTCTCGGGGTGCAGTGCTGATACTGTTTGTTCTACTCTGCATGGACTCTATAGCATCCTGGTTTACTGTTGTATCGGTGTGCATTCAGCTGACTGATCAGAACACGCACACACACACGAAGAATGAGCACAGCGGAGGTAGAGCAATGTAAAGCCTTTTATCTGATGCGCCGCATGCTCTGTTTGATTAGATCGGCTTCAGTGCAAACCTGAAATTCACTCACCTCCGACGTTCACAAACAATCATTCAGACCCAAACAACTCACAACGCCATGAGTTTTTGATTATAGTTTGTCGTCATGTGCAATGAACCCGTGTATAGTTTGATATGTATGTATAGCGACATGTATACTGACATCCGACATTTATGAAGCTATGAAATTATGCAGAATCTGTGCAGACGAATGATGATAAGACTACAGCACATGAAAACAAACATCAAATAACAATTGCTGCACGCACAATATACAGTCCAAATATAAAAGCCACCCTGCCATTGTCTCAGCCTCAGCATTGAGTGTTGTCCCCAACAGCAGCAATACATGTCGTCACTTTCCCTCTTGCATTGCCCTTGCCCTGGTCTCGCCATCACTGTTCTGGAGTTAATGGTGGCATTTTGGACGTATTGAATACAAAAATAAAAAATAGCCTTTATATAGGCTTGAAAATCGTGTACAAATGTTTTTCATCAAAGAAGCTTGTCAATGGCCACTCCATGAAGTCCAGCGGAAAATGTAGATAAGGCCTCGTTTACACTTTGTTTTCATGTGAAAACGCAGAACTTTCATTGCATTTTTAATTTTTTTTTGCTTGGAGTTACTGAAAATGTAACTTTCTGGAAACAGCTTCCAAGGTGGAACTTTTCAAAAATGCTCGATCTTTGGCAGTGATGCCGGTAACGCGTTGCTCTCATATGACCACTTTTCTCAGTAACGAGTAATCTAACGCGTTACGATTTCCAAAACCAGTCATCAGATCAATTGTCAATGTTTATAGTGTATTTTTGTCTGCCCGAGTGTGTGGGGTTTTATTACTAAAACAGCCAACGGCGCCCGCTTGTGGCTCAACATTCTCACTACAGCGTTTCTGCCATTCCCATGTAAACCTTGCAGTGTGAACGTAAAACAACAACCATGCGTCTACACGTGAAACATTGTGTAAACAGTTCCTGTAAGAGGTGTTAAACAACGATCTCAATTTCTTTGTGTGAAGAGGACGAAGACTCACCAATGAGTGTTGTGCACACCATCCTAACGAAAGATTTCAAATCGAACACATCCCACACTCGTCATTTGCATAATATCTAAAATCTTTGACTGTTTATCATCATTAAAGTAAAAGAAAGCTTCAAATGTTGTTGTAAATAAATGTTTGGCATGTTCGGTGCTCAAGGTGGAATCGTAAATATTGCGTGAGATCATTTCAGACCTGCAAGTGTAGGCTTTAGATTGTAATTTATGAAAATACAAACCTTTATTAGAAAAGCAGACATAAAAACAGACAAAATAAAATGTAAATAGCTTCTGTTTTTCAACCCACTCCTGTGCCTCCCCTTGTTTTCTGTCGGCCACCCAGTCTAAGAGCCGAGTAATTGGGATCAGGCCTTTAACCCAATAAGCATCTATCCTCTCCATCAGCATTACTAACTCTGCATTTGTGTCAAACTGTGGAGTACAAACAGGCAAAAAGATCAATACATTGCCACGGTTCAATAAGTGTGTAACCCCAGGCCTTCCTTTAAGACCAACCTCTGTGTCATAAACCCCCCCCCCCCAATCTTCTGTACCGTAGATTCTCTCATCACCCAGGCTGTTATATCTGCTCTCGCACACGGTGTGGATCCAAAAACTCGCCTCCTCCTTCATTTAGTTTGGATTCTCACAGCATTTATTGTTTGTCTCCAGTGGAAACTGGAGGTTTGACACCAATTCTCCACCATGGACATCTGTTGTAGGAGAATACAGCGAGCTGTGTGTGTTTCAGAGGCTAAATATATAACAACTCGGTTTAAAAAAGAAGAGATTATTACAGAAAAAGTGCCAAAAATTGAGAAAAAGAAAGGAAGCGAGAAAGGTTAGTGGCTAACATTCTTGGGTTAGCTTTGTGCATCTGTGATCAGGTCCAAAAAAAACCTGTTTTATATACACTTAAAAAAAAAAAAATGCTATAAAAGTAAAATTAATAGGATCTCTGGTGTGGAAGCAAACGGATACGACTAGTGCTGCTGCTGCTGCAAGTCTTCTCTGCACCCCTGTCATTACTAATTTGTTTTTGCCAGATATGTTTTAGGGGAAATGTAATTGCTGCCTGGATCAATGGTCCCCAAAGTGAGTCCCACAAGACCACATATTCCTACAGTTTTTGTTCCCGCTCTGTATTTATAGTAGTTAACCATTTATGACAAATTCCAAGCAAACACTGTAAGAACTAGTTTAGAAACGGCATTAAACAGCTGTCAGAAAGTCGCAGCCAGAACGGGAGTGGGAACCTTAAGAAAAGGGGTGAATAGTCGAGAGAGAAGAAATAGCTCTTTTATTCATTCAAGTTATTTTTCTTATTAAAATAACGAATAAAACATCAACATTGTGAAACACGCTGAGTATCAGTGCAGCAACAGATTATTCATCAGTGTGTTTACACGGCACTAAGGTCACTCTCCCAAAGTTAACAGCTTCGGTTTTCACATAAAACCAATACCATATTGTCTGGTCTATAAGTCACATTTTAGTCTTTTTTAGTTGTTCAATTGCTCATGCAATTTGTTAAGAAGTGATTTAAATATCAAAATATACTGATACATACCATCTTAGTCACTGCAAGACAAAATTCTGTTAAAGTACCACAAAAATAAATTTTGCATTACTACCGTATTTCACTGTCAGAGCAAGTGGAATTGTAAAAACAAAAACCTACACAGCAGAATTTAAACTGAAAGCAAAAAAAAAAAATTATGAATAGGCAAAAACAGACACGGAACAGCAGAAAGAGTTCAGGCTCTGTGAGAAAAATAGAGCGAATGTTACGGTGTTGAAGAAAACAAAAGAAGGCTAATCACGGCCAAAAAGTACAACAGCTAAAGCCCCAAGAACCAATTCATAAAAGGTTCTGGAACAAAAGCAGTAGGACCAGGAGGAAAGTTCATTTTCTCTTCATAATGCTGTTTCTTTTTGGTCTTTTTTTTTTTTTCCCCCCGGATTTTTAATGATGTGACACTTACATCTGGGCATGGAACATAAATGCATCTTATATATGTGCAACTTATAGTCCTTAAAATATGGTAATTTCACAGTTGATATTGTATACAACTGTGATATAAAACAAATGCCTATGTGTTAAGGAATTAAAATAAGATGTTACATCTTTACAGGCTTTTTGTATAAAGATTCATCCACTATGGACTTATTTCTTCTTCTTTTTTTAACCTTATTTATAATCTTTTTGGACGCTTCTTTCAGCCATTAAATCTTCGGTCGATTATTCATATTAAGATCACCCTTTGTGAAAGTGATGTTATTAATGGACTCAATGACTCAAAATCACAGCAGCTATCGTGTCTAATTACACTGCAAAATAATGCTTCCATAATAACCTCCATTATCTCATACACCTTTTATTATCTCTCAACGCATATCCAAACTCAATTAAACCAAAATGTATAAAACCGCTCTCACTGCCATTAAAGTGCCAGTGAATTATAATTCCGAACCTGAAACAGTCTATAATTTAAATGCAGATCAACATACCGATACCAGCAGAAAAGTTTAAAGCCAACTCGTTAAAATTTGTTTTATAACCTGTTTTCGCATGTTTATAACTCACTTCTCAGCCCTCGCGCTGTGCCTGAGTGCCATATTCAAACGACCGACTTAATCAGCCGCATCGATTTCAGTGACAGGCTCATAATGCCGTTTAGTGGTGTTCTTGCCAAATGCTGCAATAAATGGAGAGAGCCTGAGTGTGTGAGAGGGTCAGGGATGTAAGGCTAAAGTGAATTGATCAGTACAGTGCAAGGGAGGACAAAACTCCAACATCGGAACCAAAAAGCAAGTGGATTTTTGCAAGTTATTTTTCATCGAACGCCATTCTTCTCATCTGAAACGACTTGAAAGTTAACGCTTGTATACTTCGGTCATGTTAGTCATGTTCGATTGGCTCAGTCGTTGGTTTTGTTCCCCTCCGATAGGTTTTCGGTTGAGTTTAGCATCAGCCGCCGTGTTGTTTTCCTCGCAGACGTTTCTTCTGCTGAGGCATGACTAACTGTGCATGTCCATGACAGGGGTATTTGGCACACAGACACCTAGATACTCATGTTTTGTTTTTGGGTTGTTTTTTTTTTTTACAGTTACGTGCACGACTTGCAAAGACATCGCGGGCGTAATCTGTGAAGTCGTTATTAGTTTGCTTGAGGACACTGCCCCAAAAAAAACAAAAAACAGGTTTCCTGTGCTTATAATAAGCATGTTGCTGCTTCAGTAAAAACAAAATATGATACTGGTTGAGAAGGTAAATATATAAATAAATACGTGCTGAGGAAGCAGAGGAGACCCGACACACATCATCATTCTCATTTGATGGAAACAGACATTGGTATTCGCCCCGCATTTGCCTTTTAAAATGAAAACATAGCTATACTGGAAACTATATATTATATGACAGGCATGCCGTATTACCGAGTAAATGCTGACTGATTATATTTAACATACGGCACTAGAAAAGCACAAATTGCTAACCCGGTGCTAAATTGCTCCCTTCGGAGAGCAGTGATGTGTTGCCGCTGTGCTCGCTCCTCCATTGTTTGTTCGTTTGCAGCTTTTCAGAATGAAAAGCCGAGCTGGCTCCACACTATAAAGATATGTATTTCATCCCAGAATACAGTAAATTATATTGAAGACCGTCCAGTACATGTTCCCCGCATAGTAGTTTAAAAAATGTACTGTACATTTTGTCTGAATAAATGCTTATGGGATCTTGCTAACTAATCTATGAATAAATGACAGTATCATCAGCATAGAGAAAAACTAACTCAAGCCCTGTTTGACAGAATGACAGAAGGGGAATAGTAAATAAACATCTGTTGTCCGAGACATAATTCACATTACACAGAGAAGATTAGACAAATAGACCGTTTACTGATTATGTAAACTGTGGCACCAACACAACCAGTTGAAATATCTCATTAATTTATTCATTCCCAGACTTCTTTTATTTTGTACTAGACCTAAATCATTTTCCTCCTCGATGATGCACATATCTTAGTTATGCAGCCGAGATACGTTGGGCTAACGTCATATTTTTGTTGTTGTTTGACTTGTCGTGTGACTTATTCAGAAATGACATATATGAAAATACACTGGAACATATGATCCATAGAGGATTTGTCGAAGCAGGGGAAGAACATTTAGGCGTACAATATAACTGAGGTATCCTATATCTGTCTAAATATCTACCGTACCACAGAAGGGCAGAAGCTCGCTTTATATTAATTTTGAGTTTGAATCCAGGCCGTGAAAGCGGCGCCTCACCATCCCTCTGACGTCTTTTTTTTATAAGCTGAGGTGTCAGAAGATTTACCACAGGGATAACTGGCTTGTGGCGGCCAAGCGTTCATAGTGACGTCGCTTTTTGATCCTTCGATCCCTTCCTATCGTTGTGAAGCAGAATTCAAGCGTTGGATTGTTCACCCACCAATGGGGAACGTGAGCTGGGATTTGACCATCATGAGGTTATTTTGTGCATCTGTCCTGTTAGTAAATCAGCATCCAAACGTGTGTGTGTGTGTGTGTGTGTGTGTGTGTGTGTGTGTGTCTGTGTGTGTGTGTGCGCGCAAAATCAAGTTTCCCCTCGTCTTCATGTCAGCAAACCTTTACTTGATCTTAAGTACTTCATGCAATATGGCTGCACATTTTATTGGATTGGTGGATTATCTCACTTGCCACAGGTTCTTGTGAAACAACCAAAAGCAGCGGCTCTCCTAAAGTGGGAAGACGAGCTCTGATCCAAAATGAGTGCAGACAGGAATTGCTCGAGATATTTCCTAAAACTACAGAGCGCCGCTTTGTTGCCAAAAGATGATTTTGTTCTCAAACCCCAAGGTATCTGTAAAGATGCGACGCAGTTGAGTTTGTGAATTTGAAGGCAGCCGGCGAGCCCTCTGTGAGCTCTGCTTGGGAATTATGTATCTCTGATCATTACTCAAAAGAAAAACAAGCCCGTGCATATTTTTCTTCTCTTTTCACCCACGATTCATAGTTAAAGTGATTTAAATGTAGTTTAACTGTAGAAGAGCATCTGGTTCTGTAAAGGTCTTGTTTTATATTACATGAAAAAAGGTCAGTGAATTAATGAGCCCGCTAAAGAAAACTTCAAACACTGAAATAATGCAGTTTTTTTTTTTTCCTCCTCTTTGCTTCTTTTTTTGTTTGCCATGATGAAAATGTCTCTTCCACTAAAACGGCATAAATCTGAACCTGTCAGACTCCAGCCGACGGCTCGCTCACATTCAGTAAATCTACCTCAAAATATTCCGACACTGAATTAATGCTTACTTAAGACGCATCTTGGGATTACCCCTCACCATGGGCCAAGGAAATCATATGAGCACATTCAAATCATAGACAGGTTGATTGACACCCCATCAGGCCATGTCCTCACACCATATGCCAAGTCATGTTGATAAGCTGCAGGCAATTCATCATAGTCAGAAAGAACACATCCCCAGCCTGCATGCTTTAGTGGTTTGTAAACTCTGCAGTGTGGCTGAAAAATGAGAATAAACTGTTGGGAGCGCTGGAGGTTAAATCTCAAAATGATGGCATTTTTATTAAACTTTTAGCTGATTTCTTTCTTTCTTTCTTTCTTTCTTTTCCCACCGTTGCAATGCGTTTTTCATTCTGATGAGCAGACGTTTGGACCGGAGCCAGAAAGCTGTGTTGATGTCAAATCAAATGTAATTACGGTTGCTAAATTTACCATCTGATTGGCCTGATCAGTGAGCAGGACCACAAGGTCTTTACTAATGATGTTAAACCTCTATAAATGCAAAGGGCGACTGTGATACCAGTCTGCGCGCCACAGATGTTTGCCGAGTTGAGTTTTGTCTGTACAGTGACTTTCTTCGCCAGAACGGTTCGCAAGAGTGCTGGACCAACATTGGATAAAGACCGGAGAAAAGAAAAATGGTGTTAAAGAGTTAATGCACAAGAAAAATTCCATAGTCAATTAGGACAAAATCAAAGTGGATGTGATCTGAAAAGCTTGTATTATGTATGACGATGGTCAAATTTATACTCTTTGGGTTAAAGGGAGCGCTAAATCGAAGGATTTAGTCGATCCCTAAAAACTAATCTCTTTGCATTGGCCTGACAGTGACTTCCTGTGGTACGATCAAGACTGCGTTTATGTGACTTTTCAGCAAACTTTCATTCAATTTCAGCTTTATGTTTTAAAGGTGAGGGCATTCAGAGTGACTGATGACTAGGGATGGGAATTGAGACGATTTTTCCGATTCCGATTCCATTTTCGATTCTGTTAAACGATTTAATTCTTTATCGATTCTCTAATCGATTTATTTATTATTATTTTTTTAATTATTTTATTTAAAAAGGAGAATTAACGGGTAGATTAGCAGGGGTGGGAATTGATAAGATTTTATCAATTCTCCTAATGATTCCTGATTATTTTTTTGAGGGGAAAAAAGGTAGTTTTACAGTCTCCTGCACCAAAAGGAACTATTTCATTTTTTTCCAAACATGAACCTTGAATTATAATTTTTCCCTCAAAAAAAGAACAGTCAAATGTGTATTTGCCTTCATTGGATGCCCCCTGGAATTTACACTTTTTCAACTTTTGGTTTTTGACAAGTGAAGAGGTCGGAGACTGGAGAGGAACGAGGAAGTGACGTAGGAGGAGGAACGTGTTCTCTCGGTCTGCAGGGAATGCTGTGTTTTCATATTGTGTTGGTGCTTTTTTTGAGGGGATTTTCAACACAGAATGATCTAACACATAGATATACAGTAGTTATCCTCTACTAGATTGTGTATGTCTACACAGTAGACATACTCTAGTAGATCGTTTAAACTGTATATGGTGTGAAAACTAGAGGCTCACACGTAGATTTAAGATCTACTTGCATATGTCTATGCTGTCGGCACGTTGGAGCAGACGTTCACGACACGGGGCAGATTAACGGCAAAGTTAATTTATTAAAAGTCTCTCATTAGTCCTCCGACAGGACAATTCTTCACCAAATGGACCGTCTTCAGCAGCCACACTGGGTGGTGCTCAGGAGGAGCTGATGGAGGCCGGGGGTGGAGCTCATGGAGCCATGGTGCAGGTTGTTTTAACTATCACGAGTAAACCGGAGTACCGGAGGAGAACCAGCACACATGGAGAGAGAGAGAACATGAAAACTCCACACTGAAAGGCTCCTGACGGGATTTGCACCGAGACTTTTTTTTTTTAAACTGGGACCTTGTGGCTGTGAGGCGAGAGGCTGTGGACTCTGTGGATTCAGGACGGGGTGAGCGGAACATGTATTAACGTCTCGTATTATTTTGTCGTTTATCGTCTCCCACTGTAGACCGCTCCGTCTGCGTCGCACAGTGTGTGACGTCATGCAACGTACCGCAACGCGACAACCCTACTGATGACTGAACCTTTTGAAAATGGCTTCTACGTCTTCCATGATTACTGAACGGTCACTAGAATCTTCATGTTTTCATAACGACCCCCCCCCTAAAAGGTAGGAAGGTGCTGCTGTTGAAAGCCGCTTGTACAGTTATACCGTTCTACAGTGGGAGGGTCAATGTTGTGAGCAGGAAAAGTTCCTTGTTGCCGCTATCCATTTCATTCCTCACCTCCAAGAAGTGGTTTGTTTTTCTTTCGTGACCATATTCAGTTACGTCCTCACGTCTTTCTGATCCTTTCAAAATATCATTATTCACCCAAGTAATCTTTTTGATTCAAATATAAAATATGTAATATTAAATAGAAAGACATGTGACACCGTATTTAATCCCATGGACGATAGACACATTGTGAAACTGTTAAACAAACTTTTCTGTGAATAACTCATCATATTGTACAATTTATAACCTTCTCCTGAAGCTGAGTGGGAAATATTTGACATTTAGAGACATTTTTAAGATATAAATCATAAAATGTGTGCAATTTGGGTCAGTTCACACAGAATTTATTTGAAATAAATGACACACGATAACTGCATTTGGTGTTATATTTTTTTTTTAATTTTTGAAAGTGTTGCGTAACATTTCACCCTTTATAAACCCTTGAAAATGTATTTTTAGTGATACCTCATCAATCCTCGGGCTTCCACACATGACGTTGAAAATAATGGTGTCGATGACAGGAAGCCACAGCGACATGATGATTAATCAACAATTTGCATACGATATGATAGACTTCTGTTTAGGTCTGTGCCTGAAAACCTGCAGTTAAGAGTAAATGGGGAACAGTGATGTAATGGGAGTGGCACTGCTAAAAAAAACGTTTTCACAAATTGTCAACGTCAAGTCAGAAAAGCTCACATTGGGAAGATACAGTGAGCTGCTGATAAAGTTGCTTAAAGACCTTGATTGTATGTCGGTTTGGAGTGAATTGGGACCAATGATGTAGTGGGAGTGAATCAGTGATTCAGTTGTATTGATAGAAAATAGAATTAGCTGGAATTTTGAACGTTTGTCCAGTGCGATCACGTACACAGGCAGAATCCTCAACTGTAGTCTTGATATGGATAAATGGACTCCTCCATCTTTAACTTAATTTCCTCAGTTTTTACAGTGGTTCCACAGTTTATTTCAACATTAATAAAGGTTACCAATGTAGCCAATTTGTACAATTCTGTTTAATCAAAACACAGGGCATTTGTCCTGCCTGCCTCGTAGATTTATTGCCATCCAATTTAAGCATTTCACCGTCTGTGTGTGTGTGTGTGTGTGTGTGTGGCTACACTTCGTTATGACCTTATAGGCCATTCCGGATGATAGATTTGGGGAGTAATAGCCATCTTAATATTACTGTTTGTTACTAAGAGCATCTGAGTCAGCAGGGCATAGCTTCAGAAGCTTAATGGGGCAAAATAAATTGCCACACCAAGGGAAAGATACAGCACTAATCACGCCATTAACATTGAGCATCAGCCCAAAGTGGCCGTGTTTGTTTGAAGTGTCGAGAAATGAACTTAGGGTCAAATCAAATTAAGGGCGCATCCACATAAAGAGATGAAGAATATGTGCCCTTCTCATTTTCTTTTTTTCCTGCCCCTTCCTCTATTAGACTTTAAAAATGGTATTCTGCCCGTGCCCTTCAACGGATCTCATTTTGTTCCGCGGCTTCCCCTCTCGCACGAACTGAGCCGCAAAGTGTTGAGTATCGTTGTAATTACTTGCAGCCTTTGTTTTATGAGTCTCCGGCCAAATAGTCAGCCTTCTCATAGAGGAATCTACTGCAGATTCACTTAGGCTTATAGTGCCATTACATTTTATGCGAAGACATTTTCAAGCCCCATTTAGGACTTTTGTATATATCAATTATGTTTATACGCAGACAAATCCGGCGGAGCTGTGACACCACATTCAACAAGTCCAACTTGCCATTGTGTTGTGCGGATTCATTTCATTGCAAGGGGATTTTTTTTCTCTTTATTTATTTTTTTAAATGTGCAAGATTCATCATAAAGAAACGCCCTTGGTAATAATGAACTGGATGTTTTCATGCACTCAGTAGCAGCGGGCGTATTCAATCTAAAGAGAACCTCGGCTTGGACCTTATGTTGCTTCACTGCCACAAAAAAGAAAGGAAAAAAACCCCCACAGTATTCGGGCGGTTGTGGTATGTGGGCGGTTCAAAACATGAACCCCTCACACCTTTGAGCCACCATTAAACACTTTAGTCGTGAAAAGAAAATATCCATCAAGCAATCTGTAACTTTATACAGTAAAGACCTTGAATCAGGTGCTGCAAATTGATGGCGTGCTTCTCAGGGAGAAACCTTGACAATGTCTTCACAGCCTTGAAGGCTCAAATCTCCGAAATATAATGGGTACAAGCTCCTCGTGCCGCTGCGCTGGACCATTAGGGACCATTAGAAAACTGTTGTCTGTTGACCTTCTGCTTAAAGTTGCACAAGGAAAGAAAATGTTTGAGAAGTTCATGTCTATAAGGTGCCGTTTAACTCGCAAGGTAAACTTCAATGGATGAAAGTAGGCATATAGACCTAATGACTTTGAAGATAAACTATTATGTGTAAGAAATATGCTGATGATTCATTCAAATATCATCCGTGTCAATTTTATTTCATCAGTGTGGCATGACTGTAAAGTTAGATATAGATTTAACCATAATGAGCCACATATGAGTATATCTGTCTATATATCTATATGATTATCTGGGAGTTTTTCTGTCATTCCTTCACTGTTCCTGACAGAAAAGCACATGTGCAAAGTACATACATAGAATGATGCATTTGCAACTTTAAAAAGATGCATATGTAGGTATATATGATGTAGTCCTGGGCGAATACTTTTCAATCGGGTTTTTTCAAATGATTTTATGATTATATGTTACATACAAGATTCTTTAATCGCATTTCTATTTAGAAAGTATTACAATATAATGTACACAAGTCCCACTGGGGTTTTTTTTGGCTGATCTGTGACTTATATCTGTGACCACTAGATGTCACTGCATGACAACGGAATACTGTTACAGTACCACAGAAAAACGTCCATTACTACTGTGTTTGAACTGCTGAACACACATAAAAGTAAAAAACAAGATTAAAGGAAGAACAAATCTCAAAGCTCAACGACATGAGCATTATCTAGCTAAGTGTGTTTTATTTATCAAGAATTGTTTTGTTATCAGAAGTTAACTTAATATCATGTAACTGTACTTTAAACCACAACAAGTCTTTTAAATTAAGCTGAATTGTTCTTTAAGCAGGCCCTTGAAGTCCTCAAAAGTTTAACAACCCGTTTCCATGATGATGTTTTGAAGTGGAAATGAAAAACCTTTCGTAGTAGTTTGAGGCTCCGTTTACTTGACAACTGCACTCGGAGCCGATGGAAATGCAAAATGTTGAAAACGGTTCTCAAAGTGGAACTTTTTTGAAAATGTTCCAACTCCGTCTCCAAGGAAACGAGGAAAAGCACATCTTTTGAAATGCTTCTGCTGCACATGTGTGTTAATGTTTATAGTGTATTATTGTCTGTGTGTGTGTGGTTTCATTACAAAAACCAGCTAGCAGCACCCACTAATTATGTTGGTATAAATAGTCTTACCAAAGCATTATATCAGCTCCACTCATGTTATATAACACACTGAGCTCACCATCAGCTGGAAAAGGACCAAGCTGCAGGAAAGCGGCAGTAACTAGTGCAAGAACTTTCAACTTTGATGGGAATTGAAAGCTTGTTTATGAATAATGACAATGTTTTAACAGAATTGATCCAAACACAGTACGAGGTATTGTAAGTATCAGCCTTTTATACAGATCCAGATCTGCCCTGACTTTTTCTTTTCTTCTTCCATTGCCGTTCAGCTGTGATGTTGAAGCATCTGTGATTGTCCCTGATTGACTGACAGGAAGAGCGACTCCTCCATGGTGGGGAGAGCGAGGGCGACGTGAATGCGTAATGCACTTTTCACCGAGATGTTGAGTTGCGTATTCAAATTGTGTTTGCAGGGAAGAGGAAACCAAATCAGGGCCGCGCATAAACTCCCTTTGATTGACTGTTGATGAATTCTTCAGAGATCACTGGAGGTAAAACTACTGGAGAAACGCAAAGGTTTGCCATTGACAGCCATCCAATAAAATTCATTCCTCAACCCGGAATTCCCTCCAGGTGGATAAACAAGGATTTCCACTGAGTGCTGCACTAATTAAATAAATAAAGACGCTAACAATGTTAGCGTTTCTTTTTTTTTTCTTTTTCTTTTCTTTTTCTTTTTTCTACTCTCTCTGTGCGAAAACATTTGCCACACTGCCACAACTCTGTCTGCGCCGGCTCCTCTTTCTCCTCTAAATGTGGCTCGATCTGCGCTGTACAATGAAATATTCATTACTCCACGGTATTTCCACGTCTGATTTACCCTGCGTCTTTCTCTCAAATCTGAATCTTAAAACCTGTGTCGGGAATTTATTGGTTTTACATTTAAAACATGCTACGGTGCTCATTCCCCTGAGTGAAATTCTATTTTGTGATTCTTTTTTTTTTTTTTGATGAAGATAAGAAGTGAACACAAAGGAACTAATTTGCAGCATCTGGAGCTCTGGGGAGTGGGATTTCATTTGGGGACTGAAATAGACTAAAAGCGCCTCTTGTTTCGGCTGTTTTGGTCGAATGCTGATGGAAAGAGAACTGTCGTGAGCGGGAAGACAGTGGAAGTGCAAAAACAAAACCAAAAAAAATAATAGAGGGACAAACTTGTGCATGTCCGTGGAATCTGGGATTGTTTTCTTGCTGCCGCTCGGCACAACAAGTTCTCATTGTTCTTGGAGTTACAATGTCTACTTGAGCTGAATGAATGCAGTGCATGACTCACTGGCATTTTTGTCGTACTCTATTAAAAGACCCTGGTACATGCTGAGACGTTGCGTAACATGACAGCCATTGTTGTTTCGTCAAGCCCGGGTGCAGCCGGGGGCGAATCGCGCCACCGGGAGATTGAGAAACTAGTGCCGTGCTGTGGTGGAATC
Source organism: Lipophrys pholis (assembly GCF_963383615.2). Classification (NCBI taxonomy): domain Eukaryota; kingdom Metazoa; phylum Chordata; class Actinopteri; order Blenniiformes; family Blenniidae; genus Lipophrys; species Lipophrys pholis. The sequence goes on from NC_137648.1 coordinate 3,394,858, forward strand.
GACCAAAATCCAGAAAGCAGCAGCTTTTATTCAACCAAAACTTTGATCCCGCTCGGATCTTTGGATTCACCAGAACATCACAGTGAAGCCAAACAGTGGGCACACTCAGGACCCTTGGAAATGAACGAAACAAGCCGTTTTTAGGTGTTTATTTTTTGTTGTTGTCAGATTTTGGTTTTTGAATCTAACGGCAGGCAAAGCTTCAGGCCTCCCTGCAACATAAACAGTGTAGTTAGCATGCCAGGCCACGAGTGGGTGCTGTTGTTTGTTTTTGTAATGAAACCACACACACACAACACAGAGACCAAAACTCTATAAACATATGGACAGACTGTCGACTATAAAACTACCAAGTCCAGGGAGAAAATGCACTGGGAGTCATGACACTCTGGAAGCGGCCGTCTACTTGCACATGTGCAGAAGATCTTTGTACTACGACCAAGGTGAAAAATGCACATGAGCAGGGATTTCCTCCGTTCCCATTGAGTTAGGGCGTGTTTTAAAGGATCCACTTTGGGAGCCGTTTTCAAAAAGTTGTGTTATCAGTGGCCCTGAGCATCATTGTTGTGTAAACCGAACAAAATGTCTCCACTTAAAACTATTGTGTAAATGGAGCCTTAGTGAAATGTAAGAATTGCTGCCAGGATATAAAATAATCTGAAATGACTGCAATCATATATAATTGAATAATTTCGAAATTGCATCTACTAGCTGCAGCTGGCGCAACTGGATTCCTGTAATTCAAAGAAAAATTTTATGATTCACAACAGCGAAATGATTCGTTTTTGTGGTTGGTCATATGTTCCATAAATACAATATAAAATGACACTGCTATGCGGATGACATCCAGCTTTT